>NW_028295745.1:1200000-1800000 GCF_964341445.2 Mesoplodon mirus | reverse complement strand
CACTCTAAAAAGGAATTTCAAAAACAGAACAAAGAAACAGGGAAATTCTTTACAATTCCTTCAGGGTCTCTGATGCAACCTGGAATGACCCTATCGACGATGACAGCTGGATGTGGCATGAGGCTGGACACTTGGGACTGAGAGGATTGGTGAGATTGGGTGAGCAAATGCAGACCCTTTAAAGCAATAATGCATGGCAACCATTCCATGGGTCCCACCTCTCCAGGTTGAAGGGAATATTACTACAGCTATAACATGTACGGGAACCCTAGAGAATGGACACACTGTGAATACGAAAGGTTTCTAAAACTCAACGAAGAGTCCCTCTCCTGGTGCTCCGGTTTGACTTTCCAACAGCTTTACTATCAATCTCCCAACTTGGAGAGACAGCCCCTTTAAGCTCCTGGTTCACACAGGTTGCCCATTTGGCAGAGGAGGAAAGGGAAGAGGGAGAACCAATGAGAGAGTAGCTGTTAGGCATTTGGATGGGCACATGTCACTCTAATTTCCCGGCAGGAAGAAGAATTAACCAAAGTCTCAGCCACCCACCGGGAACCAGTATAGGTCCTGAACCAAATGTTTGGACTTGCGTTCAGCTCACAAAAAACGAGTTGAAAAATGGAGCTCAGGGGCACAGCAATTCACAAACTGGCAGAGTAATCAAGGCCAACTATCGTCCAAAAATCTGTTGAGGGAAGGCAACGAGGCGGACTTGAATGTGAGGCAGAATAGCAGGAAACAGATTTCAAGAGGTACGTTAGAATCGCCTGTAAAGCACAGGAAGAGGGGCACAACTTCGACAATGATGCACTTGGCCAAAAAGGGCGTATGCGTTTTCTCCTGAATATATTCAGGAGAAAACGCATACGCCCTTTTTGGCCAAGCAAGCAAGCGGGCAATGCAAATCTGCACTACAAAGAAGTATCACTTCCCACCGGTCAAAAGGGACATCCACAAAATGTGTAAAAACCAGAAAGGCAAGACAGGCCCTGGAGAACAGGGAGCCTTGTTATGCTGATGGGCGGGATGTAAGTTGCCAACTGCCTCACTGGAGGAGTGCATTGTGTTCCCTAAAACAAGTAAACAACCGAGCTACAGAGCCAAGGGCACTTCCAGTCTAGGGAATATACCTTGGGAAAACTGAAAATCCATAAGACAGAGCCACCCCCAAATTGAGAGCTGCACTGCTTACAAGAACCTCAACCTGGGTACACCTGAGATATCCCAGGAAATATAAAAATGGTTCAAAACATTGTGGAACTTACGTACGATGGAATATCCCTCAGCCACGAAATCAATGTCATAAGACCAGTAGCAGCAAAATGAGTGGATTCAGGTACGATGATTCTAAGGGAAAGAAGTCACACAGGAAAAGAAACTTATCATAAGATATCACTTAGGAAGATCCTGTAAACATGGCAACACATGAACTGAGTTAGGAAAGAGAACAGAGTCTCACATTTAGAAAACACTCTTATGCCTGCTTAAGGGGGAAGGAGAGGTGGGGTGATGCATCAAACCAGAGTTTGATATAAGCACAGGTACTGTTCCAAATACCAACTATGGAATAGACAAGACCTACACCTTCCTCAGTGAAAGGGACTCAAAACCCCATATTTCCCGCAGAGGAATAGATCTGACTAGTAAGAATCTTAAAACCTATGTATTGATATGTCTCCGTAAGGGAATCAAGTGTGTCTAGACTGGCATAAACATGGCAGCGAGAATCAGCTCAAACCCACTCTAAAAAGGAATTTCAAAAACAGAACAAAGAAACAGGGAAATTCTTTACAATTCCTTCAGGGTCTCTGATGCAACCTGGAATGACCCTATCTACGATGACAGCTGGATGTGGCATGAGGCTGGACACTTGGGACTGAGAGGATTGGTGAGATTGGGTGAGCAAATGCAGACCCTTTAAAGCAATAATGCATGGCAACCATTCCATGGGTCCCACCTCTCCAGGTTGAAGGGAATATTACTACAGCTATAACATGTACGGGAAACCTAGAGAATGGACACACTGTGAATACGAAAGGTTTCTAAAACTCAACGAAGAGTCCCTCTCCTGGTGTTCCGGTTTGACTTTCCAACAGCTTTACTATCAATCTCCCAACTTGGAGAGACAGCCCCTTTAAGCTCCTGGTTCACACAGGTTGCCCATTTGGCAGAGGAGGAAAGGGAAGAGGGAGAACCAATGAGAGAGTAGCTGTTAGGCATTTGGATGGGCACATGTCACTCTAATTTCCCGGCAGGAAGAAGAATTCACCAAAGTCTCAGCCACCCACCGGGAACCAGTATAGGTCCTGAACCAAATGTTTGGACTTGCGTTCAGCTCACAAAAAACGAGTTGAAAAATGGAGCTCAGGGGCACAGCAATTCACAAACTGGCAGAGTAATCAAGGCCAACTATCGTCCAAAAATCTGTTGAGGGAAGGCAACGAGGCGGACTTGAATGCGAGGCAGAATAGCAGGAAACAGATTTCAAGAGGTACGTTAGAATCGCCTGTAAAGCACAGGAAGAGGGGCACAACTTCGACAATGATGCACTTGGCCAAAAAGGGCGTATGCGTTTTCTCCTGAATATATTCAGGAGAAAACGCATACGCCCTTTTTGGCCAAGCAAGCAAGCGGGCAATGCAAATCTGCACTACAAAGAAGTATCACTTCCCACCGGTCAAAAGGGACATCCACAAAATGTGTAAAAACCAGAAAGGCAAGACAGGCCCTGGAGAACAGGGAGCCTTGTTATGCTGATGGGCGGGATGTAAGTTGCCAACTGCCTCACTGGAGGAGTGCATTGTGTTCCCTAAAACAAGTAAACAACAGAGCTACAGAGCCAAGGGCACTTCCAGTCTAGGGAATATACCTTGGGAAAACTGAAAATCCATAAGACAGAGCCACCCCCAAATTGAGGGCTGCACTGCTTACAAGAACCTCAACCTGGGTACACCTGAAATATCCCAGGAAATATAAAAATGGTTCAAAACTTTGTGGAACTTACGTACGATGGAATATCCCTCAGCCACGAAATCAATGTCATAAGACCAGTAGCAGCAAAATGAGTGGATTCAGGTACGATGATTCTAAGGGAAAGAAGTCACACAGGAAAAGAAACTTATCATAAGATATCACTTAGGAAGATCCTGTAAACATGGCAACACATGAACTGAGTTAGGAAAGAGAACAGAGTCTCACATTTAGAAAACACTCTTATGCCTGCTTAAGGGGGAAGGAGAGGTGGGGTGATGCATCAAACCAGAGTTTGATATAAGCACAGGTACTGTTCCAAAAACCAACTATGGAATAGACAAGACCTACACCTTCCTCAGTGAAAGGGACTCAAAACCCCATATTTCCCGCAGAGGAATAGATCTGACTAGTAAGAATCTTAAAACCTATGTATTGATATGTCTCCGTAAGGGAATCAAGTGTGTCTAGACTGGCATAAACATGGCAGCGAGAATCAGCTCAAACCCACTCTAAAAAGGAATTTCAAAAACAGAACAAAGAAACAGGGAAATTCTTTACAATTCCTTCAGGGTCTCTGATGCAACCTGGAATGACCCTATCTACGATGACAGCTGGATGTGGCATGAGGCTGGACACTTGGGACTGAGAGGATTGGTGAGATTGGGTGAGCAAATGCAGACCCTTTAAAGCAATAATGCATGGCAACCATTCCATGGGTCCCACCTCTCCAGGTTGAAGGGAATATTACTACAGCTATAACATGTACGGGAACCCTAGAGAATGGACACACTGTGAATACGAAAGGTTTCTAAAACTCAACGAAGAGTCCCTCTCCTGGTGCTCCGGTTTGACTTTCCAACAGCTTTACTATCAATCTCCCAACTTGGAGAGACAGCCCCTTTAAGCTCCTGGTTCACACAGGTTGCCCATTTGGCAGAGGAGGAAAGGGAAGAGGGAGAACCAATGAGAGAGTAGCTGTTAGGCATTTGGATGGGCACATGTCACTCTAATTTCCCGGCAGGAAGAAGAATTCACCAAAGTCTCAGCCACCCACCGGGAACCAGTATAGGTCCTGAACCAAATGTTTGGACTTGCGTTCAGCTCACAAAAAACGAGTTGAAAAATGGAGCTCAGGGGCACAGCAATTCACAAACTGGCAGAGTAATCAAGGCCAACTATCGTCCAAAAATCTGTTGAGGGAACGCAACGAGGCGGACTTGAATGCGAGGCAGAATAGCAGGAAACAGATTTCAAGAGGTACGTTAGAATCGCCTGTAAAGCACAGGAAGAGGGGCACAACTTCGACAATGATGCACTTGGCCAAAAAGGGCGTATGCGTTTTCTCCTGAATATATTCAGGAGAAAACGCATACGCCCTTTTTGGCCAAGCAAGCAAGCGGGCAATGCAAATCTGCACTACAAAGAAGTATCACTTCCCACCGGTCAAAAGGGACATCCACAAAATGTGTAAAAACCAGAAAGGCAAGACAGGCCCTGGAGAACAGGGAGCCTTGTTATGCTGATGGGCGGGATGTAAGTTGCCAACTGCCTCACTGGAGGAGTGCATTGTGTTCCCTAAAACAAGTAAACAACCGAGCTACAGAGCCAAGGGCACTTCCAGTCTAGGGAATATACCTTGGGAAAACTGAAAATCCATAAGACAGAGCCACCCCCAAATTGAGGGCTGCACTGCTTACAAGAACCTCAACCTGGGTACACCTGAGATATCCCAGGAAATATAAAAATGGTTCCAAACATTGTGGAACTTACGTACGATGGAATATCCCTCAGCCACGAAATCAATGTCATAAGACCAGTAGCAGCAAAATGAGTGGATTCAGGTACGATGATTCTAAGGGAAAGAAGTCACACAGGAAAAGAAACTTATCATAAGATATCACTTAGGAAGATCCTGTAAACATGGCAACACATGAACTGAGTTAGGAAAGAGAACAGAGTCTCACATTTAGAAAACACTCTTATGCCTGCTTAAGGGGGAAGGAGAGGTGGGGTGATGCATCAAACCAGAGTTTGATATAAGCACAGGTACTGTTCCAAAAACCAACTATGGAATAGACAAGACCTACACCTTCCTCAGTGAAAGGGACTCAAAACCCCATATTTCCCGCAGAGGAATAGATCTGACTAGTAAGAATCTTAAAACCTATGTATTGATATGTCTCCGTAAGGGAATCAAGTGTGTCTAGACTGGCATAAACATGGCAGCGAGAATCAGCTCAAACCCACTCTAAAAAGGAATTTCAAAAACAGAACAAAGAAACAGGGAAATTCTTTACAATTCCTTCAGGGTCTCTGATGCAACCTGGAATGACCCTATCTACGATGACAGCTGGATGTGGCATGAGGCTGGACACTTGGGACTGAGAGGATTGGTGAGATTGGGTGAGCAAATGCAGACCCTTTAAAGCAATAATGCATGGCAACCATTCCATGGGTCCCACCTCTCCAGGTTGAAGGGAATATTACTACAGCTATAACATGTACGGGAACCCTAGAGAATGGACACACTGTGAATACGAAAGGTTTCTAAAACTCAACGAAGAGTCCCTCTCCTGGTGCTCCGGTTTGACTTTCCAACAGCTTTACTATCAATCTCCCAACTTGGAGAGACAGCCCCTTTAAGCTCCTGGTTCACACAGGTTGCCCATTTGGCAGAGGAGGAAAGGGAAGAGGGAGAACCAATGAGAGAGTAGCTGTTAGGCATTTGGATGGGCACATGTCACTCTAATTTCCCGGCAGGAAGAAGAATTCACCAAAGTCTCAGCCACCCACCGGGAACCAGTATAGGTCCTGAACCAAATGTTTGGACTTGCGTTCAGCTCACAAAAAACGAGTTGAAAAATGGAGCTCAGGGGCACAGCAATTCACAAACTGGCAGAGTAATCAAGGCCAACTATCGTCCAAAAATCTGTTGAGGGAAGGCAACGAGGCGGACTTGAATGCGAGGCAGAATAGCAGGAAACAGATTTCAAGAGGTACGTTAGAATCGCCTGTAAAGCACAGGAAGAGGGGCACAACTTCGACAATGATGCACTTGGCCAAAAAGGGCGTATGCGTTTTCTCCTGAATATATTCAGGAGAAAACGCATACGCCCTTTTTGGCCAAGCAAGCAAGCGGGCAATGCAAATCTGCACTACAAAGAAGTATCACTTCCCACCGGTCAAAAGGGACATCCACAAAATGTGTAAAAACCAGAAAGGCAAGACAGGCCCTGGAGAACAGGGAGCCTTGTTATGCTGATGGGCGGGATGTAAGTTGCCAACTGCCTCACTGGAGGAGTGCATTGTGTTCCCTAAAACAAGTAAACAACAGAGCTACAGAGCCAAGGGCACTTCCAGTCTAGGGAATATACCTTGGGAAAACTGAAAATCCATAAGACAGAGCCACCCCCAAATTGAGGGCTGCACTGCTTACAAGAACCTCAACCTGGGTACACCTGAGATATCCCAGGAAATATAAAAATGGTTCAAAACTTTGTGGAACTTACGTACGATGGAATATCCCTCAGCCACGAAATCAATGTCATAAGACCAGTAGCAGCAAAATGAGTGGATTCAGGTACGATGATTCTAAGGGAAAGAAGTCACACAGGAAAAGAAACTTATCATAAGATATCACTTAGGAAGATCCTGTAAACATGGCAACACATGAACTGAGTTAGGAAAGAGAACAGAGTCTCACATTTAGAAAACACTCTTATGCCTGCTTAAGGGGGAAGGAGAGGTGGGGTGATGCATCAAACCAGAGTTTGATATAAGCACAGGTACTGTTCCAAAAACCAACTATGGAATAGACAAGACCTACACCTTCCTCAGTGAAAGGGACTCAAAACCCCATATTTCCCGCAGAGGAATAGATCTGACTAGTAAGAATCTTAAAACCTATGTATTGATATGTCTCCGTAAGGGAATCAAGTGTGTCTAGACTGGCATAAACATGGCAGCGAGAATCAGCTCAAACCCACTCTAAAAAGGAATTTCAAAAACAGAACAAAGAAACAGGGAAATTCTTTACAATTCCTTCAGGGTCTCTGATGCAACCTGGAATGACCCTATCTACGATGACAGCTGGATGTGGCATGAGGCTGGACACTTGGGACTGAGAGGATTGGTGAGATTGGGTGAGCAAATGCAGACCCTTTAAAGCAATAATGCATGGCAACCATTCCATGGGTCCCACCTCTCCAGGTTGAAGGGAATATTACTACAGCTATAACATGTACGGGAACCCTAGAGAATGGACACACTGTGAATACGAAAGGTTTCTAAAACTCAACGAAGAGTCCCTCTCCTGGTGCTCCGGTTTGACTTTCCAACAGCTTTACTATCAATCTCCCAACTTGGAGAGACAGCCCCTTTAAGCTCCTGGTTCACACAGGTTGCCCATTTGGCAGAGGAGGAAAGGGAAGAGGGAGAACCAATGAGAGAGTAGCTGTTAGGCATTTGGATGGGCACATGTCACTCTAATTTCCCGGCAGGAAGAAGAATTCACCAAAGTCTCAGCCACCCACCGGGAACCAGTATAGGTCCTGAACCAAATGTTTGGACTTGCGTTCAGCTCACAAAAAACGAGTTGAAAAATGGAGCTCAGGGGCACAGCAATTCACAAACTGGCAGAGTAATCAAGGCCAACTATCGTCCAAAAATCTGTTGAGGGAACGCAACGAGGCGGACTTGAATGCGAGGCAGAATAGCAGGAAACAGATTTCAAGAGGTACGTTAGAATCGCCTGTAAAGCACAGGAAGAGGGGCACAACTTCGACAATGATGCACTTGGCCAAAAAGGGCGTATGCGTTTTCTCCTGAATATATTCAGGAGAAAACGCATACGCCCTTTTTGGCCAAGCAAGCAAGCGGGCAATGCAAATCTGCACTACAAAGAAGTATCACTTCCCACCGGTCAAAAGGGACATCCACAAAATGTGTAAAAACCAGAAAGGCAAGACAGGCCCTGGAGAACAGGGAGCCTTGTTATGCTGATGGGCGGGATGTAAGTTGCCAACTGCCTCACTGGAGGAGTGCATTGTGTTCCCTAAAACAAGTAAACAACCGAGCTACAGAGCCAAGGGCACTTCCAGTCTAGGGAATATACCTTGGGAAAACTGAAAATCCATAAGACAGAGCCACCCCCAAATTGAGGGCTGCACTGCTTACAAGAACCTCAACCTGGGTACACCTGAGATATCCCAGGAAATATAAAAATGGTTCCAAACATTGTGGAACTTACGTACGATGGAATATCCCTCAGCCACGAAATCAATGTCATAAGACCAGTAGCAGCAAAATGAGTGGATTCAGGTACGATGATTCTAAGGGAAAGAAGTCACACAGGAAAAGAAACTTATCATAAGATATCACTTAGGAAGATCCTGTAAACATGGCAACACATGAACTGAGTTAGGAAAGAGAACAGAGTCTCACATTTAGAAAACACTCTTATGCCTGCTTAAGGGGGAAGGAGAGGTGGGGTGATGCATCAAACCAGAGTTTGATATAAGCACAGGTACTGTTCCAAAAACCAACTATGGAATAGACAAGACCTACACCTTCCTCAGTGAAAGGGACTCAAAACCCCATATTTCCCGCAGAGGAATAGATCTGACTAGTAAGAATCTTAAAACCTATGTATTGATATGTCTCCGTAAGGGAATCAAGTGTGTCTAGACTGGCATAAACATGGCAGCGAGAATCAGCTCAAACCCACTCTAAAAAGGAATTTCAAAAACAGAACAAAGAAACAGGGAAATTCTTTACAATTCCTTCAGGGTCTCTGATGCAACCTGGAATGACCCTATCTACGATGACAGCTGGATGTGGCATGAGGCTGGACACTTGGGACTGAGAGGATTGGTGAGATTGGGTGAGCAAATGCAGACCCTTTAAAGCAATAATGCATGGCAACCATTCCATGGGTCCCACCTCTCCAGGTTGAAGGGAATATTACTACAGCTATAACATGTACGGGAACCCTAGAGAATGGACACACTGTGAATACGAAAGGTTTCTAAAACTCAACGAAGAGTCCCTCTCCTGGTGCTCCGGTTTGACTTTCCAACAGCTTTACTATCAATCTCCCAACTTGGAGAGACAGCCCCTTTAAGCTCCTGGTTCACACAGGTTGCCCATTTGGCAGAGGAGGAAAGGGAAGAGGGAGAACCAATGAGAGAGTAGCTGTTAGGCATTTGGATGGGCACATGTCACTCTAATTTCCCGGCAGGAAGAAGAATTCACCAAAGTCTCAGCCACCCACCGGGAACCAGTATAGGTCCTGAACCAAATGTTTGGACTTGCGTTCAGCTCACAAAAAACGAGTTGAAAAATGGAGCTCAGGGGCACAGCAATTCACAAACTGGCAGAGTAATCAAGGCCAACTATCGTCCAAAAATCTGTTGAGGGAAGGCAACGAGGCGGACTTGAATGCGAGGCAGAATAGCAGGAAACAGATTTCAAGAGGTACGTTAGAATCGCCTGTAAAGCACAGGAAGAGGGGCACAACTTCGACAATGATGCACTTGGCCAAAAAGGGCGTATGCGTTTTCTCCTGAATATATTCAGGAGAAAACGCATACGCCCTTTTTGGCCAAGCAAGCAAGCGGGCAATGCAAATCTGCACTACAAAGAAGTATCACTTCCCACCGGTCAAAAGGGACATCCACAAAATGTGTAAAAACCAGAAAGGCAAGACAGGCCCTGGAGAACAGGGAGCCTTGTTATGCTGATGGGCGGGATGTAAGTTGCCAACTGCCTCACTGGAGGAGTGCATTGTGTTCCCTAAAACAAGTAAACAACAGAGCTACAGAGCCAAGGGCACTTCCAGTCTAGGGAATATACCTTGGGAAAACTGAAAATCCATAAGACAGAGCCACCCCCAAATTGAGAGCTGCACTGCTTACAAGAACCTCAACCTGGGTACACCTGAGATATCCCAGGAAATATAAAAATGGTTCAAAACATTGTGGAACTTACGTATGATGGAATATCCCTCAGCCACGAAATCAATGTCATAAGACCAGTAGCAGCAAAATGAGTGGATTCAGGTACGATGATTCTAAGGGAAAGAAGTCACACAGGAAAAGAAACTTATCATAAGATATCACTTAGGAAGATCCTGTAAACATGGCAACACATGAACTGAGTTAGGAAAGAGAACAGAGTCTCACATTTAGAAAACACTCTTATGCCTGCTTAAGGGGGAAGGAGAGGTGGGGTGATGCATCAAACCAGAGTTTGATATAAGCACAGGTACTGTTCCAAAAACCAACTATGGAATAGACAAGACCTACACCTTCCTCAGTGAAAGGGACTCAAAACCCCATATTTCCCGCAGAGGAATAGATCTGACTAGTAAGAATCTTAAAACCTATGTATTGATATGTCTCCGTAAGGGAATCAAGTGTGTCTAGACTGGCATAAACATGGCAGCGAGAATCAGCTCAAACCCACTCTAAAAAGGAATTTCAAAAACAGAACAAAGAAACAGGGAAATTCTTTACAATTCCTTCAGGGTCTCTGATGCAACCTGGAATGACCCTATCTACGATGACAGCTGGATGTGGCATGAGGCTGGACACTTGGGACTGAGAGGATTGGTGAGATTGGGTGAGCAAATGCAGACCCTTTAAAGCAATAATGCATGGCAACCATTCCATGGGTCCCACCTCTCCAGGTTGAAGGGAATATTACTACAGCTATAACATGTACGGGAACCCTAGAGAATGGACACACTGTGAATACGAAAGGTTTCTAAAACTCAACGAAGAGTCCCTCTCCTGGTGCTCCGGTTTGACTTTCCAACAGCTTTACTATCAATCTCCCAACTTGGAGAGACAGCCCCTTTAAGCTCCTGGTTCACACAGGTTGCCCATTTGGCAGAGGAGGAAAGGGAAGAGGGAGAACCAATGAGAGAGTAGCTGTTAGGCATTTGGATGGGCACATGTCACTCTAATTTCCCGGCAGGAAGAAGAATTCACCAAAGTCTCAGCCACCCACCGGGAACCAGTATAGGTCCTGAACCAAATGTTTGGACTTGCGTTCAGCTCACAAAAAACGAGTTGAAAAATGGAGCTCAGGGGCACAGCAATTCACAAACTGGCAGAGTAATCAAGGCCAACTATCGTCCAAAAATCTGTTGAGGGAAGGCAACGAGGCGGACTTGAATGCGAGGCAGAATAGCAGGAAACAGATTTCAAGAGGTACGTTAGAATCGCCTGTAAAGCACAGGAAGAGGGGCACAACTTCGACAATGATGCACTTGGCCAAAAAGGGCGTATGCGTTTTCTCCTGAATATATTCAGGAGAAAACGCATACGCCCTTTTTGGCCAAGCAAGCAAGCGGGCAATGCAAATCTGCACTACAAAGAAGTATCACTTCCCACCGGTCAAAAGGGACATCCACAAAATGTGTATAAACCAGAAAGGCAAGACAGGCCCTGGAGAACAGGGAGCCTTGTTATGCTGATGGGCGGGATGTAAGTTTCCAACTGCCTCACTGGAGGAGTGCATTGTGTTCCCAAAAACAAGTAAACAACAGAGCTACAGAGCCAAGGGCACTTCCAGTCTAGGGAATATACCTTGGGAAAACTGAAAATCCATAAGACAGAGCCACCCCCAAATTGAGGGCTGCACTGCTTACAAGAACCTCAACCTGGGTACACCTGAGATATCCCAGGAAATATAAAAATGGTTCAAAACATTGTGGAACTTACGTACGATGGAATATCCCTCAGCCACGAAATCAATGTCATAAGACCAGTAGCAGCAAAATGAGTGGATTCAGGTACGATGATTCTAAGGGAAAGAAGTCACACAGGAAAAGAAACTTATCATAAGATATCACTTAGGAAGATCCTGTAAACATGGCAACACATGAACTGAGTTAGGAAAGAGAACAGAGTCTCACATTTAGAAAACACTCTTATGCCTGCTTAAGGGGGAAGGAGAGGTGGGGTGATGCATCAAACCAGAGTTTGATATAAGCACAGGTACTGTTCCAAAAACCAACTATGGAATAGACAAGACCTACACCTTCCTCAGTGAAAGGGACTCAAAACCCCATATTTCCCGCAGAGGAATAGATCTGACTAGTAAGAATCTTAAAACCTATGTATTGATATGTCTCCGTAAAGGAATCAAGTGTGTCTAGACTGGCATAAACATGGCAGCGAGAATCAGCTCAAACCCACTCTAAAAAGGAATTTCAAAAACAGAACAAAGAAACAGGGAAATTCTTTACAATTCCTTCAGGGTCTCTGATGCAACCTGGAATGACCCTATCTACGATGACAGCTGGATGTGGCATGAGGCTGGACACTTGGGACTGAGAGGATTGGTGAGATTGGGTGAGCAAATGCAGACCCTTTAAAGCAATAATGCATGGCAACCATTCCATGGGTCCCACCTCTCCAGGTTGAAGGGAATATTACTACAGCTATAACATGTACGGGAAACCTAGAGAATGGACACACTGTGAATACGAAAGGTTTCTAAAACTCAACGAAGAGTCCCTCTCCTGGTGTTCCGGTTTGACTTTCCAACAGCTTTACTATCAATCTCCCAACTTGGAGAGACAGCCCCTTTAAGCTCCTGGTTCACACAGGTTGCCCATTTGGCAGAGGAGGAAAGGGAAGAGGGAGAACCAATGAGAGAGTAGCTGTTAGGCATTTGGATGGGCACATGTCACTCTAATTTCCCGGCAGGAAGAAGAATTCACCAAAGTCTCAGCCACCCACCGGGAACCAGTATAGGTCCTGAACCAAATGTTTGGACTTGCGTTCAGCTCACAAAAAACGAGTTGAAAAATGGAGCTCAGGGGCACAGCAATTCACAAACTGGCAGAGTAATCAAGGCCAACTATCGTCCAAAAATCTGTTGAGGGAAGGCAACGAGGCGGACTTGAATGCGAGGCAGAATAGCAGGAAACAGATTTCAAGAGGTACGTTAGAATCGCCTGTAAAGCACAGGAAGAGGGGCACAACTTCGACAATGATGCACTTGGCCAAAAAGGGCGTATGCGTTTTCTCCTGAATATATTCAGGAGAAAACGCATACGCCCTTTTTGGCCAAGCAAGCAAGCGGGCAATGCAAATCTGCACTACAAAGAAGTATCACTTCCCACCGGTCAAAAGGGACATCCACAAAATGTGTAAAAACCAGAAAGGCAAGACAGGCCCTGGAGAACAGGGAGCCTTGTTATGCTGATGGGCGGGATGTAAGTTGCCAACTGCCTCACTGGAGGAGTGCATTGTGTTCCCTAAAACAAGTAAACAACAGAGCTACAGAGCCAAGGGCACTTCCAGTCTAGGGAATATACCTTGGGAAAACTGAAAATCCATAAGACAGAGCCACCCCCAAATTGAGGGCTGCACTGCTTACAAGAACCTCAACCTGGGTACACCTGAAATATCCCAGGAAATATAAAAATGGTTCAAAACATTGTGGAACTTACGTACGATGGAATATCCCTCAGCCACGAAATCAATGTCATAAGACCAGTAGCAGCAAAATGAGTGGATTCAGGTACGATGATTCTAAGGGAAAGAAGTCACACAGGAAAAGAAACTTATCATAAGATATCACTTAGGAAGATCCTGTAAACATGGCAACACATGAACTGAGTTAGGAAAGAGAACAGAGTCTCACATTTAGAAAACACTCTTATGCCTGCTTAAGGGGGAAGGAGAGGTGGGGTGATGCATCAAACCAGAGTTTGATATAAGCACAGGTACTGTTCCAAAAACCAACTATGGAATAGACAAGACCTACACCTTCCTCAGTGAAAGGGACTCAAAACCCCATATTTCCCGCAGAGGAATAGATCTGACTAGTAAGAATCTTAAAACCTATGTATTGATATGTCTCCGTAAGGGAATCAAGTGTGTCTAGACTGGCATAAACATGGCAGCGAGAATCAGCTCAAACCCACTCTAAAAAGGAATTTCAAAAACAGAACAAAGAAACAGGGAAATTCTTTACAATTCCTTCAGGGTCTCTGATGCAACCTGGAATGACCCTATCTACGATGACAGCTGGATGTGGCATGAGGCTGGACACTTGGGACTGAGAGGATTGGTGAGATTGGGTGAGCAAATGCAGACCCTTTAAAGCAATAATGCATGGCAACCATTCCATGGGTCCCACCTCTCCAGGTTGAAGGGAATATTACTACAGCTATAACATGTACGGGAACCCTAGAGAATGGACACACTGTGAATACGAAAGGTTTCTAAAACTCAACGAAGAGTCCCTCTCCTGGTGCTCCGGTTTGACTTTCCAACAGCTTTACTATCAATCTCCCAACTTGGAGAGACAGCCCCTTTAAGCTCCTGGTTCACACAGGTTGCCCATTTGGCAGAGGAGGAAAGGGAAGAGGGAGAACCAATGAGAGAGTAGCTGTTAGGCATTTGGATGGGCACATGTCACTCTAATTTCCCGGCAGGAAGAAGAATTAACCAAAGTCTCAGCCACCCACCGGGAACCAGTATAGGTCCTGAACCAAATGTTTGGACTTGCGTTCAGCTCACAAAAAACGAGTTGAAAAATGGAGCTCAGGGGCACAGCAATTCACAAACTGGCAGAGTAATCAAGGCCAACTATCGTCCAAAAATCTGTTGAGGGAAGGCAACGAGGCGGACTTGAATGCGAGGCAGAATAGCAGGAAACAGATTTCAAGAGGTACGTTAGAATCGCCTGTAAAGCACAGGAAGAGGGGCACAACTTCGACAATGATGCACTTGGCCAAAAAGGGCGTATGCGTTTTCTCCTGAATATATTCAGGAGAAAACGCATACGCCCTTTTTGGCCAAGCAAGCAAGCGGGCAATGCAAATCTGCACTACAAAGAAGTATCACTTCCCACCGGTCAAAAGGGACATCCACAAAATGTGTAAAAACCAGAAAGGCAAGACAGGCCCTGGAGAACAGGGAGCCTTGTTATGCTGATGGGCGGGATGTAAGTTGCCAACTGCCTCACTGGAGGAGTGCATTGTGTTCCCTAAAACAAGTAAACAACAGAGCTACAGAGCCAAGGGCACTTCCAGTCTAGGGAATATACCTTGGGAAAACTGAAAATCCATAAGACAGAGCCACCCCCAAATTGAGGGCTGCACTGCTTACAAGAACCTCAACCTGGGTACACCTGAGATATCCCAGGAAATATAAAAATGGTTCAAAACATTGTGGAACTTACGTACGATGGAATATCCCTCAGCCACGAAATCAATGTCATAAGACCAGTAGCAGCAAAATGAGTGGATTCAGGTACGATGATTCTAAGGGAAAGAAGTCACACAGGAAAAGAAACTTATCATAAGATATCACTTAGGAAGATCCTGTAAACATGGCAACACATGAACTGAGTTAGGAAAGAGAACAGAGTCTCACATTTAGAAAACACTCTTATGCCTGCTTAAGGGGGAAGGAGAGGTGGGGTGATGCATCAAACCAGAGTTTGATATAAGCACAGGTACTGTTCCAAAAACCAACTATGGAATAGACAAGACCTACACCTTCCTCAGTGAAAGGGACTCAAAACCCCATATTTCCCGCAGAGGAATAGATCTGACTAGTAAGAATCTTAAAACCTATGTATTGATATGTCTCCGTAAGGGAATCAAGTGTGTCTAGACTGGCATAAACATGGCAGCGAGAATCAGCTCAAACCCACTCTAAAAAGGAATTTCATAAACAGAACAAAGAAACAGGGAAATTCTTTACAATTCCTTCAGGGTCTCTGATGCAACCTGGAATGACCCTATCTACGATGACAGCTGGATGTGGCATGAGGCTGGACACTTGGGACTGAGAGGATTGGTGAGATTGGGTGAGCAAATGCAGACCCTTTAAAGCAATAATGCATGGCAACCATTCCATGGGTCCCACCTCTCCAGGTTGAAGGGAATATTACTACAGCTATAACATGTACGGGAACCCTAGAGAATGGACACACTGTGAATACGAAAGGTTTCTAAAACTCAACGAAGAGTCCCTCTCCTGGTGCTCCGGTTTGACTTTCCAACAGCTTTACTATCAATCTCCCAACTTGGAGAGACAGCCCCTTTAAGCTCCTGGTTCACACAGGTTGCCCATTTGGCAGAGGAGGAAAGGGAAGAGGGAGAACCAATGAGAGAGTAGCTGTTAGGCATTTGGATGGGCACATGTCACTCTAATTTCCCGGCAGGAAGAAGAATTCACCAAAGTCTCAGCCACCCACCGGGAACCAGTATAGGTCCTGAACCAAATGTTTGGACTTGCGTTCAGCTCACAAAAAACGAGTTGAAAAATGGAGCTCAGGGGCACAGCAATTCACAAACTGGCAGAGTAATCAAGGCCAACTATCGTCCAAAAATCTGTTGAGGGAAGGCAACGAGGCGGACTTGAATGCGAGGCAGAATAGCAGGAAACAGATTTCAAGAGGTACGTTAGAATCGCCTGTAAAGCACAGGAAGAGGGGCACAACTTCGACAATGATGCACTTGGCCAAAAAGGGCGTATGCGTTTTCTCCTGAATATATTCAGGCGAAAACGCATACACCCTTTTTGGCCAAGCAAGCAAGCGGGCAATGCAAATCTGCACTACAAAGAAGTATCACTTCCCACCGGTCAAAAGGGACATCCACAAAATGTGTAAAAACCAGAAAGGCAAGACAGGCCCTGGAGAACAGGGAGCCTTGTTATGCTGATGGGCGGGATGTAAGTTGCCAACTGCCTCACTGGAGGAGTGCATTGTGTTCCCTAAAACAAGTAAACAACAGAGCTACAGAGCCAAGGGCACTTCCAGTCTAGGGAATATACCTTGGGAAAACTGAAAATCCATAAGACAGAGCCACCCCCAAATTGAGGGCTGCACTGCTTACAAGAACCTCAACCTGGGTACACCTGAGATATCCCAGGAAATATAAAAATGGTTCCAAACATTGTGGAACTTACGTACGATGGAATATCCCTCAGCCACGAAATCAATGTCATAAGACCAGTAGCAGCAAAATGAGTGGATTCAGGTACGATGATTCTAAGGGAAAGAAGTCACACAGGAAAAGAAACTTATCATAAGATATCACTTAGGAAGATCCTGTAAACATGGCAACACATGAACTGAGTTAGGAAAGAGAACAGAGTCTCACATTTAGAAAACACTCTTATGCCTGCTTAAGGGGGAAGGAGAGGTGGGGTGATGCATCAAACCAGAGTTTGATATAAGCACAGGTACTGTTCCAAAAACCAACTATGGAATAGACAAGACCTACACCTTCCTCAGTGAAAGGGACTCAAAACCCCATATTTCCCGCAGAGGAATAGATCTGACTAGTAAGAATCTTAAAACCTATGTATTGATATGTCTCCGTAAGGGAATCAAGTGTGTCTAGACTGGCATAAACATGGCAGCGAGAATCAGCTCAAACCCACTCTAAAAAGGAATTTCAAAAACAGAACAAAGAAACAGGGAAATTCTTTACAATTCCTTCAGGGTCTCTGATGCAACCTGGAATGACCCTATCTACGATGACAGCTGGATGTGGCATGAGGCTGGACACTTGGGACTGAGAGGATTGGTGAGATTGGGTGAGCAAATGCAGACCCTTTAAAGCAATAATGCATGGCAACCATTCCATGGGTCCCACCTCTCCAGGTTGAAGGGAATATTACTACAGCTATAACATGTACGGGAACCCTAGAGAATGGACACACTGTGAATACGAAAGGTTTCTAAAACTCAACGAAGAGTCCCTCTCCTGGTGCTCCGGTTTGACTTTCCAACAGCTTTACTATCAATCTCCCAACTTGGAGAGACAGCCCCTTTAAGCTCCTGGTTCACACAGGTTGCCCATTTGGCAGAGGAGGAAAGGGAAGAGGGAGAACCAATGAGAGAGTAGCTGTTAGGCATTTGGATGGGCACATGTCACTCTAATTTCCCGGCAGGAAGAAGAATTCACCAAAGTCTCAGCCACCCACCGGGAACCAGTATAGGTCCTGAACCAAATGTTTGGACTTGCGTTCAGCTCACAAAAAACGAGTTGAAAAATGGAGCTCAGGGGCACAGCAATTCACAAACTGGCAGAGTAATCAAGGCCAACTATCGTCCAAAAATCTGTTGAGGGAAGGCAACGAGGCGGACTTGAATGCGAGGCAGAACAGCAGGAAACAGATTTCAAGAGGTACGTTAGAATCGCCTGTAAAGCACAGGAAGAGGGGCACAACTTCGACAATGATGCACTTGGCCAAAAAGGGCGTATGCGTTTTCTCCTGAATATATTCAGGAGAAAACGCATACGCCCTTTTTGGCCAAGCAAGCAAGCGGGCAATGCAAATCTGCACTACAAAGAAGTATCACTTCCCACTGGTCAAAAGGGACATCCACAAAATGTGTAAAAACCAGAAAGGCAAGACAGGCCCTGGAGAACAGGGAGCCTTGTTATGCTGATGGGCGGGATGTAAGTTGCCAACTGCCTCACTGGAGGAGTGCATTGTGTTCCCTAAAACAAGTAAACAACAGAGCTACAGAGCCAAGGGCACTTCCAGTCTAGGGAATATACCTTGGGAAAACTGAAAATCCATAAGACAGAGCCACCCCCAAATTGAGGGCTGCACTGCTTACAAGAACCTCAACCTGGGTACACCTGAAATATCCCAGGAAATATAAAAATGGTTCAAAACATTGTGGAACTTACGTACGATGGAATATCCCTCAGCCACGAAATCAATGTCATAAGACCAGTAGCAGCAAAATGAGTGGATTCAGGTACGATGATTCTAAGGGAAAGAAGTCACACAGGAAAAGAAACTTAACATAAGATATCACTTAGGAAGATCCTGTAAACATGGCAACACATGAACTGAGTTAGGAAAGAGAACAGAGTCTCACATTTAGAAAACACTCTTATGCCTGCTTAAGGGGGAAGGAGAGGTGGGGTGATGCATCAAACCAGAGTTTGATATAAGCACAGGTACTGTTCCAAAAACCAACTATGGAATAGACAAGACCTACACCTTCCTCAGTGAAAGGGACTCAAAACCCCATATTTCCCGCAGAGGAATAGATCTGACTAGTAAGAATCTTAAAACCTATGTATTGATATGTCTCCGTAAGGGAATCAAGTGTGTCTAGACTGGCATAAACATGGCAGCGAGAATCAGCTCAAACCCACTCTAAAAAGGAATTTCAAAAACAGAACAAAGAAACAGGGAAATTCTTTACAATTCCTTCAGGGTCTCTGATGCAACCTGGAATGACCCTATCTACGATGACAGCTGGATGTGGCATGAGGCTGGACACTTGGGACTGAGAGGATTGGTGAGATTGGGTGAGCAAATGCAGACCCTTTAAAGCAATAATGCATGGCAAGCATTCCATGGGTCCCACCTCTCCAGGTTGAAGGGAATATTACTACAGCTATAACATGTACGGGAACCCTAGAGAATGGACACACTGTGAATACGAAAGGTTTCTAAAACTCAACGAAGAGTCCCTCTCCTGGTGCTCCGGTTTGACTTTCCAACAGCTTTACTATCAATCTCCCAACTTGGAGAGACAGCCCCTTTAAGCTCCTGGTTCACACAGGTTGCCCATTTGGCAGAGGAGGAAAGGGAAGAGGGAGAACCAATGAGAGAGTAGCTGTTAGGCATTTGGATGGGCACATGTCACTCTAATTTCCCGGCAGGAAGAAGAATTCACCAAAGTCTCAGCCACCCACCGGGAACCAGTATAGGTCCTGAACCAAATGTTTGGACTTGCGTTCAGCTCACAAAAAACGAGTTGAAAAATGGAGCTCAGGGGCACAGCAATTCACAAACTGGCAGAGTAATCAAGGCCAACTATCGTCCAAAAATCTGTTGAGGGAAGGCAACGAGGCGGACTTGAATGCGAGGCAGAACAGCAGGAAACAGATTTCAAGAGGTACGTTAGAATCGCCTGTAAAGCACAGGAAGAGGGGCACAACTTCGACAATGATGCACTTGGCCAAAAAGGGCGTATGCGTTTTCTCCTGAATATATTCAGGAGAAAACGCATACGCCCTTTTTGGCCAAGCAAGCAAGCGGGCAATGCAAATCTGCACTACAAAGAAGTATCACTTCCCACCGGTCAAAAGGGACATCCACAAAATGTGTAAAAACCAGAAAGGCAAGACAGGCCCTGGAGAACAGGGAGCCTTGTTATGCTGATGGGCGGGATGTAAGTTGCCAACTGCCTCACTGGAGGAGTGCATTGTGTTCCCTAAAACAAGTAAACAACCGAGCTACAGAGCCAAGGGCACTTCCAGTCTAGGGAATATACCTTGGGAAAACTGAAAATCCATAAGACAGAGCCACCCCCAAATTGAGGGCTGCACTGCTTACAAGAACCTCAACCTGGGTACACCTGAGATATCCCAGGAAATATAAAAATGGTTCCAAACATTGTGGAACTTACGTACGATGGAATATCCCTCAGCCACGAAATCAATGTCATAAGACCAGTAGCAGCAAAATGAGTGGATTCAGGTACGATGATTCTAAGGGAAAGAAGTCACACAGGAAAAGAAACTTATCATAAGATATCACTTAGGAAGATCCTGTAAACATGGCAACACATGAACTGAGTTAGGAAAGAGAACAGAGTCTCACATTTAGAAAACACTCTTATGCCTGCTTAAGGGGGAAGGAGAGGTGGGGTGATGCATCAAACCAGAGTTTGATATAAGCACAGGTACTGTTCCAAAAACCAACTATGGAATAGACAAGACCTACACCTTCCTCAGTGAAAGGGACTCAAAACCCCATATTTCCCGCAGAGGAATAGATCTGACTAGTAAGAATCTTAAAACCTATGTATTGATATGTCTCCGTAAGGGAATCAAGTGTGTCTAGACTGGCATAAACATGGCAGCGAGAATCAGCTCAAACCCACTCTAAAAAGGAATTTCAAAAACAGAACAAAGAAACAGGGAAATTCTTTACAATTCCTTCAGGGTCTCTGATGCAACCTGGAATGACCCTATCTACGATGACAGCTGGATGTGGCATGAGGCTGGACACTTGGGACTGAGAGGATTGGTGAGATTGGGTGAGCAAATGCAGACCCTTTAAAGCAATAATGCATGGCAACCATTCCATGGGTCCCACCTCTCCAGGTTGAAGGGAATATTACTACAGCTATAACATGTACGGGAACCCTAGAGAATGGACACACTGTGAATACGAAAGGTTTCTAAAACTCAACGAAGAGTCCCTCTCCTGGTGCTCCGGTTTGACTTTCCAACAGCTTTACTATCAATCTCCCAACTTGGAGAGACAGCCCCTTTAAGCTCCTGGTTCACACAGGTTGCCCATTTGGCAGAGGAGGAAAGGGAAGAGGGAGAACCAATGAGAGAGTAGCTGTTAGGCATTTGGATGGGCACATGTCACTCTAATTTCCCGGCAGGAAGAAGAATTCACCAAAGTCTCAGCCACCCACCGGGAACCAGTATAGGTCCTGAACCAAATGTTTGGACTTGCGTTCAGCTCACAAAAAACGAGTTGAAAAATGGAGCTCAGGGGCACAGCAATTCACAAACTGGCAGAGTAATCAAGGCCAACTATCGTCCAAAAATCTGTTGAGGGAAGGCAACGAGGCGGACTTGAATGCGAGGCAGAATAGCAGGAAACAGATTTCAAGAGGTACGTTAGAATCGCCTGTAAAGCACAGGAAGAGGGGCACAACTTCGACAATGATGCACTTGGCCAAAAAGGGCGTATGCGTTTTCTCCTGAATATATTCAGGAGAAAACGCATACGCCCTTTTTGGCCAAGCAAGCAAGCGGGCAATGCAAATCTGCACTACAAAGAAGTATCACTTCCCACCGGTCAAAAGGGACATCCACAAAATGTGTAAAAACCAGAAAGGCAAGACAGGCCCTGGAGAACAGGGAGCCTTGTTATGCTGATGGGCGGGATGTAAGTTGCCAACTGCCTCACTGGAGGAGTGCATTGTGTTCCCTAAAACAAGTAAACAACCGAGCTACAGAGCCAAGGGCACTTCCAGTCTAGGGAATATACCTTGGGAAAACTGAAAATCCATAAGACAGAGCCACCCCCAAATTGAGGGCTGCACTGCTTACAAGAACCTCAACCTGGGTACACCTGAGATATCCCAGGAAATATAAAAATGGTTCCAAACATTGTGGAACTTACGTACGATGGAATATCCCTCAGCCACGAAATCAATGTCATAAGACCAGTAGCAGCAAAATGAGTGGATTCAGGTACGATGATTCTAAGGGAAAGAAGTCACACAGGAAAAGAAACTTATCATAAGATATCACTTAGGAAGATCCTGTAAACATGGCAACACATGAACTGAGTTAGGAAAGAGAACAGAGTCTCACATTTAGAAAACACTCTTATGCCTGCTTAAGGGGGAAGGAGAGGTGGGGTGATGCATCAAACCAGAGTTTGATATAAGCACAGGTACTGTTCCAAAAACCAACTATGGAATAGACAAGACCTACACCTTCCTCAGTGAAAGGGACTCAAAACCCCATATTTCACGCAGAGGAATAGATCTGACTAGTAAGAATCTTAAAACCTATGTATTGATATGTCTCCGTAAGGGAATCAAGTGTGTCTAGACTGGCATAAACATGGCAGCGAGAATCAGCTCAAACCCACTCTAAAAAGGAATTTCAAAAACAGAACAAAGAAACAGGGAAATTCTTTACAATTCCTTCAGGGTCTCTGATGCAACCTGGAATGACCCTATCGACGATGACAGCTGGATGTGGCATGAGGCTGGACACTTGGGACTGAGAGGATTGGTGAGATTGGGTGAGCAAATGCAGACCCTTTAAAGCAATAATGCATGGCAACCATTCCATGGGTCCCACCTCTCCAGGTTGAAGGGAATATTACTACAGCTATAACATGTACGGGAACCCTAGAGAATGGACACACTGTGAATACGAAAGGTTTCTAAAACTCAACGAAGAGTCCCTCTCCTGGTGCTCCGGTTTGACTTTCCAACAGCTTTACTATCAATCTCCCAACTTGGAGAGACAGCCCCTTTAAGCTCCTGGTTCACACAGGTTGCCCATTTGGCAGAGGAGGAAAGGGAAGAGGGAGAACCAATGAGAGAGTAGCTGTTAGGCATTTGGATGGGCACATGTCACTCTAATTTCCCGGCAGGAAGAAGAATTCACCAAAGTCTCAGCCACCCACCGGGAACCAGTATAGGTCCTGAACCAAATGTTTGGACTTGCATTCAGCTCACAAAAAACGAGTTGAAAAATGGAGCTCAGGGGCACAGCAATTCACAAACTGGCAGAGTAATCAAGGCCAACTATCGTCCAAAAATCTGTTGAGGGAAGGCAACGAGGCGGACTTGAATGCGAGGCAGAATAGCAGGAAACAGATTTCAAGAGGTACGTTAGAATCGCCTGTAAAGCACAGGAAGAGGGGCACAACTTCGACAATGATGCACTTGGCCAAAAAGGGCGTATGCGTTTTCTCCTGAATATATTCAGGAGAAAACGCATACGCCCTTTTTGGCCAAGCAAGCAAGCGGGCAATGCAAATCTGCACTACAAAGAAGTATCACTTCCCACTGGTCAAAAGGGACATCCACAAAATGTGTAAAAACCAGAAAGGCAAGACAGGCCCTGGAGAACAGGGAGCCTTGTTATGCTGATGGGCGGGATGTAAGTTGCCAACTGCCTCACTGGAGGAGTGCATTGTGTTCCCTAAAACAAGTAAACAACAGAGCTACAGAGCCAAGGGCACTTCCAGTCTAGGGAATATACCTTGGGAAAACTGAAAATCCATAAGACAGAGCCACCCCCAAATTGAGGGCTGCACTGCTTACAAGAACCTCAACCTGGGTACACCTGAAATATCCCAGGAAATATAAAAATGGTTCAAAACATTGTGGAACTTACGTACGATGGAATATCCCTCAGCCACGAAATCAATGTCATAAGACCAGTAGCAGCAAAATGAGTGGATTCAGGTACGATGATTCTAAGGGAAAGAAGTCACACAGGAAAAGAAACTTAACATAAGATATCACTTAGGAAGATCCTGTAAACATGGCAACACATGAACTGAGTTAGGAAAGAGAACAGAGTCTCACATTTAGAAAACACTCTTATGCCTGCTTAAGGGGGAAGGAGAGGTGGGGTGATGCATCAAACCAGAGTTTGATATAAGCACAGGTACTGTTCCAAAAACCAACTATGGAATAGACAAGACCTACACCTTCCTCAGTGAAAGGGACTCAAAACCCCATATTTCCCGCAGAGGAATAGATCTGACTAGTAAGAATCTTAAAACCTATGTATTGATATGTCTCCGTAAGGGAATCAAGTGTGTCTAGACTGGCATAAACATGGCAGCGAGAATCAGCTCAAACCCACTCTAAAAAGGAATTTCAAAAACAGAACAAAGAAACAGGGAAATTCTTTACAATTCCTTCAGGGTCTCTGATGCAACCTGGAATGACCCTATCTACGATGACAGCTGGATGTGGCATGAGGCTGGACACTTGGGACTGAGAGGATTGGTGAGATTGGGTGAGCAAATGCAGACCCTTTAAAGCAATAATGCATGGCAAGCATTCCATGGGTCCCACCTCTCCAGGTTGAAGGGAATATTACTACAGCTATAACATGTACGGGAACCCTAGAGAATGGACACACTGTGAATACGAAAGGTTTCTAAAACTCAACGAAGAGTCCCTCTCCTGGTGCTCCGGTTTGACTTTCCAACAGCTTTACTATCAATCTCCCAACTTGGAGAGACAGCCCCTTTAAGCTCCTGGTTCACACAGGTTGCCCATTTGGCAGAGGAGGAAAGGGAAGAGGGAGAACCAATGAGAGAGTAGCTGTTAGGCATTTGGATGGGCACATGTCACTCTAATTTCCCGGCAGGAAGAAGAATTCACCAAAGTCTCAGCCACCCACCGGGAACCAGTATAGGTCCTGAACCAAATGTTTGGACTTGCGTTCAGCTCACAAAAAACGAGTTGAAAAATGGAGCTCAGGGGCACAGCAATTCACAAACTGGCAGAGTAATCAAGGCCAACTATCGTCCAAAAATCTGTTGAGGGAAGGCAACGAGGCGGACTTGAATGCGAGGCAGAACAGCAGGAAACAGATTTCAAGAGGTACGTTAGAATCGCCTGTAAAGCACAGGAAGAGGGGCACAACTTCGACAATGATGCACTTGGCCAAAAAGGGCGTATGCGTTTTCTCCTGAATATATTCAGGAGAAAACGCATACGCCCTTTTTGGCCAAGCAAGCAAGCGGGCAATGCAAATCTGCACTACAAAGAAGTATCACTTCCCACCGGTCAAAAGGGACATCCACAAAATGTGTAAAAACCAGAAAGGCAAGACAGGCCCTGGAGAACAGGGAGCCTTGTTATGCTGATGGGCGGGATGTAAGTTGCCAACTGCCTCACTGGAGGAGTGCATTGTGTTCCCTAAAACAAGTAAACAACAGAGCTACAGAGCCAAGGGCACTTCCAGTCTAGGGAATATACCTTGGGAAAACTGAAAATCCATAAGACAGAGCCACCCCCAAATTGAGGGCTGCACTGCTTACAAGAACCTCAACCTGGGTACACCTGAGATATCCCAGGAAATATAAAAATGGTTCAAAACATTGTGGAACTTACGTACGATGGAATATCCCTCAGCCACGAAATCAATGTCATAAGACCAGTAGCAGCAAAATGAGTGGATTCAGGTACGATGATTCTAAGGGAAAGAAGTCACACAGGAAAAGAAACTTATCATAAGATATCACTTAGGAAGATCCTGTAAACATGGCAACACATGAACTGAGTTAGGAAAGAGAACAGAGTCTCACATTTAGAAAACACTCTTATGCCTGCTTAAGGGGGAAGGAGAGGTGGGGTGATGCATCAAACCAGAGTTTGATATAAGCACAGGTACTGTTCCAAAAACCAACTATGGAATAGACAAGACCTACACCTTCCTCAGTGAAAGGGACTCAAAACCCCATATTTCCCGCAGAGGAATAGATCTGACTAGTAAGAATCTTAAAACCTATGTATTGATATGTCTCCGTAAGGGAATCAAGTGTGTCTAGACTGGCATAAACATGGCAGCGAGAATCAGCTCAAACCCACTCTAAAAAGGAATTTCAAAAACAGAACAAAGAAACAGGGAAATTCTTTACAATTCCTTCAGGGTCTCTGATGCAACCTGGAATGACCCTATCTACGATGACAGCTGGATGTGGCATGAGGCTGGACACTTGGGACTGAGAGGATTGGTGAGATTGGGTGAGCAAATGCAGACCCTTTAAAGCAATAATGCATGGCAACCATTCCATGGGTCCCACCTCTCCAGGTTGAAGGGAATATTACTACAGCTATAACATGTACGGGAACCCTAGAGAATGGACACACTGTGAATACGAAAGGTTTCTAAAACTCAACGAAGAGTCCCTCTCCTGGTGCTCCGGTTTGACTTTCCAACAGCTTTACTATCAATCTCCCAACTTGGAGAGACAGCCCCTTTAAGCTCCTGGTTCACACAGGTTGCCCATTTGGCAGAGGAGGAAAGGGAAGAGGGAGAACCAATGAGAGAGTAGCTGTTAGGCATTTGGATGGGCACATGTCACTCTAATTTCCCGGCAGGAAGAAGAATTCACCAAAGTCTCAGCCACCCACCGGGAACCAGTATAGGTCCTGAACCAAATGTTTGGACTTGCGTTCAGCTCACAAAAAACGAGTTGAAAAATGGAGCTCAGGGGCACAGCAATTCACAAACTGGCAGAGTAACCAAGGCCAACTATCGTCCAAAAATCTGTTGAGGGAAGGCAACGAGGCGGACTTGAATGCGAGGCAGAATAGCAGGAAACAGATTTCAAGAGGTGCGTTAGAATCGCCTGTAAAGCACAGGAAGAGGGGCACAACTTCGACAATGATGCACTTGGCCAAAAAGGGCGTATGCGTTTTCTCCTGAATATATTCAGGAGAAAACGCATACGCCCTTTTTGGCCAAGCAAGCAAGCGGGCAATGCAAATCTGCACTACAAAGAAGTATCACTTCCCACCGGTCAAAAGGGACATCCACAAAATGTGTAAAAACCAGAAAGGCAAGACAGGCCCTGGAGAACAGGGAGCCTTGTTATGCTGATGGGCGGGATGTAAGTTGCCAACTGCCTCACTGGAGGAGTGCATTGTGTTCCCTAAAACAAGTAAACAACCGAGCTACAGAGCCAAGGGCACTTCCAGTCTAGGGAATATACCTTGGGAAAACTGAAAATCCATAAGACAGAGCCACCCCCAAATTGAGGGCTGCACTGCTTACAAGAACCTCAACCTGGGTACACCTGAGATATCCCAGGAAATATAAAAATGGTTCCAAACATTGTGGAACTTACGTACGATGGAATATCCCTCAGCCACGAAATCAATGTCATAAGACCAGTAGCAGCAAAATGAGTGGATTCAGGTACGATGATTCTAAGGGAAAGAAGTCACACAGGAAAAGAAACTTATCATAAGATATCACTTAGGAAGATCCTGTAAACATGGCAACACATGAACTGAGTTAGGAAAGAGAACAGAGTCTCACATTTAGAAAACACTCTTATGCCTGCTTAAGGGGGAAGGAGAGGTGGGGTGATGCATCAAACCAGAGTTTGATATAAGCACAGGTACTGTTCCAAAAACCAACTATGGAATAGACAAGACCTACACCTTCCTCAGTGAAAGGGACTCAAAACCCCATATTTCCCGCAGAGGAATAGATCTGACTAGTAAGAATCTTAAAACCTATGTATTGATATGTCTCCGTAAGGGAATCAAGTGTGTCTAGACTGGCATAAACATGGCAGCGAGAATCAGCTCAAACCCACTCTAAAAAGGAATTTCAAAAACAGAACAAAGAAACAGGGAAATTCTTTACAATTCCTTCAGGGTCTCTGATGCAACCTGGAATGACCCTATCGACGATGACAGCTGGATGTGGCATGAGGCTGGACACTTGGGACTGAGAGGATTGGTGAGATTGGGTGAGCAAATGCAGACCCTTTAAAGCAATAATGCATGGCAACCATTCCATGGGTCCCACCTCTCCAGGTTGAAGGGAATATTACTACAGCTATAACATGTACGGGAACCCTAGAGAATGGACACACTGTGAATACGAAAGGTTTCTAAAACTCAACGAAGAGTCCCTCTCCTGGTGCTCCGGTTTGACTTTCCAACAGCTTTACTATCAATCTCCCAACTTGGAGAGACAGCCCCTTTAAGCTCCTGGTTCACACAGGTTGCCCATTTGGCAGAGGAGGAAAGGGAAGAGGGAGAACCAATGAGAGAGTAGCTGTTAGGCATTTGGATGGGCACATGTCACTCTAATTTCCCGGCAGGAAGAAGAATTCACCAAAGTCTCAGCCACCCACCGGGAACCAGTATAGGTCCTGAACCAAATGTTTGGACTTGCGTTCAGCTCACAAAAAACGAGTTGAAAAATGGAGCTCAGGGGCACAGCAATTCACAAACTGGCAGAGTAATCAAGGCCAACTATCGTCCAAAAATCTGTTGAGGGAAGGCAACGAGGCGGACTTGAATGCGAGGCAGAATAGCAGGAAACAGATTTCAAGAGGTACGTTAGAATCGCCTGTAAAGCACAGGAAGAGGGGCACAACTTCGACAATGATGCACTTGGCCAAAAAGGGCGTATGCGTTTTCTCCTGAATATATTCAGGAGAAAACGCATACGCCCTTTTTGGCCAAGCAAGCAAGCGGGCAATGCAAATCTGCACTACAAAGAAGTATCACTTCCCACTGGTCAAAAGGGACATCCACAAAATGTGTAAAAACCAGAAAGGCAAGACAGGCCCTGGAGAACAGGGAGCCTTGTTATGCTGATGGGCGGGATGTAAGTTGCCAACTGCCTCACTGGAGGAGTGCATTGTGTTCCCTAAAACAAGTAAACAACAGAGCTACAGAGCCAAGGGCACTTCCAGTCTAGGGAATATACCTTGGGAAAACTGAAAATCCATAAGACAGAGCCACCCCCAAATTGAGGGCTGCACTGCTTACAAGAACCTCAACCTGGGTACACCTGAGATATCCCAGGAAATATAAAAATGGTTCAAAACATTGTGGAACTTACGTACGATGGAATATCCCTCAGCCACGAAATCAATGTCATAAGACCAGTAGCAGCAAAATGAGTGGATTCAGGTACGATGATTCTAAGGGAAAGAAGTCACACAGGAAAAGAAACTTAACATAAGATATCACTTAGGAAGATCCTGTAAACATGGCAACACATGAACTGAGTTAGGAAAGAGAACAGAGTCTCACATTTAGAAAACACTCTTATGCCTGCTTAAGGGGGAAGGAGAGGTGGGGTGATGCATCAAACCAGAGTTTGATATAAGCACAGGTACTGTTCCAAAAACCAACTATGGAATAGACAAGACCTACACCTTCCTCAGTGAAAGGGACTCAAAACCCCATATTTCCCGCAGAGGAATAGATCTGACTAGTAAGAATCTTAAAACCTATGTATTGATATGTCTCCGTAAGGGAATCAAGTGTGTCTAGACTGGCATAAACATGGCAGCGAGAATCAGCTCAAACCCACTCTAAAAAGGAATTTCAAAAACAGAACAAAGAAACAGGGAAATTCTTTACAATTCCTTCAGGGTCTCTGATGCAACCTGGAATGACCCTATCTACGATGACAGCTGGATGTGGCATGAGGCTGGACACTTGGGACTGAGAGGATTGGTGAGATTGGGTGAGCAAATGCAGACCCTTTAAAGCAATAATGCATGGCAACCATTCCATGGGTCCCACCTCTCCAGGTTGAAGGGAATATTACTACAGCTATAACATGTACGGGAACCCTAGAGAATGGACACACTGTGAATACGAAAGGTTTCTAAAACTCAACGAAGAGTCCCTCTCCTGGTGCTCCGGTTTGACTTTCCAACAGCTTTACTATCAATCTCCCAACTTGGAGAGACAGCCCCTTTAAGCTCCTGGTTCACACAGGTTGCCCATTTGGCAGAGGAGGAAAGGGAAGAGGGAGAACCAATGAGAGAGTAGCTGTTAGGCATTTGGATGGGCACATGTCACTCTAATTTCCCGGCAGGAAGAAGAATTCACCAAAGTCTCAGCCACCCACCGGGAACCAGTATAGGTCCTGAACCAAATGTTTGGACTTGCGTTCAGCTCACAAAAAACGAGTTGAAAAATGGAGCTCAGGGGCACAGCAATTCACAAACTGGCAGAGTAATCAAGGCCAACTATCGTCCAAAAATCTGTTGAGGGAAGGCAACGAGGCGGACTTGAATGCGAGGCAGAACAGCAGGAAACAGATTTCAAGAGGTACGTTAGAATCGCCTGTAAAGCACAGGAAGAGGGGCACAACTTCGACAATGATGCACTTGGCCAAAAAGGGCGTATGCGTTTTCTCCTGAATATATTCAGGAGAAAACGCATACGCCCTTTTTGGCCAAGCAAGCAAGCGGGCAATGCAAATCTGCACTACAAAGAAGTATCACTTCCCACCGGTCAAAAGGGACATCCACAAAATGTGTAAAAACCAGAAAGGCAAGACAGGCCCTGGAGAACAGGGAGCCTTGTTATGCTGATGGGCGGGATGTAAGTTGCCAACTGCCTCACTGGAGGAGTGCATTGTGTTCCCTAAAACAAGTAAACAACCGAGCTACAGAGCCAAGGGCACTTCCAGTCTAGGGAATATACCTTGGGAAAACTGAAAATCCATAAGACAGAGCCACCCCCAAATTGAGGGCTGCACTGCTTACAAGAACCTCAACCTGGGTACACCTGAGATATCCCAGGAAATATAAAAATGGTTCCAAACATTGTGGAACTTACGTACGATGGAACATCCCTCAGCCACGAAATCAATGTCATAAGACCAGTAGCAGCAAAATGAGTGGATTCAGGTACGATGATTCTAAGGGAAAGAAGTCACACAGGAAAAGAAACTTATCATAAGATATCACTTAGGAAGATCCTGTAAACATGGCAACACATGAACTGAGTTAGGAAAGAGAACAGAGTCTCACATTTAGAAAACACTCTTATGCCTGCTTAAGGGGGAAGGAGAGGTGGGGTGATGCATCAAACCAGAGTTTGATATAAGCACAGGTACTGTTCCAAAAACCAACTATGGAATAGACAAGACCTACACCTTCCTCAGTGAAAGGGACTCAAAACCCCATATTTCACGCAGAGGAATAGATCTGACTAGTAAGAATCTTAAAACCTATGTATTGATATGTCTCCGTAAGGGAATCAAGTGTGTCTAGACTGGCATAAACATGGCAGCGAGAATCAGCTCAAACCCACTCTAAAAAGGAATTTCAAAAACAGAACAAAGAAACAGGGAAATTCTTTACAATTCCTTCAGGGTCTCTGATGCAACCTGGAATGACCCTATCGACGATGACAGCTGGATGTGGCATGAGGCTGGACACTTGGGACTGAGAGGATTGGTGAGATTGGGTGAGCAAATGCAGACCCTTTAAAGCAATAATGCATGGCAACCATTCCATGGGTCCCACCTCTCCAGGTTGAAGGGAATATTACTACAGCTATAACATGTACGGGAACCCTAGAGAATGGACACACTGTGAATACGAAAGGTTTCTAAAACTCAACGAAGAGTCCCTCTCCTGGTGCTCCGGTTTGACTTTCCAACAGCTTTACTATCAATCTCCCAACTTGGAGAGACAGCCCCTTTAAGCTCCTGGTTCACACAGGTTGCCCATTTGGCAGAGGAGGAAAGGGAAGAGGGAGAACCAATGAGAGAGTAGCTGTTAGGCATTTGGATGGGCACATGTCACTCTAATTTCCCGGCAGGAAGAAGAATTCACCAAAGTCTCAGCCACCCACCGGGAACCAGTATAGGTCCTGAACCAAATGTTTGGACTTGCGTTCAGCTCACAAAAAACGAGTTGAAAAATGGAGCTCAGGGGCACAGCAATTCACAAACTGGCAGAGTAATCAAGGCCAACTATCGTCCAAAAATCTGTTGAGGGAAGGCAACGAGGCGGACTTGAATGCGAGGCAGAATAGCAGGAAACAGATTTCAAGAGGTACGTTAGAATCGCCTGTAAAGCACAGGAAGAGGGGCACAACTTCGACAATGATGCACTTGGCCAAAAAGGGCGTATGCGTTTTCTCCTGAATATATTCAGGAGAAAACGCATACGCCCTTTTTGGCCAAGCAAGCAAGCGGGCAATGCAAATCTGCACTACAAAGAAGTATCACTTCCCACTGGTCAAAAGGGACATCCACAAAATGTGTAAAAACCAGAAAGGCAAGACAGGCCCTGGAGAACAGGGAGCCTTGTTATGCTGATGGGCGGGATGTAAGTTGCCAACTGCCTCACTGGAGGAGTGCATTGTGTTCCCTAAAACAAGTAAACAACAGAGCTACAGAGCCAAGGGCACTTCCAGTCTAGGGAATATACCTTGGGAAAACTGAAAATCCATAAGACAGAGCCACCCCCAAATTGAGGGCTGCACTGCTTACAAGAACCTCAACCTGGGTACACCTGAGATATCCCAGGAAATATAAAAATGGTTCAAAACATTGTGGAACTTACGTACGATGGAATATCCCTCAGCCACGAAATCAATGTCATAAGACCAGTAGCAGCAAAATGAGTGGATTCAGGTACGATGATTCTAAGGGAAAGAAGTCACACAGGAAAAGAAACTTAACATAAGATATCACTTAGGAAGATCCTGTAAACATGGCAACACATGAACTGAGTTAGGAAAGAGAACAGAGTCTCACATTTAGAAAACACTCTTATGCCTGCTTAAGGGGGAAGGAGAGGTGGGGTGATGCATCAAACCAGAGTTTGATATAAGCACAGGTACTGTTCCAAAAACCAACTATGGAATAGACAAGACCTACACCTTCCTCAGTGAAAGGGACTCAAAACCCCATATTTCCCGCAGAGGAATAGATCTGACTAGTAAGAATCTTAAAACCTATGTATTGATATGTCTCCGTAAGGGAATCAAGTGTGTCTAGACTGGCATAAACATGGCAGCGAGAATCAGCTCAAACCCACTCTAAAAAGGAATTTCAAAAACAGAACAAAGAAACAGGGAAATTCTTTACAATTCCTTCAGGGTCTCTGATGCAACCTGGAATGACCCTATCTACGATGACAGCTGGATGTGGCATGAGGCTGGACACTTGGGACTGAGAGGATTGGTGAGATTGGGTGAGCAAATGCAGACCCTTTAAAGCAATAATGCATGGCAACCATTCCATGGGTCCCACCTCTCCAGGTTGAAGGGAATATTACTACAGCTATAACATGTACGGGAACCCTAGAGAATGGACACACTGTGAATACGAAAGGTTTCTAAAACTCAACGAAGAGTCCCTCTCCTGGTGCTCCGGTTTGACTTTCCAACAGCTTTACTATCAATCTCCCAACTTGGAGAGACAGCCCCTTTAAGCTCCTGGTTCACACAGGTTGCCCATTTGGCAGAGGAGGAAAGGGAAGAGGGAGAACCAATGAGAGAGTAGCTGTTAGGCATTTGGATGGGCACATGTCACTCTAATTTCCCGGCAGGAAGAAGAATTCACCAAAGTCTCAGCCACCCACCGGGAACCAGTATAGGTCCTGAACCAAATGTTTGGACTTGCGTTCAGCTCACAAAAAACGAGTTGAAAAATGGAGCTCAGGGGCACAGCAATTCACAAACTGGCAGAGTAATCAAGGCCAACTATCGTCCAAAAATCTGTTGAGGGAAGGCAACGAGGCGGACTTGAATGCGAGGCAGAACAGCAGGAAACAGATTTCAAGAGGTACGTTAGAATCGCCTGTAAAGCACAGGAAGAGGGGCACAACTTCGACAATGATGCACTTGGCCAAAAAGGGCGTATGCGTTTTCTCCTGAATATATTCAGGAGAAAACGCATACGCCCTTTTTGGCCAAGCAAGCAAGCGGGCAATGCAAATCTGCACTACAAAGAAGTATCACTTCCCACCGGTCAAAAGGGACATCCACAAAATGTGTAAAAACCAGAAAGGCAAGACAGGCCCTGGAGAACAGGGAGCCTTGTTATGCTGATGGGCGGGATGTAAGTTGCCAACTGCCTCACTGGAGGAGTGCATTGTGTTCCCTAAAACAAGTAAACAACAGAGCTACAGAGCCAAGGGCACTTCCAGTCTAGGGAATATACCTTGGGAAAACTGAAAATCCATAAGACAGAGCCACCCCCAAATTGAGGGCTGCACTGCTTACAAGAACCTCAACCTGGGTACACCTGAGATATCCCAGGAAATATAAAAATGGTTCAAAACATTGTGGAACTTACGTACGATGGAATATCCCTCAGCCACGAAATCAATGTCATAAGACCAGTAGCAGCAAAATGAGTGGATTCAGGTACGATGATTCTAAGGGAAAGAAGTCACACAGGAAAAGAAACTTATCATAAGATATCACTTAGGAAGATCCTGTAAACATGGCAACACATGAACTGAGTTAGGAAAGAGAACAGAGTCTCACATTTAGAAAACACTCTTATGCCTGCTTAAGGGGGAAGGAGAGGTGGGGTGATGCATCAAACCAGAGTTTGATATAAGCACAGGTACTGTTCCAAAAACCAACTATGGAATAGACAAGACCTACACCTTCCTCAGTGAAAGGGACTCAAAACCCCATATTTCCCGCAGAGGAATAGATCTGACTAGTAAGAATCTTAAAACCTATGTATTGATATGTCTCCGTAAGGGAATCAAGTGTGTCTAGACTGGCATAAACATGGCAGCGAGAATCAGCTCAAACCCACTCTAAAAAGGAATTTCAAAAACAGAACAAAGAAACAGGGAAATTCTTTACAATTCCTTCAGGGTCTCTGATGCAACCTGGAATGACCCTATCGACGATGACAGCTGGATGTGGCATGAGGCTGGACACTTGGGACTGAGAGGATTGGTGAGATTGGGTGAGCAAATGCAGACCCTTTAAAGCAATAATGCATGGCAACCATTCCATGGGTCCCACCTCTCCAGGTTGAAGGGAATATTACTACAGCTATAACATGTACGGGAACCCTAGAGAATGGACACACTGTGAATACGAAAGGTTTCTAAAACTCAACGAAGAGTCCCTCTCCTGGTGCTCCGGTTTGACTTTCCAACAGCTTTACTATCAATCTCCCAACTTGGAGAGACAGCCCCTTTAAGCTCCTGGTTCACACAGGTTGCCCATTTGGCAGAGGAGGAAAGGGAAGAGGGAGAACCAATGAGAGAGTAGCTGTTAGGCATTTGGATGGGCACATGTCACTCTAATTTCCCGGCAGGAAGAAGAATTAACCAAAGTCTCAGCCACCCACCGGGAACCAGTATAGGTCCTGAACCAAATGTTTGGACTTGCGTTCAGCTCACAAAAAACGAGTTGAAAAATGGAGCTCAGGGGCACAGCAATTCACAAACTGGCAGAGTAATCAAGGCCAACTATCGTCCAAAAATCTGTTGAGGGAAGGCAACGAGGCGGACTTGAATGCGAGGCAGAATAGCAGGAAACAGATTTCAAGAGGTACGTTAGAATCGCCTGTAAAGCACAGGAAGAGGGGCACAACTTCGACAATGATGCACTTGGCCAAAAAGGGCGTATGCGTTTTCTCCTGAATATATTCAGGAGAAAACGCATACGCCCTTTTTGGCCAAGCAAGCAAGCGGGCAATGCAAATCTGCACTACAAAGAAGTATCACTTCCCACCGGTCAAAAGGGACATCCACAAAATGTGTAAAAACCAGAAAGGCAAGACAGGCCCTGGAGAACAGGGAGCCTTGTTATGCTGATGGGCGGGATGTAAGTTGCCAACTGCCTCACTGGAGGAGTGCATTGTGTTCCCTAAAACAAGTAAACAACCGAGCTACAGAGCCAAGGGCACTTCCAGTCTAGGGAATATACCTTGGGAAAACTGAAAATCCATAAGACAGAGCCACCCCCAAATTGAGGGCTGCACTGCTTACAAGAACCTCAACCTGGGTACACCTGAGATATCCCAGGAAATATAAAAATGGTTCCAAACATTGTGGAACTTACGTACGATGGAACATCCCTCAGCCACGAAATCAATGTCATAAGACCAGTAGCAGCAAAATGAGTGGATTCAGGTACGATGATTCTAAGGGAAAGAAGTCACACAGGAAAAGAAACTTATCATAAGATATCACTTAGGAAGATCCTGTAAACATGGCAACACATGAACTGAGTTAGGAAAGAGAACAGAGTCTCACATTTAGAAAACACTCTTATGCCTGCTTAAGGGGGAAGGAGAGGTGGGGTGATGCATCAAACCAGAGTTTGATATAAGCACAGGTACTGTTCCAAAAACCAACTATGGAATAGACAAGACCTACACCTTCCTCAGTGAAAGGGACTCAAAACCCCATATTTCACGCAGAGGAATAGATCTGACTAGTAAGAATCTTAAAACCTATGTATTGATATGTCTCCGTAAGGGAATCAAGTGTGTCTAGACTGGCATAAACATGGCAGCGAGAATCAGCTCAAACCCACTCTAAAAAGGAATTTCAAAAACAGAACAAAGAAACAGGGAAATTCTTTACAATTCCTTCAGGGTCTCTGATGCAACCTGGAATGACCCTATCGACGATGACAGCTGGATGTGGCATGAGGCTGGACACTTGGGACTGAGAGGATTGGTGAGATTGGGTGAGCAAATGCAGACCCTTTAAAGCAATAATGCATGGCAACCATTCCATGGGTCCCACCTCTCCAGGTTGAAGGGAATATTACTACAGCTATAACATGTACGGGAACCCTAGAGAATGGACACACTGTGAATACGAAAGGTTTCTAAAACTCAACGAAGAGTCCCTCTCCTGGTGCTCCGGTTTGACTTTCCAACAGCTTTACTATCAATCTCCCAACTTGGAGAGACAGCCCCTTTAAGCTCCTGGTTCACACAGGTTGCCCATTTGGCAGAGGAGGAAAGGGAAGAGGGAGAACCAATGAGAGAGTAGCTGTTAGGCATTTGGATGGGCACATGTCACTCTAATTTCCCGGCAGGAAGAAGAATTCACCAAAGTCTCAGCCACCCACCGGGAACCAGTATAGGTCCTGAACCAAATGTTTGGACTTGCGTTCAGCTCACAAAAAACGAGTTGAAAAATGGAGCTCAGGGGCACAGCAATTCACAAACTGGCAGAGTAATCAAGGCCAACTATCGTCCAAAAATCTGTTGAGGGAAGGCAACGAGGCGGACTTGAATGCGAGGCAGAATAGCAGGAAACAGATTTCAAGAGGTACGTTAGAATCGCCTGTAAAGCACAGGAAGAGGGGCACAACTTCGACAATGATGCACTTGGCCAAAAAGGGCGTATGCGTTTTCTCCTGAATATATTCAGGAGAAAACGCATACGCCCTTTTTGGCCAAGCAAGCAAGCGGGCAATGCAAATCTGCACTACAAAGAAGTATCACTTCCCACTGGTCAAAAGGGACATCCACAAAATGTGTAAAAACCAGAAAGGCAAGACAGGCCCTGGAGAACAGGGAGCCTTGTTATGCTGATGGGCGGGATGTAAGTTGCCAACTGCCTCACTGGAGGAGTGCATTGTGTTCCCTAAAACAAGTAAACAACAGAGCTACAGAGCCAAGGGCACTTCCAGTCTAGGGAATATACCTTGGGAAAACTGAAAATCCATAAGACAGAGCCACCCCCAAATTGAGGGCTGCACTGCTTACAAGAACCTCAACCTGGGTACACCTGAGATATCCCAGGAAATATAAAAATGGTTCAAAACATTGTGGAACTTACGTACGATGGAATATCCCTCAGCCACGAAATCAATGTCATAAGACCAGTAGCAGCAAAATGAGTGGATTCAGGTACGATGATTCTAAGGGAAAGAAGTCACACAGGAAAAGAAACTTAACATAAGATATCACTTAGGAAGATCCTGTAAACATGGCAACACATGAACTGAGTTAGGAAAGAGAACAGAGTCTCACATTTAGAAAACACTCTTATGCCTGCTTAAGGGGGAAGGAGAGGTGGGGTGATGCATCAAACCAGAGTTTGATATAAGCACAGGTACTGTTCCAAAAACCAACTATGGAATAGACAAGACCTACACCTTCCTCAGTGAAAGGGACTCAAAACCCCATATTTCCCGCAGAGGAATAGATCTGACTAGTAAGAATCTTAAAACCTATGTATTGATATGTCTCCGTAAGGGAATCAAGTGTGTCTAGACTGGCATAAACATGGCAGCGAGAATCAGCTCAAACCCACTCTAAAAAGGAATTTCAAAAACAGAACAAAGAAACAGGGAAATTCTTTACAATTCCTTCAGGGTCTCTGATGCAACCTGGAATGACCCTATCTACGATGACAGCTGGATGTGGCATGAGGCTGGACACTTGGGACTGAGAGGATTGGTGAGATTGGGTGAGCAAATGCAGACCCTTTAAAGCAATAATGCATGGCAACCATTCCATGGGTCCCACCTCTCCAGGTTGAAGGGAATATTACTACAGCTATAACATGTACGGGAACCCTAGAGAATGGACACACTGTGAATACGAAAGGTTTCTAAAACTCAACGAAGAGTCCCTCTCCTGGTGCTCCGGTTTGACTTTCCAACAGCTTTACTATCAATCTCCCAACTTGGAGAGACAGCCCCTTTAAGCTCCTGGTTCACACAGGTTGCCCATTTGGCAGAGGAGGAAAGGGAAGAGGGAGAACCAATGAGAGAGTAGCTGTTAGGCATTTGGATGGGCACATGTCACTCTAATTTCCCGGCAGGAAGAAGAATTAACCAAAGTCTCAGCCACCCACCGGGAACCAGTATAGGTCCTGAACCAAATGTTTGGACTTGCGTTCAGCTCACAAAAAACGAGTTGAAAAATGGAGCTCAGGGGCACAGCAATTCACAAACTGGCAGAGTAATCAAGGCCAACTATCGTCCAAAAATCTGTTGAGGGAAGGCAACGAGGCGGACTTGAATGCGAGGCAGAATAGCAGGAAACAGATTTCAAGAGGTACGTTAGAATCGCCTGTAAAGCACAGGAAGAGGGGCACAACTTCGACAATGATGCACTTGGCCAAAAAGGGCGTATGCGTTTTCTCCTGAATATATTCAGGAGAAAACGCATACGCCCTTTTTGGCCAAGCAAGCAAGCGGGCAATGCAAATCTGCACTACAAAGAAGTATCACTTCCCACCGGTCAAAAGGGACATCCAAAAAATGTGTAAAAACCAGAAAGGCAAGACAGGCCCTGGAGAACAGGGAGCCTTGTTATGCTGATGGGCGGGATGTAAGTTGCCAACTGCCTCACTGGAGGAGTGCATTGTGTTCCCTAAAACAAGTAAACAACCGAGCTACAGAGCCAAGGGCACTTCCAGTCTAGGGAATATACCTTGGGAAAACTGAAAATCCATAAGACAGAGCCACCCCCAAATTGAGGGCTGCACTGCTTACAAGAACCTCAACCTGGGTACACCTGAGATATCCCAGGAAATATAAAAATGGTTCCAAACATTGTGGAACTTACGTACGATGGAATATCCCTCAGCCACGAAATCAATGTCATAAGACCAGTAGCAGCAAAATGAGTGGATTCAGGTACGATGATTCTAAGGGAAAGAAGTCACACAGGAAAAGAAACTTATCATAAGATATCACTTAGGAAGATCCTGTAAACATGGCAACACATGAACTGAGTTAGGAAAGAGAACAGAGTCTCACATTTAGAAAACACTCTTATGCCTGCTTAAGGGGGAAGGAGAGGTGGGGTGATGCATCAAACCAGAGTTTGATATAAGCACAGGTACTGTTCCAAAAACCAACTATGGAATAGACAAGACCTACACCTTCCTCAGTGAAAGGGACTCAAAACCCCATATTTCCCGCAGAGGAATAGATCTGACTAGTAAGAATCTTAAAACCTATGTATTGATATGTCTCCGTAAGGGAATCAAGTGTGTCTAGACTGGCATAAACATGGCAGCGAGAATCAGCTCAAACCCACTCTAAAAAGGAATTTCAAAAACAGAACAAAGAAACAGGGAAATTCTTTACAATTCCTTCAGGGTCTCTGATGCAACCTGGAATGACCCTATCGACGATGACAGCTGGATGTGGCATGAGGCTGGACACTTGGGACTGAGAGGATTGGTGAGATTGGGTGAGCAAATGCAGACCCTTTAAAGCAATAATGCATGGCAACCATTCCATGGGTCCCACCTCTCCAGGTTGAAGGGAATATTACTACAGCTATAACATGTACGGGAACCCTAGAGAATGGACACACTGTGAATACGAAAGGTTTCTAAAACTCAACGAAGAGTCCCTCTCCTGGTGCTCCGGTTTGACTTTCCAACAGCTTTACTATCAATCTCCCAACTTGGAGAGACAGCCCCTTTAAGCTCCTGGTTCACACAGGTTGCCCATTTGGCAGAGGAGGAAAGGGAAGAGGGAGAACCAATGAGAGAGTAGCTGTTAGGCATTTGGATGGGCACATGTCACTCTAATTTCCCGGCAGGAAGAAGAATTCACCAAAGTCTCAGCCACCCACCGGGAACCAGTATAGGTCCTGAACCAAATGTTTGGACTTGCGTTCAGCTCACAAAAAACGAGTTGAAAAATGGAGCTCAGGGGCACAGCAATTCACAAACTGGCAGAGTAATCAAGGCCAACTATCGTCCAAAAATCTGTTGAGGGAAGGCAACGAGGCGGACTTGAATGCGAGGCAGAATAGCAGGAAACAGATTTCAAGAGGTACGTTAGAATCGCCTGTAAAGCACAGGAAGAGGGGCACAACTTCGACAATGATGCACTTGGCCAAAAAGGGCGTATGCGTTTTCTCCTGAATATATTCAGGAGAAAACGCATACGCCCTTTTTGGCCAAGCAAGCAAGCGGGCAATGCAAATCTGCACTACAAAGAAGTATCACTTCCCACCGGTCAAAAGGGACATCCACAAAATGTGTAAAAACCAGAAAGGCAAGACAGGCCCTGGAGAACAGGGAGCCTTGTTATGCTGATGGGCGGGATGTAAGTTGCCAACTGCCTCACTGGAGGAGTGCATTGTGTTCCCTAAAACAAGTAAACAACAGAGCTACAGAGCCAAGGGCACTTCCAGTCTAGGGAATATACCTTGGGAAAACTGAAAATCCATAAGACAGAGCCACCCCCAAATTGAGGGCTGCACTGCTTACAAGAACCTCAACCTGGGTACACCTGAAATATCCCAGGAAATATAAAAATGGTTCAAAACATTGTGGAACTTACGTACGATGGAATATCCCTCAGCCACGAAATCAATATCATAAGACCAGTAGCAGCAAAATGAGTGGATTCAGGTACGATGATTCTAAGGGAAAGAAGTCACACAGGAAAAGAAACTTATCATAAGATATCACTTAGGAAGATCCTGTAAACATGGCTACACATGAACTGAGTTAGGAAAGAGAACAGAGTCTCACATTTAGAAAACACTCTTATGCCTGCTTAAGGGGGAAGGAGAGGTGGGGTGATGCATCAAACCAGAGTTTGATATAAGCACAGGTACTGTTCCAAAAACCAACTATGGAATAGACAAGACCTACACCTTCCTCAGTGAAAGGGACTCAAAACCCCATATTTCCCGCAGAGGAATAGATCTGACTAGTAAGAATCTTAAAACCTATGTATTGATATGTCTCCGTAAGGGAACCAAGTGTGTCTAGACTGGCATAAACATGGCAGCGAGAATCAGCTCAAACCCACTCTAAAAAGGAATTTCAAAAACAGAACAAAGAAACAGGGAAATTCTTTACAATTCCTTCAGGGTCTCTGATGCAACCTGGAATGACCCTATCTACGATGACAGCTGGATGTGGCATGAGGCTGGACACTTGGGACTGAGAGGATTGGTGAGATTGGGTGAGCAAATGCAGACCCTTTAAAGCAATAATGCATGGCAACCATTCCATGGGTCCCACCTCTCCAGGTTGAAGGGAATATTACTACAGCTATAACATGTACGGGAACCCTAGAGAATGGACACACTGTGAATACGAAAGGTTTCTAAAACTCAACGAAGAGTCCCTCTCCTGGTGCTCCGGTTTGACTTTCCAACAGCTTTACTATCAATCTCCCAACTTGGAGAGACAGCCCCTTTAAGCTCCTGGTTCACACAGGTTGCCCATTTGGCAGAGGAGGAAAGGGAAGAGGGAGAACCAATGAGAGAGTAGCTGTTAGGCATTTGGATGGGCACATGTCACTCTAATTTCCCGGCAGGAAGAAGAATTCACCAAAGTCTCAGCCACCCACCGGGAACCAGTATAGGTCCTGAACCAAATGTTTGGACTTGCGTTCAGCTCACAAAAAACGAGTTGAAAAATGGAGCTCAGGGGCACAGCAATTCACAAACTGGCAGAGTAATCAAGGCCAACTATCGTCCAAAAATCTGTTGAGGGAAGGCAACGAGGCGGACTTGAATGCGAGGCAGAACAGCAGGAAACAGATTTCAAGAGGTACGTTAGAATCGCCTGTAAAGCACAGGAAGAGGGGCACAACTTCGACAATGATGCACTTGGCCAAAAAGGGCGTATGCGTTTTCTCCTGAATATATTCAGGAGAAAACGCATACGCCCTTTTTGGCCAAGCAAGCAAGCGGGCAATGCAAATCTGCACTACAAAGAAGTATCACTTCCCAACGGTCAAAAGGGACATCCACAAAATGTGTAAAAACCAGAAAGGCAAGACAGGCCCTGGAGAACAGGGAGCCTTGTTATGCTGATGGGCGGGATGTAAGTTGCCAACTGCCTCACTGGAGGAGTGCATTGTGTTCCCTAAAACAAGTAAACAACAGAGCTACAGAGCCAAGGGCACTTCCAGTCTAGGGAATATACCTTGGGAAAACTGAAAATCCATAAGACAGAGCCACCCCCAAATTGAGGGCTGCACTGCTTACAAGAACCTCAACCTGGGTACACCTGAAATATCCCAGGAAATATAAAAATGGTTCCAAGCATTGTGGAACTTACGTACGATGGAATATCCCTCAGCCACGAAATCAATGTCATAAGACCAGTAGCAGCAAAATGAGTGGATTCAGGTACGATGATTCTAAGGGAAAGAAGTCACACAGGAAAAGAAACTTATCATAAGATATCACTTAGGAAGATCCTGTAAACATGGCAACACATGAACTGAGTTAGGAAAGAGAACAGAGTCTCACATTTAGAAAACACTCTTATGCCTGCTTAAGGGGGAAGGAGAGGTGGGGTGATGCATCAAACCAGAGTTTGATATAAGCACAGGTACTGTTCCAAAAACCAACTATGGAATAGACAAGACCTACACCTTCCTCAGTGAAAGGGACTCAAAACCCCATATTTCCCGCAGAGGAATAGATCTGACTAGTAAGAATCTTAAAACCTATGTATTGATATGTCTCCGTAAGGGAATCAAGTGTGTCTAGACTGGCATAAACATGGCAGCGAGAATCAGCTCAAACCCACTCTAAAAAGGAATTTCAAAAACAGAACAAAGAAACAGGGAAATTCTTTACAATTCCTTCAGGGTCTCTGATGCAACCTGGAATGACCCTATCTACGATGACAGCTGGATGTGGCATGAGGCTGGACACTTGGGACTGAGAGGATTGGTGAGATTGGGTGAGCAAATGCAGACCCTTTAAAGCAATAATGCATGGCAACCATTCCATGGGTCCCACCTCTCCAGGTTGAAGGGAATATTACTACAGCTATAACATGTACGGGAACCCTAGAGAATGGACACACTGTGAATACGAAAGGTTTCTAAAACTCAACGAAGAGTCCCTCTCCTGGTGCTCCGGTTTGACTTTCCAACAGCTTTACTATCAATCTCCCAACTTGGAGAGACAGCCCCTTTAAGCTCCTGGTTCACACAGGTTGCCCATTTGGCAGAGGAGGAAAGGGAAGAGGGAGAACCAATGAGAGAGTAGCTGTTAGGCATTTGGATGGGCACATGTCACTCTAATTTCCCGGCAGGAAGAAGAATTAACCAAAGTCTCAGCCACCCACCGGGAACCAGTATAGGTCCTGAACCAAATGTTTGGACTTGCGTTCAGCTCACAAAAAACGAGTTGAAAAATGGAGCTCAGGGGCACAGCAATTCACAAACTGGCAGAGTAACCAAGGCCAACTATCGTCCAAAAATCTGTTGAGGGAAGGCAACGAGGCGGACTTGAATGCGAGGCAGAATAGCAGGAAACAGATTTCAAGAGGTACGTTAGAATCGCCTGTAAAGCACAGGAAGAGGGGCACAACTTCGACAATGATGCACTTGGCCAAAAAGGGCGTATGCGTTTTCTCCTGAATATATTCAGGAGAAAACGCATACGCCCTTTTTGGCCAAGCAAGCAAGCGGGCAATGCAAATCTGCACTACAAAGAAGTATCACTTCCCACGGGTCAAAAGGGACATCCACAAAATGTGTAAAAACCAGAAAGGCAAGACAGGCCCTGGAGAACAGGGAGCCTTGTTATGCTGATGGGCGGGATGTAAGTTGCCAACTGCCTCACTGGAGGAGTGCATTGTGTTCCCTAAAACAAGTAAACAACAGAGCTACAGAGCCAAGGGCACTTCCAGTCTAGGGAATATACCTTGGGAAAACTGAAAATCCATAAGACAGAGCCACCCCCAAATTGAGGGCTGCACTGCTTACAAGAACCTCAACCTGGGTACACCTGAAATATCCCAGGAAATATAAAAATGGTTCAAAACATTGTGGAACTTACGTACGATGGAATATCCCTCAGCCATGAAATCAATGTCATAAGACCAGTAGCAGCAAAATGAGTGGATTCAGGTACGATGATTCTAAGTGAAAGAAGTCACACAGAAAAAGAAACTTATCATAAGATATCACTTAGGAAGATCCTGTAAACATGGCTACACATGAACTGAGTTAGGAAAGAGAACAGAGTCTCACATTTAGAAAACACTCTTATGCCTGCTTAAGGGGGAAGGAGAGGTGGGGTGATGCATCAAACCAGAGTTTGATATAAGCACAGGTACTGTTCCAAAAACCAACTATGGAATAGACAAGACCTACACCTTCCTCAGTGAAAGGGACTCAAAACCCCATATTTCCCGCAGAGGAATAGATCTGACTAGTAAGAATCTTAAAACCTATGTATTGATATGTCTCCGTAAGGGAATCAAGTGTGTCTAGACTGGCATAAACATGGCAGCGAGAATCAGCTCAAACCCACTCTAAAAAGGAATTTCAAAAACAGAACAAAGAAACAGGGAAATTCTTTACAATTCCTTCAGGGTCTCTGATGCAACCTGGAATGACCCTATCTACGATGACAGCTGGATGTGGCATCAGGCTGGACACTTGGGACTGGGAGGATTGGTGAGATTGGGTGAGCAAATGCAGACCCTTTAAAGCAATAATGCATGGCAACCATTCCATGGGTCCCACCTCTCCAGGTTGAAGGGAATATTACTACAGCTATAACATGTACGGGAACCCTAGAGAATGGACACACTGTGAATACGAAAGGTTTCTAAAACTCAACGAAGAGTCCCTCTCCTGGTGCTCCGGTTTGACTTTCCAACAGCTTTACTATCAATCTCCCAACTTGGAGAGACAGCCCCTTTAAGCTCCTGGTTCACACAGGTTGCCCATTTGGCAGAGGAGGAAAGGGAAGAGGGAGAACCAATGAGAGAGTAGCTGTTAGGCATTTGGATGGGCACATGTCACTCTAATTTCCCGGCAGGGAGAAGAATTAACCAAAGTCTCAGCCACCCACCGGGAACCAGTATAGGTCCTGAACCAAATGTTTGGACTTGCGTTCAGCTCACAAAAAACGAGTTGAAAAATGGAGCTCAGGGGCACAGCAATTCACAAACTGGCAGAGTAACCAAGGCCAACTATCGTCCAAAAATCTGTTGAGGGAAGGCAACGAGGCGGACTTGAATGCGAGGCAGAATAGCAGGAAACAGATTTCAAGAGGTACGTTAGAATCGCCTGTAAAGCACAGGAAGAGGGGCACAACTTCGACAATGATGCACTTGGCCAAAAAGGGCGTATGCGTTTTCTCCTGAATATATTCAGGAGAAAACGCATACGCCCTTTTTGGCCAAGCAAGCAAGCGGGCAATGCAAATCTGCACTACAAAGAAGTATCACTTCCCACCGGTCAAAAGGGACATCCACAAAATGTGTAAAAACCAGAAAGGCAAGACAGGCCCTGGAGAACAGGGAGCCTTGTTATGCTGATGGGCGGGATGTAAGTTGCCAACTGCCTCACTGGAGGAGTGCATTGTGTTCCCTAAAACAAGTAAACAACAGAGCTACAGAGCCAAGGGCACTTCCAGTCTAGGGAATATACCTTGGGAAAACTGAAAATCCATAAGACAGAGCCACCCCCAAATTGAGGGCTGCACTGCTTACAAGAACCTCAACCTGGGTACACCTGAAATATCCCAGGAAATATAAAAATGGTTCCAAACATTGTGGAACTTACGTACGATGGAATATCCCTCAGCCACGAAATCAATGTCATAAGACCAGTAGCAGCAAAATGAGTGGATTCAGGTACGATGATTCTAAGGGAAAGAAGTCACACAGGAAAAGAAACTTATCATAAGATATCACTTAGGAAGATCCTGTAAACATGGCTACACATGAACTGAGTTAGGAAAGAGAACAGAGTCTCACATTTAGAAAACACTCTTATGCCTGCTTAAGGGGGAAGGAGAGGTGGGGTGATGCATCAAACCAGAGTTTGATATAAGCACAGGTACTGTTCCAAAAACCAACTATGGAATAGACAAGACCTACACCTTCCTCAGTGAAAGGGACTCAAAACCCCATATTTCCCGCAGAGGAATAGATCTGACTAGTAAGAATCTTAAAACCTATGTATTGATATGTCTCCGTAAGGGAATCAAGTGTGTCTAGACTGGCATAAACATGGCAGCGAGAATCAGCTCAAACCCACTCTAAAAAGGAATTTCAAAAACAGAACAAAGAAACAGGGAAATTCTTTACAATTCCTTCAGGGTCTCTGATGCAACCTGGAATGACCCTATCTACGATGACAGCTGGATGTGGCATCAGGCTGGACACTTGGGACTGGGAGGATTGGTGAGATTGGGTGAGCAAATGCAGACCCTTTAAAGCAATAATGCATGGCAACCATTCCATGGGTCCCACCTCTCCAGGTTGAAGGGAATATTACTACAGCTATAACATGTACGGGAACCCTAGAGAATGGACACACTGTGAATACGAAAGGTTTCTAAAACTCAACGAAGAGTCCCTCTCCTGGTGCTCCGGTTTGACTTTCCAACAGCTTTACTATCAATCTCCCAACTTGGAGAGACAGCCCCTTTAAGCTCCTGGTTCACACAGGTTGCCCATTTGGCAGAGGAGGAAAGGGAAGAGGGAGAACCAATGAGAGAGTAGCTGTTAGGCATTTGGATGGGCACATGTCACTCTAATTTCCCGGCAGGAAGAAGAATTAACCAAAGTCTCAGCCACCCACCGGGAACCAGTATAGGTCCTGAACCAAATGTTTGGACTTGCGTTCAGCTCACAAAAAACGAGTTGAAAAATGGAGCTCAGGGGCACAGCAATTCACAAACTGGCAGAGTAACCAAGGCCAACTATCGTCCAAAAATCTGTTGAGGGAAGGCAACGAGGCGGACTTGAATGCGAGGCAGAATAGCAGGAAACAGATTTCAAGAGGTACGTTAGAATCGCCTGTAAAGCACAGGAAGAGGGGCACAACTTCGACAATGATGCACTTGGCCAAAAAGGGCGTATGCGTTTTCTCCTGAATATATTCAGGAGAAAACGCATACGCCCTTTTTGGCCAAGCAAGCAAGCGGGCAATGCAAATCTGCACTACAAAGAAGTATCACTTCCCACCGGTCAAAAGGGACATCCACAAAATGTGTAAAAACCAGAAAGGCAAGACAGGCCCTGGAGAACAGGGAGCCTTGTTATGCTGATGGGCGGGATGTAAGTTGCCAACTGCCTCACTGGAGGAGTGCATTGTGTTCCCTAAAACAAGTAAACAACAGAGCTACAGAGCCAAGGGCACTTCCAGTCTAGGGAATATACCTTGGGAAAACTGAAAATCCATAAGACAGAGCCACCCCCAAATTGAGGGCTGCACTGCTTACAAGAACCTCAACCTGGGTACACCTGAAATATCCCAGGAAATATAAAAATGGTTCAAAACATTGTGGAACTTACGTACGATGGAATATCCCTCAGCCACGAAATCAATGTCATAAGACCAGTAGCAGCAAAATGAGTGGATTCAGGTACGATGATTCTAAGGGAAAGAAGTCACACAGGAAAAGAAACTTATCATAAGATATCACTTAGGAAGATCCTGTAAACATGGCAACACATGAACTGAGTTAGGAAAGAGAACAGAGTCTCACATTTAGAAAACACTCTTATGCCTGCTTAAGGGGGAAGGAGAGGTGGGGTGATGCATCAAACCAGAGTTTGATATAAGCACAGGTACTGTTCCAAAAACCAACTATGGAATAGACAAGACCTACACCTTCCTCAGTGCAAGGGACTCAAAACCCCATATTTCCCGCAGAGGAATAGATCTGACTAGTAAGAATCTTAAAACCTATGTATTGATATGTCTCCGTAAGGGAACCAAGTGTGTCTAGACTGGCATAAACATGGCAGCGAGAATCAGCTCAAACCCACTCTAAAAAGGAATTTCAAAAACAGAACAAAGAAACAGGGAAATTCTTTACAATTCCTTCAGGGTCTCTGATGCAACCTGGAATGACCCTATCTACGATGACAGCTGGATGTGGCATGAGGCTGGACACTTGGGACTGAGAGGATTGGTGAGATTGGGTGAGCAAATGCAGACCCTTTAAAGCAATAATGCATGGCAACCATTCCATGGGTCCCACCTCTCCAGGTTGAAGGGAATATTACTACAGCTATAACATGTACGGGAACCCTAGAGAATGGACACACTGTGAATACGAAAGGTTTCTAAAACTCAACGAAGAGTCCCTCTCCTGGTGCTCCGGTTTGACTTTCCAACAGCTTTACTATCAATCTCCCAACTTGGAGAGACAGCCCCTTTAAGCTCCTGGTTCACACAGGTTGCCCATTTGGCAGAGGAGGAAAGGGAAGAGGGAGAACCAATGAGAGAGTAGCTGTTAGGCATTTGGATGGGCACATGTCACTCTAATTTCCCGGCAGGAAGAAGAATTAACCAAAGTCTCAGCCACCCACCGGGAACCAGTATAGGTCCTGAACCAAATGTTTGGACTTGCGTTCAGCTCACAAAAAACGAGTTGAAAAATGGAGCTCAGGGGCACAGCAATTCACAAACTGGCAGAGTAACCAAGGCCAACTATCGTCCAAAAATCTGTTGAGGGAAGGCAACGAGGCGGACTTGAATGCGAGGCAGAATAGCAGGAAACAGATTTCAAGAGGTACGTTAGAATCGCCTGTAAAGCACAGGAAGAGGGGCACAACTTCGACAATGATGCACTTGGCCAAAAAGGGCGTATGCGTTTTCTCCTGAATATATTCAGGAGAAAACGCATACGCCCTTTTTGGCCAAGCAAGCAAGCGGGCAATGCAAATCTGCACTACAAAGAAGTATCACTTCCCACCGGTCAAAAGGGACATCCACAAAATGTGTAAAAACCAGAAAGGCAAGACAGGCCCTGGAGAACAGGGAGCCTTGTTATGCTGATGGGCAGGATGTAAGTTGCCAACTGCCTCACTGGAGGAGTGCATTGTGTTCCCTAAAACAAGTAAACAACCGAGCTACAGAGCCAAGGGCACTTCCAGTCTAGGGAATATACCTTGGGAAAACTGAAAATCCATAAGACAGAGCCACCCCCAAATTGAGGGCTGCACTGCTTACAAGAACCTCAACCTGGGTACACCTGAAATATCCCAGGAAATATAAAAATGGTTCAAAACATTGTGGAACTTACGTACGATGGAATATCCCTCAGCCACGAAATCAATGTCATAAGACCAGTAGCAGCAAAATGAGTGGATTCAGGTACGATGATTCTAAGGGAAAGAAGTCACACAGGAAAAGAAACTTATCATAAGATATCACTTAGGAAGATCCTGTAAACATGGCAACACATGAACTGAGTTAGGAAAGAGAACAGAGTCTCACATTTAGAAAACACTCTTATGCCTGCTTAAGGGGGAAGGAGAGGTGGGGTGATGCATCAAACCAGAGTTTGATATAAGCACAGGTACTGTTCCAAAAACCAACTATGGAATAGACAAGACCTACACCTTCCTCAGTGAAAGGGACTCAAAACCCCATATTTCCCGCAGAGGAATAGATCTGACTAGTAAGAATCTTAAAACCTATGTATTGATATGTCTCCGTAAGGGAACCAAGTGTGTCTAGACTGGCATAAACATGGCAGCGAGAATCAGCTCAAACCCACTCTAAAAAGGAATTTCAAAAACAGAACAAAGAAACAGGGAAATTCTTTACAATTCCTTCAGGGTCTCTGATGCAACCTGGAATGACCCTATCTACGATGACAGCTGGATGTGGCATGAGGCTGGACACTTGGGACTGAGAGGATTGGTGAGATTGGGTGAGCAAATGCAGACCCTTTAAAGCAATAATGCATGGCAACCATTCCATGGGTCCCACCTCTCCAGGTTGAAGGGAATATTACTACAGCTATAACATGTACGGGAACCCTAGAGAATGGACACACTGTGAATACGAAAGGTTTCTAAAACTCAACGAAGAGTCCCTCTCCTGGTGCTCCGGTTTGACTTTCCAACAGCTTTACTATCAATCTCCCAACTTGGAGAGACAGCCCCTTTAAGCTCCTGGTTCACACAGGTTGCCCATTTGGCAGAGGAGGAAAGGGAAGAGGGAGAACCAATGAGAGAGTAGCTGTTAGGCATTTGGATGGGCACATGTCACTCTAATTTCCCGGCAGGAAGAAGAATTAACCAAAGTCTCAGCCACCCACCGGGAACCAGTATAGGTCCTGAACCAAATGTTTGGACTTGCGTTCAGCTCACAAAAAACGAGTTGAAAAATGGAGCTCAGGGGCACAGCAATTCACAAACTGGCAGAGTAACCAAGGCCAACTATCGTCCAAAAATCTGTTGAGGGAAGGCAACGAGGCGGACTTGAATGCGAGGCAGAATAGCAGGAAACAGATTTCAAGAGGTACGTTAGAATCGCCTGTAAAGCACAGGAAGAGGGGCACAACTTCGACAATGATGCACTTGGCCAAAAAGGGCGTATGCGTTTTCTCCTGAATATATTCAGGAGAAAACGCATACGCCCTTTTTGGCCAAGCAAGCAAGCGGGCAATGCAAATCTGCACTACAAAGAAGTATCACTTCCCAACGGTCAAAAGGGACATCCACAAAATGTGTAAAAACCAGAAAGGCAAGAAAGGCCCTGGAGAACAGGGAGCCTTGTTATGCTGATGGGTGGGATGTAAGCTGCCAACTGCCTCCCTGGAGGAGTGCATTGTGTTCCCTAAAACAAGTAAACAACCGAGCTACAGAGCCAAGGGCACTTCCAGTCTAGGGAATATACCTTGGGAAAACTGAAAATCCATAAGACAGAGCCACCCCCAAATTGAGGGCTGCACTGCTTACAAGAACCTCAACCTGGGTACACCTGAAATATCCCAGGAAATATAAAAATGGTTCCAAACATTGTGGAACTTACGTACGATGGAATATCCCTCAGCCACGAAATCAATGTCATAAGACCAGTAGCAGCAAAATGAGTGGATTCAGGTACGATGATTCTAAGGGAAAGAAGTCACACAGGAAAAGAAACTTATCATAAGATATCACTTAGGAAGATCCTGTAAACATGGCTACACATGAACTGAGTTAGGAAAGAGAACAGAGTCTCACATTTAGAAAACACTCTTATGCCTGCTTAAGGGGGAAGGAGAGGTGGGGTGATGCATCAAACCAGAGTTTGATATAAGCACAGGTACTGTTCCAAAAACCAACTATGGAATAGACAAGACCTACACCTTCCTCAGTGAAAGGGACTCAAAACCCCATATTTCCCGCAGAGGAATAGATCTGACTAGTAAGAATCTTAAAACCTATGTATTGATATGTCTCCGTAAGGGAATCAAGTGTGTCTAGACTGGCATAAACATGGCAGCGAGAATCAGCTCAAACCCACTCTAAAAAGGAATTTCAAAAACAGAACAAAGAAACAGGGAAATTCTTTACAATTCCTTCAGGGTCTCTGATGCAACCTGGAATGACCCTATCTACGATGACAGCTGGATGTGGCATCAGGCTGGACACTTGGGACTGGGAGGATTGGTGAGATTGGGTGAGCAAATGCAGACCCTTTAAAGCAATAATGCATGGCAACCATTCCATGGGTCCCACCTCTCCAGGTTGAAGGGAATATTACTACAGCTATAACATGTACGGGAACCCTAGAGAATGGACACACTGTGAATACGAAAGGTTTCTAAAACTCAACGAAGAGTCCCTCTCCTGGTGCTCCGGTTTGACTTTCCAACAGCTTTACTATCAATCTCCCAACTTGGAGAGACAGCCCCTTTAAGCTCCTGGTTCACACAGGTTGCCCATTTGGCAGAGGAGGAAAGGGAAGAGGGAGAACCAATGAGAGAGTAGCTGTTAGGCATTTGGATGGGCACATGTCACTCTAATTTCCCGGCAGGAAGAAGAATTCACCAAAGTCTCAGCCACCCACCGGGAACCAGTATAGGTCCTGAACCAAATGTTTGGACTTGCGTTCAGCTCACAAAAAACGAGTTGAAAAATGGAGCTCAGGGGCACAGCAATTCACAAACTGGCAGAGTAATCAAGGCCAACTATCGTCCAAAAATCTGTTGAGGGAAGGCAACGAGGCGGACTTGAATGCGAGGCAGAACAGCAGGAAACAGATTTCAAGAGGTACGTTAGAATCGCCTGTAAAGCACAGGAAGAGGGGCACAACTTCGACAATGATGCACTTGGCCAAAAAGGGCGTATGCGTTTTCTCCTGAATATATTCAGGAGAAAACGCATACGCCCTTTTTGGCCAAGCAAGCAAGCGGGCAATGCAAATCTGCACTACAAAGAAGTATCACTTCCCACCGGTCAAAAGGGACATCCACAAAATGTGTAAAAACCAGAAAGGCAAGACAGGCCCTGGAGAACAGGGAGCCTTGTTATGCTGATGGGCGGGATGTAAGTTGCCAACTGCCTCACTGGAGGAGTGCATTGTGTTCCCTAAAACAAGTAAACAACAGAGCTACAGAGCCAAGGGCACTTCCAGTCTAGGGAATATACCTTGGGAAAACTGAAAATCCATAAGACAGAGCCACCCCCAAATTGAGGGCTGCACTGCTTACAAGAACCTCAACCTGGGTACACCTGAAATATCCCAGGAAATATAAAAATGGTTCAAAACATTGTGGAACTTACGTACGATGGAATATCCCTCAGCCACGAAATCAATGTCATAAGACCAGTAGCAGCAAAATGAGTGGATTCAGGTACGATGATTCTAAGGGAAAGAAGTCACACAGGAAAAGAAACTTATCATAAGATATCACTTAGGAAGATCCTGTAAACATGGCAACACATGAACTGAGTTAGGAAAGAGAACAGAGTCTCACATTTAGAAAACACTCTTATGCCTGCTTAAGGGGGAAGGAGAGGTGGGGTGATGCATCAAACCAGAGTTTGATATAAGCACAGGTACTGTTCCAAAAACCAACTATGGAATAGACAAGACCTACACCTTCCTCAGTGAAAGGGACTCAAAACCCCATATTTCCCGCAGAGGAATAGATCTGACTAGTAAGAATCTTAAAACCTATGTATTGATATGTCTCCGTAAGGGAACCAAGTGTGTCTAGACTGGCATAAACATGGCAGCGAGAATCAGCTCAAACCCACTCTAAAAAGGAATTTCAAAAACAGAACAAAGAAACAGGGAAATTCTTTACAATTCCTTCAGGGTCTCTGATGCAACCTGGAATGACCCTATCTACGATGACAGCTGGATGTGGCATGAGGCTGGACACTTGGGACTGAGAGGATTGGTGAGATTGGGTGAGCAAATGCAGACCCTTTAAAGCAATAATGCATGGCAACCATTCCATGGGTCCCACCTCTCCAGGTTGAAGGGAATATTACTACAGCTATAACATGTACGGGAACCCTAGAGAATGGACACACTGTGAATACGAAAGGTTTCTAAAACTCAACGAAGAGTCCCTCTCCTGGTGTTCCGGTTTGACTTTCCAACAGCTTTACTATCAATCTCCCAACTTGGAGAGACAGCCCCTTTAAGCTCCTGGTTCACACAGGTTGCCCATTTGGCAGAGGAGGAAAGGGAAGAGGGAGAACCAATGAGAGAGTAGCTGTTAGGCATTTGGATGGGCACATGTCACTCTAATTTCCCGGCAGGAAGAAGAATTCACCAAAGTCTCAGCCACCCACCGGGAACCAGTATAGGTCCTGAACCAAATGTTTGGACTTGCGTTCAGCTCACAAAAAACGAGTTGAAAAATGGAGCTCAGGGGCACAGCAATTCACAAACTGGCAGAGTAATCAAGGCCAACTATCGTCCAAAAATCTGTTGAGGGAAGGCAACGAGGCGGACTTGAATGCGAGGCAGAATAGCAGGAAACAGATTTCAAGAGGTACGTTAGAATCGCCTGTAAAGCACAGGAAGAGGGGCACAACTTCGACAATGATGCACTTGGCCAAAAAGGGCGTATGCGTTTTCTCCTGAATATATTCAGGAGAAAACGCATACGCCCTTTTTGGCCAAGCAAGCAAGCGGGCAATGCAAATCTGCACTACAAAGAAGTATCACTTCCCAACGGTCAAAAGGGACATCCACAAAATGTGTAAAAACCAGAAAGGCAAGACAGGCCCTGGAGAACAGGGAGCCTTGTTATGCTGATGGGCGGGATGTAAGCTGCCAACTGCCTCCCTGGAGGAGTGCATTGTGTTCCCTAAAACAAGTAAACAACAGAGCTACAGAGCCAAGGGTACTTCCAGTCTAGGGAATATACCTTGGGAAAACTGAAAATCCATAAGACAGAGCCACCCCCAAATTGAGGGCTGCACTGCTTACAAGAACCTCAACCTGGGTACACCTGAAATATCCCAGGAAATATAAAAATGGTTCAAAACATTGTGGAACTTACGTACGATGGAATATCCCTCAGCCATGAAATCAATGTCATAAGACCAGTAGCAGCAAAATGAGTGGATTCAGGTACGATGATTCTAAGTGAAAGAAGTCACACAGAAAAAGAAACTTATCATAAGATATCACTTAGGAAGATCCTGTAAACATGGCAACACATGAACTGAGTTAGGAAAGAGAACAGAGTCTCACATTTAGAAAACACTCTTATGCCTGCTTAAGGGGGAAGGAGAGGTGGGGTGATGCATCAAACCAGAGTTTGATATAAGCACAGGTACTGTTCCAAAAACCAACTATGGAATAGACAAGACCTACACCTTCCTCAGTGAAAGGGACTCAAAACCCCATATTTCCCGCAGAGGAATAGATCTGACTAGTAAGAATCTTAAAACCTATGTATTGATATGTCTCCGTAAGGGAATCAAGTGTGTCTAGACTGGCATAAACATGGCAGCGAGAATCAGCTCAAACCCACTCTAAAAAGGAATTTCAAAAACAGAACAAAGAAACAGGGAAATTCTTTACAATTCCTTCAGGGTCTCTGATGCAACCTGGAATGACCCTATCTACGATGACAGCTGGATGTGGCATGAGGCTGGACACTTGGGACTGAGAGGATTGGTGAGATTGGGTGAGCAAATGCAGACCCTTTAAAGCAATAATGCATGGCAACCATTCCATGGGTCCCACCTCTCCAGGTTGAAGGGAATATTACTACAGCTATAACATGTACGGGAACCCTAGAGAATGGACACACTGTGAATACGAAAGGTTTCTAAAACTCAACGAAGAGTCCCTCTCCTGGTGCTCCGGTTTGACTTTCCAACAGCTTTACTATCAATCTCCCAACTTGGAGAGACAGCCCCTTTAAGCTCCTGGTTCACACAGGTTGCCCATTTGGCAGAGGAGGAAAGGGAAGAGGGAGAACCAATGAGAGAGTAGCTGTTAGGCATTTGGATGGGCACATGTCACTCTAATTTCCCGGCAGGAAGAAGAATTCACCAAAGTCTCAGCCACCCACCGGGAACCAGTATAGGTCCTGAACCAAATGTTTGGACTTGCGTTCAGCTCACAAAAAACGAGTTGAAAAATGGAGCTCAGGGGCACAGCAATTCACAAACTGGCAGAGTAATCAAGGCCAACTATCGTCCAAAAATCTGTTGAGGGAAGGCAACGAGGCGGACTTGAATGCGAGGCAGAACAGCAGGAAACAGATTTCAAGAGGTACGTTAGAATCGCCTGTAAAGCACAGGAAGAGGGGCACAACTTCGACAATGATGCACTTGGCCAAAAAGGGCGTATGCGTTTTCTCCTGAATATATTCAGGAGAAAACGCATACGCCCTTTTTGGCCAAGCAAGCAAGCGGGCAATGCAAATCTGCACTACAAAGAAGTATCACTTCCCACCGGTCAAAAGGGACATCCACAAAATGTGTAAAAACCAGAAAGGCAAGACAGGCCCTGGAGAACAGGGAGCCTTGTTATGCTGATGGGCGGGATGTAAGTTGCCAACTGCCTCACTGGAGGAGTGCATTGTGTTCCCTAAAACAAGTAAACAACAGAGCTACAGAGCCAAGGGCACTTCCAGTCTAGGGAATATACCTTGGGAAAACTGAAAATCCATAAGACAGAGCCACCCCCAAATTGAGGGCTGCACTGCTTACAAGAACCTCAACCTGGGTACACCTGAAATATCCCAGGAAATATAAAAATGGTTCAAAACATTGTGGAACTTACGTACGATGGAATATCCCTCAGCCACGAAATCAATGTCATAAGACCAGTAGCAGCAAAATGAGTGGATTCAGGTACGATGATTCTAAGGGAAAGAAGTCACACAGGAAAAGAAACTTATCATAAGATATCACTTAGGAAGATCCTGTAAACATGGCTACACATGAACTGAGTTAGGAAAGAGAACAGAGTCTCACATTTAGAAAACACTCTTATGCCTGCTTAAGGGGGAAGGAGAGGTGGGGTGATGCATCAAACCAGAGTTTGATATAAGCACAGGTACTGTTCCAAAAACCAACTATGGAATAGACAAGACCTACACCTTCCTCAGTGAAAGGGACTCAAAACCCCATATTTCCCGCAGAGGAATAGATCTGACTAGTAAGAATCTTAAAACCTATGTATTGATATGTCTCCGTAAGGGAATCAAGTGTGTCTAGACTGGCATAAACATGGCAGCGAGAATCAGCTCAAACCCACTCTAAAAAGGAATTTCAAAAACAGAACAAAGAAACAGGGAAATTCTTTACAATTCCTTCAGGGTCTCTGATGCAACCTGGAATGACCCTATCTACGATGACAGCTGGATGTGGCATGAGGCTGGACACTTGGGACTGAGAGGATTGGTGAGATTGGGTGAGCAAATGCAGACCCTTTAAAGCAATAATGCATGGCAACCATTCCATGGGTCCCACCTCTCCAGGTTGAAGGGAATATTACTACAGCTATAACATGTACGGGAACCCTAGAGAATGGACACACTGTGAATACGAAAGGTTTCTAAAACTCAACGAAGAGTCCCTCTCCTGGTGCTCCGGTTTGACTTTCCAACAGCTTTACTATCAATCTCGCAACTTGGAGAGACAGCCCCTTTAAGCTCCTGGTTCACACAGGTTGCCCATTTGGCAGAGGAGGAAAGGGAAGAGGGAGAACCAATGAGAGAGTAGCTGTTAGGCATTTGGATGGGCACATGTCACTCTAATTTCCCGGCAGGAAGAAGAATTAACCAAAGTCTCAGCCACCCACCGGGAACCAGTATAGGTCCTGAACCAAATGTTTGGACTTGCGTTCAGCTCACAAAAAACGAGTTGAAAAATGGAGCTCAGGGGCACAGCAATTCACAAACTGGCAGAGTAACCAAGGCCAACTATCGTCCAAAAATCTGTTGAGGGAAGGCAACGAGGCGGACTTGAATGCGAGGCAGAATAGCAGGAAACAGATTTCAAGAGGTACGTTAGAATCGCCTGTAAAGCACAGGAAGAGGGGCACAACTTCGACAATGATGCACTTGGCCAAAAAGGGCGTATGCGTTTTCTCCTGAATATATTCAGGAGAAAACGCATACGCCCTTTTTGGCCAAGCAAGCAAGCGGGCAATGCAAATCTGCACTACAAAGAAGTATCACTTCCCACCGGTCAAAAGGGACATCCACAAAATGTGTAAAAACCAGAAAGGCAAGACAGGCCCTGGAGAACAGGGAGCCTTGTTATGCTGATGGGCGGGATGTAAGTTGCCAACTGCCTCACTGGAGGAGTGCATTGTGTTCCCTAAAACAAGTAAACAACAGAGCTACAGAGCCAAGGGCACTTCCAGTCTAGGGAATATACCTTGGGAAAACTGAAAATCCATAAGACAGAGCCACCCCCAAATTGAGGGCTGCACTGCTTACAAGAACCTCAACCTGGGTACACCTGAGATATCCCAGGAAATATAAAAATGGTTCCAAACATTGTGGAACTTACGTACGATGGAATATCCCTCAGCCACGAAATCAATGTCATAAGACCAGTAGCAGCAAAATGAGTGGATTCAGGTACGATGATTCTAAGGGAAAGAAGTCACACAGGAAAAGAAACTTATCATAAGATATCACTTAGGAAGATCCTGTAAACATGGCTACACATGAACTGAGTTAGGAAAGAGAACAGAGTCTCACATTTAGAAAACACTCTTATGCCTGCTTAAGGGGGAAGGAGAGGTGGGGTGATGCATCAAACCAGAGTTTGATATAAGCACAGGTACTGTTCCAAAAACCAACTATGGAATAGACAAGACCTACACCTTCCTCAGTGAAAGGGACTCAAAACCCCATATTTCCCGCAGAGGAATAGATCTGACTAGTAAGAATCTTAAAACCTATGTATTGATATGTCTCCGTAAGGGAATCAAGTGTGTCTAGACTGGCATAAACATGGCAGCGAGAATCAGCTCAAACCCACTCTAAAAAGGAATTTCAAAAACAGAACAAAGAAACAGGGAAATTCTTTACAATTCCTTCAGGGTCTCTGATGCAACCTGGAATGACCCTATCTACGATGACAGCTGGATGTGGCATGAGGCTGGACACTTGGGACTGAGAGGATTGGTGAGATTGGGTGAGCAAATGCAGACCCTTTAAAGCAATAATGCATGGCAACCATTCCATGGGTCCCACCTCTCCAGGTTGAAGGGAATATTACTACAGCTATAACATGTACGGGAACCCTAGAGAATGGACACACTGTGAATACGAAAGGTTTCTAAAACTCAACGAAGAGTCCCTCTCCTGGTGCTCCGGTTTGACTTTCCAACAGCTTTACTATCAATCTCCCAACTTGGAGAGACAGCCCCTTTAAGCTCCTGGTTCACACAGGTTGCCCATTTGGCAGAGGAGGAAAGGGAAGAGGGAGAACCAATGAGAGAGTAGCTGTTAGGCATTTGGATGGGCACATGTCACTCTAATTTCCCGGCAGGAAGAAGAATTCACCAAAGTCTCAGCCACCCACCGGGAACCAGTATAGGTCCTGAACCAAATGTTTGGACTTGCGTTCAGCTCACAAAAAACGAGTTGAAAAATGGAGCTCAGGGGCACAGCAATTCACAAACTGGCAGAGTAATCAAGGCCAACTATCGTCCAAAAATCTGTTGAGGGAAGGCAACGAGGCGGACTTGAATGCGAGGCAGAATAGCAGGAAACAGATTTCAAGAGGTACGTTAGAATCGCCTGTAAAGCACAGGAAGAGGGGCACAACTTCGACAATGATGCACTTGGCCAAAAAGGGCGTATGCGTTTTCTCCTGAATATATTCAGGAGAAAACGCATACGCCCTTTTTGGCCAAGCAAGCAAGCGGGCAATGCAAATCTGCACTACAAAGAAGTATCACTTCCCACCGGTCAAAAGGGACATCCACAAAATGTGTAAAAACCAGAAAGGCAAGACAGGCCCTGGAGAACAGGGAGCCTTGTTATGCTGATGGGCGGGATGTAAGTTGCCAACTGCCTCACTGGAGGAGTGCATTGTGTTCCCTAAAACAAGTAAACAACCGAGCTACAGAGCCAAGGGCACTTCCAGTCTAGGGAATATACCTTGGGAAAACTGAAAATCCATAAGACAGAGCCACCCCCAAATTGAGGGCTGCACTGCTTACAAGAACCTCAACCTGGGTACACCTGAAATATCCCAGGAAATATAAAAATGGTTCCAAACATTGTGGAACTTACGTACGATGGAATATCCCTCAGCCACGAAATCAATGTCATAAGACCAGTAGCAGCAAAATGAGTGGATTCAGGTACGATGATTCTAAGTGAAAGAAGTCACACAGAAAAAGAAACTTATCATAAGATATCACTTAGGAAGATCCTGTAAACATGGCTACACATGAACTGAGTTAGGAAAGAGAACAGAGTCTCACATTTAGAAAACACTCTTATGCCTGCTTAAGGGGGAAGGAGAGGTGGGGTGATGCATCAAACCAGAGTTTGATATAAGCACAGGTACTGTTCCAAAAACCAACTATGGAATAGACAAGACCTACACCTTCCTCAGTGAAAGGGACTCAAAACCCCATATTTCCCGCAGAGGAATAGATCTGACTAGTAAAAATCTTAAAACCTATGTATTGATATGTCTCCGTAAGGGAATCAAGTGTGTCTAGACTGGCATAAACATGGCAGCGAGAATCAGCTCAAACCCACTCTAAAATGGAATTTCAAAAACAGAACAAAGAAACAGGGAAATTCTTTACAATTCCTTCAGGGTCTCTGATGCAACCTGGAATGACCCTATCTACGATGACTGCTGGATGTGGCATCAGGCTGGACACTTGGGACTGGGAGGATTGGTGAGATTGGGTGAGCAAATGCAGACCCTTTAAAGCAATAATGCATGGCAACCATTCCATGGGTCCCACCTCTCCAGGTTGAAGGGAATATTACTACAGCTATAACATGTACGGGAAACCTAGAGAATGGACACACTGTGAATACGAAAGGTTTCTAAAACTCAACGAAGAGTCCCTCTCCTGGTGCTCCGGTTTGACTTTCCAACAGCTTTACTATCAATCTCCCAACTTGGAGAGACAGCCCCTTTAAGCTCCTGGTTCACACAGGTTGCCCATTTGGCAGAGGAGGAAAGGGAAGAGGGAGAACCAATGAGAGAGTAGCTGTTAGGCATTTGGATGGGCACATGTCACTCTAATTTCCCGGCAGGAAAAAGAATTAAACAAAGTCTCAGCCACCCACCGGGAACCAGTATAGGTCCTGAACCAAATGTTTGGACTTGCGTTCAGCTCACAAAAAACGAGTTGAAAAATGGAGCTCAGGGGCACAGCAATTCACAAACTGGCAGAGTAATCAAGGCCAACTATCGTCCAAAAATCTGTTGAGGGAAGGCAACGAGGCGGACTTGAATGCGAGGCAGAATAGCAGGAAACAGATTTCAAGAGGTACGTTAGAATCGCCTGTAAAGCACAGGAAGAGGGGCACAACTTCGACAATGATGCACTTGGCCAAAAAGGGCGTATGCGTTTTCTCCTGAATATATTCAGGAGAAAACGCATACGCCCTTTTTGGCCAAGCAAGCAAGCGGGCAATGCAAATCTGCACTACAAAGAAGTATCACTTCCCACCGGTCAAAAGGGACATCCACAAAATGTGTAAAAACCAGAAAGGCAAGACAGGCCCTGGAGAACAGGGAGCCTTGTTATGCTGATGGGCAGGATGTAAGTTGCCAACTGCCTCACTGGAGGAGTGCATTGTGTTCCCTAAAACAAGTAAACAACCGAGCTACAGAGCCAAGGGCACTTCCAGTCTAGGGAATATACCTTGGGAAAACTGAAAATCCATAAGACAGAGCCACCCCCAAATTGAGGGCTGCACTGCTTACAAGAACCTCAACCTGGGTACACCTGAAATATCCCAGGAAATATAAAAATGGTTCCAAACATTGTGGAACTTACGTACGATGGAATATCCCTCAGCCACGAAATCAATGTCATAAGACCAGTAGCAGCAAAATGAGTGGATTCAGGTACGATGATTCTAAGTGAAAGAAGTCACACAGAAAAAGAAACTTATCATAAGATATCACTTAGGAAGATCCTGTAAACATGGCAACACATGAACTGAGTTAGGAAAGAGAACAGAGTCTCACATTTAGAAAACACTCTTATGCCTGCTTAAGGGGGAAGGAGAGGTGGGGTGATGCATCAAACCAGAGTTTGATATAAGCACAGGTACTGTTCCAAAAACCAACTATGGAATAGACAAGACCTACACCTTCCTCAGTGCAAGGGACTCAAAGCCCCATATTTCCCGCAGAGGAATAGATCTGACTAGTAAGAATCTTAAAACCTATGTATTGATATGTCTCCGTAAGGGAATCAAGTGTGTCTAGACTGGCATAAACATGGCAGCGAGAATCAGCTCAAACCCACTCTAAAAAGGAATTTCAAAAACAGAACAAAGAAACAGGGAAATTCTTTACAATTCCTTCAGGGTCTCTGATGCAACCTGGAATGACCCTATCTACGATGACAGCTGGATGTGGCATGAGGCTGGACACTTGGGACTGAGAGGATTGGTGAGATTGGGTGAGCAAATGCAGACCCTTTAAAGCAATAATGCATGGCAAGCATTCCATGGGTCCCACCTCTCCAGGTTGAAGGGAATATTACTACAGCTATAACATGTACGGGAAACCTAGAGAATGGACACACTGTGAATACGAAAGGTTTCTAAAACTCAACGAAGAGTCCCTCTCCTGGTGCTCCGGTTTGAATTTCCAACAGCTTTACTATCAATCTCCCAACTTGGAGAGACAGCCCCTTTAAGCTCCTGGTTCACACAGGTTGCCCATTTGGCAGAGGAGGAAAGGGAAGAGGGAGAACCAATGAGAGAGTAGCTGTTAGGCATTTGGATGGGCACATGTCACTCTAATTTCCCGGCAGGAAGAAGAATTCACCAAAGTCTCAGCCACCCACCGGGAACCAGTATAGGTCCTGAACCAAATGTTTGGACTTGCGTTCAGCTCACAAAAAACGAGTTGAAAAATGGAGCTCAGGGGCACAGCAATTCACAAACTGGCAGAGTAATCAAGGCCAACTATCGTCCAAAAATCTGTTGAGGGAAGGCAACGAGGCGGACTTGAATGCGAGGCAGAATAGCAGGAAACAGATTTCAAGAGGTACGTTAGAATCGCCTGTAAAGCACAGGAAGAGGGGCACAACTTCGACAATGATGCACTTGGCCAAAAAGGGCGTATGCGTTTTCTCCTGAATATATTCAGGAGAAAACGCATACGCCCTTTTTGGCCAAGCAAGCAAGCGGGCAATGCAAATCTGCACTACAAAGAAGTATCACTTCCCAACGGTCAAAAGGGACATCCACAAAATGTGTAAAAACCAGAAAGGCAAGAAAGGCCCTGGAGAACAGGGAGCCTTGTTATGCTGATGGGCGGGATGTAAGCTGCCAACTGCCTCCCTGGAGGAGTGCATTGTGTTCCCTAAAACAAGTAAACAACAGAGCTACAGAGCCAAGGGCACTTCCAGTCTAGGGAATATACCTTGGGAAAACTGAAGTTCCATAAGACAGAGCCACCCCCAAATTGAGGGCTGCACTGCTTACAAGAACCTCAACCTGGGTACACCTGAAATATCCCAGGAAATATAAAAATGGTTCCAAACATTGTGGAACTTACGTACGATGGAATATCCCTCAGCCATGAAATCAATGTCATAAGACCAGTAGCAGCAAAATGAGTGGATTCAGGTACGATGATTCTAAGTGAAAGAAGTCACACAGAAAAAGAAACTTATCATAAGATATCACTTAGGAAGATCCTGTAAACATGGCTACACATGAACTGAGTTAGGAAAGAGAACAGAGTCTCACATTTAGAAAACACTCTTATGCCTGCTTAAGGGGGAAGGAGAGGTGGGGTGATGCATCAAACCAGAGTTTGATATAAGCACAGGTACTGTTCCAAAAACCAACTATGGAATAGACAAGACCTACACCTTCCTCAGTGAAAGGGACTCAAAACCCCATATTTCCCGCAGAGGAATAGATCTGACTAGTAAGAATCTTAAAACCTATGTATTGATATGTCTCCGTAAGGGAATCAAGTGTGTCTAGACTGGCATAAACATGGCAGCGAGAATCAGCTCAAACCCACTCTAAAAATGAATTTCAAAAACAGAACAAAGAAACAGGGAAATTCTTTACAATTCCTTCAGGGTCTCTGATGCAACCTGGAATGACCCTATCTACGATGACAGCTGGATGTGGCATGAGGCTGGACACTTGGGACTGAGAGGATTGGTGAGATTGGGTGAGCAAATGCAGACCCTTTAAAGCAATAATGCATGGCAAGCATTCCATGGGTCCCACCTCTCCAGGTTGAAGGGAATATTACTACAGCTATAACATGTACGGGAACCCTAGAGAATGGACACACTGTGAATACGAAAGGTTTCTAAAACTCAACGAAGAGTCCCTCTCCTGGTGCTCCGGTTTGACTTTCCAACAGCTTTACTATCAATCTCCCAACTTGGAGAGACAGCCCCTTTAAGCTCCTGGTTCACACAGGTTGCCCAATTGGCAGAGGAGGAAAGGGAAGAGGGAGAACCAATGAGAGAGTAGCTGTTAGGCATTTGGATGGGCACATGTCACTCTAATTTCCCGGCAGGAAGAAGAATTCACCAAAGTCTCAGCCACCCACCGGGAACCAGTATAGGTCCTGAACCAAATGTTTGGACTTGCGTTCAGCTCACAAAAAACGAGTTGAAAAATGGAGCTCAGGGGCACAGCAATTCACAAACTGGCAGAGTAATCAAGGCCAACTATCGTCCAAAAATCTGTTGAGGGAAGGCAACGAGGCGGACTTGAATGCGAGGCAGAATAGCAGGAAACAGATTTCAAGAGGTACGTTAGAATCGCCTGTAAAGCACAGGAAGAGGGGCACAACTTCGACAATGATGCACTTGGCCAAAAAGGGCGTATGCGTTTTCTCCTGAATATATTCAGGAGAAAACGCATACGCCCTTTTTGGCCAAGCAAGCAAGCGGGCAATGCAAATCTGCACTACAAAGAAGTATCACTTCCCAACGGTCAAAAGGGACATCCACAAAATGTGTAAAAACCAGAAAGGCAAGACAGGCCCTGGAGAACAGGGAGCCTTGTTATGCTGATGGGCGGGATGTAAGCTGGCAACTGCCTCCCTAGAGGAGTGCATTGTGTTCCCTAAAACAAGTAAACAACAGAGCTACAGAGCCAAGGGCACTTCCAGTCTAGGGAATATACCTTGGGAAAACTGAAGATCCATAAGACACAGCCACCCCCAAATTGAGGGCTGCACTGCTTACAAGAACCTCAACCTGGGTACACCTGAAATATCCCAGGAAATATAAAAATGGTTCAAAACATTGTGGAAATTACGTACGATGGAATATCCCTCAGCCATGAAATCAATGTCATAAGACCAGTAGCAGCAAAATGAGTGGATTCAGGTACGATGATTCTAAGTGAAAGAAGTCACACAGAAAAAGAAACTTATCATAAGATATCACTTAGGAAGATCCTGTAAACATGGCAACATATGAACTGAGTTAGGAAAGAGAACAGAGTCTCACATTTAGAAAACACTCTTATGCCTGCTTAAGGGGGAAGGAGAGGTGGGGTGATGCATCAAACCAGAGTTTGATATAAGCACAGGTACTGTTCCAAAAACCAACTATGGAATAGACAAGACCTACACCTTCCTCAGTGAAAGGGACTCAAAACCCCATATTTCCCGCAGAGGAATAGATCTGACTAGTAAGAATCTTAAAACCTATGTATTGATATGTCTCCGTAAGGGAATCAAGTGTGTCTAGACTGGCATAAACATGGCAGCGAGAATCAGCTCAAACCCACTCTAAAAAGGAATTTCAAAAACAGAACAAAGAAACAGGGAAATTCTTTACAATTCCTTCAGGGTCTCTGATGCAACCTGGAATGACCCTATCTACGATGACAGCTGGATGTGGCATGAGGCTGGACACTTGGGACTGAGAGGATTGGTGAGATTGGGTGAGCAAATGCAGACCCTTTAAAGCAATAATGCATGGCAACCATTCCATGGGTCCCACCTCTCCAGGTTGAAGGGAATATTACTACAGCTATAACATGTACGGGAAACCTAGAGAATGGACACACTGTGAATACGAAAGGTTTCTAAAACTCAACGAAGAGTCCCTCTCCTGGTGCTCCGGTTTGACTTTCCAACAGCTTTACTATCAATCTCCCAACTTGGAGAGACAGCCCCTTTAAGCTCCTGGTTCACACAGGTTGCCCATTTGGCAGAGGAGGAAAGGGAAGAGGGAGAACCAATGAGAGAGTAGCTGTTAGGCATTTGGATGGGCACATGTCACTCTAATTTCCCGGCAGGAAGAAGAATTCACCAAAGTCTCAGCCACCCACCGGGAACCAGTATAGGTCCTGAACCAAATGTTTGGACTTGCGTTCAGCTCACAAAAAACGAGTTGAAAAATGGAGCTCAGGGGCACAGCAATTCACAAACTGGCAGAGTAATCAAGGCCAACTATCGTCCAAAAATCTGTTGAGGGAAGGCAACGAGGCGGACTTGAATGCGAGGCAGAATAGCAGGAAACAGATTTCAAGAGGTACGTTAGAATCGCCTGTAAAGCACAGGAAGAGGGGCACAACTTCGACAATGATGCACTTGGCCAAAAAGGGCGTATGCGTTTTCTCCTGAATATATTCAGGAGAAAACGCATACGCCCTTTTTGGCCAAGCAAGCAAGCGGGCAATGCAAATCTGCACTACAAAGAAGTATCACTTCCCAAAGGTCAAAAGGGACATCCACAAAATGTGTAAAAACCAGAAAGGCAAGACAGGCCCTGGAGAACAGGGAGCCTTGTTATGCTGATGGGCGGGATGTAAGTTGCCAACTGCCTCCCTGGAGGAGTGCATTGTGTTCCCTAAAACAAGTAAACAACAGAGCTACAGAGCCAAGGGCACTTCCAGTCTAGGGAATATACCTTGGGAAAACTGAAAATCCATAAGACAGAGCCACCCCCAAATTGAGGGCTGCACTGCTTACAAGAACCTCAACCTGGGTACACCTGAAATATCCCAGGAAATATAAAAATGGTTCCAAACATTGTGGAACTTACGTACGATGGAATATCCCTCAGCCATGAAATCAATGTCATAAGACCAGTAGCAGCAAAATGAGTGGATTCAGGTACGATGATTCTAAGTGAAAGAAGTCACACAGAAAAAGAAACTTATCATAATATATCACTTAGGAAGATCCTGTAAACATGGCAACACATGAACTGAGTTAGGAAAGAGAACAGAGTCTCACATTTAGAAAACACTCTTATGCCTGCTTAAGGGGGAAGGAGAGGTGGGGTGATGCATCAAACCAGAGTTTGATATAAGCACAGGTACTGTTCCAAAAACCAACTATGGAATAGACAAGACCTACACCTTCCTCAGTGAAAGGGACTCAAAACCCCATATTTCCCGCAGAGGAATAGATCTGACTAGTAAGAATCTTAAAACCTATGTATTGATATGTCTCCGTAAGGGAATCAAGTGTGTCTAGACTGGCATAAACATGGCAGCGAGAATCAGCTCAAACCCACTCTAAAAAGGAATTTAAAAAACAGAACAAAGAAACAGGGAAATTCTTTACAATTCCTTCAGGGTCTCTGATGCAACCTGGAATGACCCTATCTACGATGACAGCTGGATGTGGCATGAGGCTGGACACTTGGGACTGAGAGGATTGGTGAGATTGGGTGAGCAAATGCAGACCCTTTAAAGCAATAATGCATGGCAACCATTCCATGAGTCCCACCTCTCCAGGTTGAAGGGAATATTACTACAGCTATAACATGTACGGGAAACCTAGAGAATGGACACACTGTGAATATGAAAGGTTTCTAAAACTCAACGAAGAGTCCCTCTCCTGGTGCTCCGGTTTGACTTTCCAACAGCTTTACTATCAATCTCCCAACTTGGAGAGACAGCCCCTTTAAGCTCCTGGTTCACACAGGTTGCCCATTTGGCAGAGGAGGAAAGGGAAGAGGGAGAACCAATGAGAGAGTAGCTGTTAGGCATTTGGATGGGCACATGTCACTCTAATTTCCCGGCAGGAAGAAGAATTCACCAAAGTCTCAGCCACCCACCGGGAACCAGTATAGGTCCTGAACCAAATGTTTGGACTTGCGTTCAGCTCACAAAAAACGAGTTGAAAAATGGAGCTCAGGGGCACAGCAATTCACAAACTGGCAGAGTAATCAAGGCCAACTATCGTCCAAAAATCTGTTGAGGGAAGGCAACGAGGCGGACTTGAATGCGAGGCAGAATAGCAGGAAACAGATTTCAAGAGGTACGTTAGAATCGCCTGTAAGGCACAGGAAGAGGGGCACAATTTCGACAATGATGCACTTGGCCAAAAAGGGCGTATGCGTTTTCTCCTGAATATATTCAGGAGAAAACGCATACGCCCTTTTTGGCCAAGCAAGCAAGCGGGAAATGCAAATCTGCACTACAAAGAAGTATCACTTCCCAACGGTCAAAAGGGACATCCACAAAATGTGTAAAAACCAGAAAGGCAAGACAGGCCCTGGAGAACAGGGAGCCTTGTTATGCTGATGGGCGGGATGTAAGTTGCCAACTGCCTCACTGGAGGAGTGCATTGTGTTCCCTAAAACAAGTAAACAACAGAGCTACAGAGCCAAGGGCACTTCCAGTCTAGGGAATATACCTTGGGAAAACTGAAAATCCATAAGACAGAGCCACCCCCAAATTGAGGGCTGCACTGCTTACAAGAACCTCAACCTGGGCACACCTGAAATATCCCAGGAAATATAAAAATGGTTCAAAACATTGTGGAACTTACGTACGATGGAATATCCCTCAGCCATGAAATCAATGTCATAAGACCAGTAGCAGCAAAATGAGTGGATTGAGGTACGATGATTCTAAGTGAAAGAAGTCACACAGAAAAAGAAACTTATCATAAGATATCACTTAGGAAGATCCTGTAAACATGGCTACACATGAACTGAGTTAGGAAAGAGAACAGAGTCTCACATTTAGAAAACACTCTTATGCCTGCTTAAGGGGGAAGGAGAGGTGGGGTGATGCATCAAACCAGAGTTTGATATAAGCACAGGTACTGTTCCAAAAACCAACTATGGAATAGACAAGACCTACACCTTCCTCAGTGAAAGGGACTCAAAACCCCATATTTCCCGCAGAGGAATAGATCTGACTAGTAAGAATCTTAAAACCTATGTATTGATATGTCTCCGTAAGGGAATCAAGTGTGTCTAGACTGGCATAAACATGGCAGCGAGAATCAGCTCAAACCCACTCTAAAAAGGAATTTAAAAAACAGAACAAAGAAACAGGGAAATTCTTTACAATTCCTTCAGGGTCTCTGATGCAACCTGGAATGACCCTATCTACGATGACAGCTGGATGCGGCATGAGGCTGGACACTTGGGACTGAGAGGATTGGTGAGATTGGGTGAGCAAATGCAGACCCTTTAAAGCAATAATGCATGGCAACCATTCCATGGGTCCCAACTCTCCAGGTTGAATGGAATATTACTACAGCTTTAACATGTACGGGAAACCTAGAGAATGGACACACTGTGAATACGAAAGGTTTCTAAAACTCAATGAAGAGTCCCTCTCCTGGTGCTCCGGTTTGACTTTCCAACAGCTTAACTATCAATCTCCCAACTTGGAGAGACAGCCCCTTTAAGCTCCTGGTTCACACAGGTTGCCCATTTGGCAGAGGAAGAAAGGGAAGAGGGAGAACCAATGAGAGAGTAGCTGTTAGGCATTTGGATGGGCACATGTCACTCTAATTTCCCGGCAGGATGAAGAATTAACCAAAGTCTCAGCCACCCACCGGGAACCAGTATAGGTCCTGAACCAAATGTTTGGACTTGCGTTCAGCTCACAAAAAACGAGTTGAAAAATGGAGCTCAGGGGCACAGCAATTCACAAACTGGCAGAGTAATCAAGGCCAACTATCGTCCAAAAATCTGTTGAGGGAAGGCAACGAGGCGGACTTGAATGCGAGGCAGAATAGCAGGAAACAGATTTCAAGAGGTACGTTAGAATCGCCTGTAAAGCACAGGAAGAGGGGCACAACTTCGACAATGATGCACTTGGCCAAAAAGGGCGTATGCGTTTTCTCCTGAATATATTCAGGAGAAAACGCATACGCCCTTTTTGGCCAAGCAAGCAAGCGGGCAATGCAAATCTGCACTACAAAGAAGTATCACTTCCCAACGGTCAAAAGGGACATCCACAAAATGTGTAAAAACCAGAAAGGCAAGACAGGCCCTGGAGAACAGGGAGCCTTGTTATGCTGATGGGCGGGATGTAAGTTGCCAACTGCCTCACTGGAGGAGTGCATTGTGTTCCCTAAAACAAGTAAACAACAGAGCTACAGAGCCAAGGGCACTTCCAGTCTAGGGAATATACCTTGGGAAAACTGAAAATCCATAAGACAGAGCCACCCCCAAATTGAGGGCTGCACTGCTTACAAGAACCTCAACCTGGGTACACCTGAAATATCCCAGGAAATATAAAAATGGTTCAAAACATTGTGGAACTTACGTACGATGGAATATCCCTCAGCCATGAAATCAATGTCATAAGACCAGTAGCAGCAAAATGAGTGGATTCAGGTACGATGATTCTAAGGGAAAGAAGTCACACAGGAAAAGAAACTTATCATAAGATATCACTTAGGAAGATCCTGTAAACATGGCAACACATGAACTGAGTTAGGAAAGAGAACAGAGTCTCACATTTAGAAAACACTCTTATGCCTGCTTAAGGGGGAAGGAGAGGTGGGGTGATGCATCAAACCAGAGTTTGATATAAGCACAGGTACTGTTCCAAAAACCAACTATGGAATAGACAAGACCTACACCTTCCTCAGTGAAAGGGACTCAAAACCCCATATTTCCCGCAGAGGAATAGATCTGACTAGTAAGAATCTTAAAACCTATGTATTGATATGTCTCCGTAAGGGAATCAAGTGTGTCTAGACTGGCATAAACATGGCAGCGAGAATCAGCTCAAACCCACTCTAAAAAGGAATTTAAAAAACAGAACAAAGAAACAGGGAAATTCTTTACAATTCCTTCAGGGTCTCTGATGCAACCTGGAATGACCCTATCTACGATGACAGCTGGATGTGGCATGAGGCTGGACACTTGGGACTGAGAGGATTGGTGAGATTGGGTGAGCAAATGCAGACCCTTTAAAGCAATAATGCATGGCAACCATTCCATGAGTCCCACCTCTCCAGGTTGAAGGGAATATTACTACAGCTATAACATGTACGGGAAACCTAGAGAATGGACACACTGTGAATACGAAAGGTTTCTAAAACTCAAAGAAGAGTCCCTCTCCTGGTGCTCCGGTTTGACTTTCCAACAGCTTTACTATCAATCTCCCAACTTGGAGAGACAGCCCCTTTAAGCTCCTGGTTCACACAGGTTGCCCATTTGGCAGAGGAGGAAAGGGAAGAGGGAGAACCAATGAGAGAGTAGCTGTTAGGCATTTGGATGGGCACATGTCACTCTAATTTCCCGGCAGGATGAAGAATTAACCAAAGTCTCAGCCACCCACCGGGAACCAGTATAGGTCCTGAACCAAATGTTTGGACTTGCGTTCAGCTCACAAAAAACGAGTTGAAAAATGGAGCTCAGGGGCACAGCAATTCACAAACTGGCAGAGTAATCAAGGCCAACTATCGTCCAAAAATCTGTTGAGGGAAGGCAACGAGGCGGACTTGAATGCGAGGCAGAATAGCAGGAAACAGATTTCAAGAGGTACGTTAGAATCGCCTGTAAAGCACAGGAAGAGGGGCACAACTTCGACAATGATGCACTTGGCCAAAAAGGGCGTATGCGTTTTCTCCTGAATATATTCAGGAGAAAACGCATACGCCCTTTTTGGCCAAGCAAGCAAGCGGGCAATGCAAATCTGCACTACAAAGAAGTATCACTTCCCAAAGGTCAAAAGGGACATCCACAAAATGTGTAAAAACCAGAAAGGCAAGACAGGCCCTGGAGAACAGGGAGCCTTGTTATGCTGATGGGCGGGATGTAAGTTGCCAACTGCCTCCCTGGAGGAGTGCATTGTGTTCCCTAAAACAAGTAAACAACAGAGCTACAGAGCCAAGGGCACTTCCAGTCTAGGGAATATACCTTGGGAAAACTGAAAATCCATAAGACAGAGCCACCCCCAAATTGAGGGCTGCACTGCTTACAAGAACCTCAACCTGGGTACACCTGAAATATCCCAGGAAATATAAAAATGGTTCCAAACATTGTGGAACTTACGTACGATGGAATATCCCTCAGCCATGAAATCAATGTCATAAGACCAGTAGCAGCAAAATGAGTGGATTCAGGTACGATGATTCTAAGTGAAAGAAGTCACACAGAAAAAGAAACTTATCATAATATATCACTTAGGAAGATCCTGTAAACATGGCAACACATGAACTGAGTTAGGAAAGAGAACAGAGTCTCACATTTAGAAAACACTCTTATGCCTGCTTAAGGGGGAAGGAGAGGTGGGGTGATGCATCAAACCAGAGTTTGATATAAGCACAGGTACTGTTCCAAAAACCAACTATGGAATAGACAAGACCTACACCTTCCTCAGTGAAAGGGACTCAAAACCCCATATTTCCCGCAGAGGAATAGATCTGACTAGTAAGAATCTTAAAACCTATGTATTGATATGTCTCCGTAAGGGAATCAAGTGTGTCTAGACTGGCATAAACATGGCAGCGAGAATCAGCTCAAACCCACTCTAAAAAGGAATTTAAAAAACAGAACAAAGAAACAGGGAAATTCTTTACAATTCCTTCAGGGTCTCTGATGCAACCTGGAATGACCCTATCTACGATGACAGCTGGATGTGGCATGAGGCTGGACACTTGGGACTGAGAGGATTGGTGAGATTGGGTGAGCAAATGCAGACCCTTTAAAGCAATAATGCATGGCAACCATTCCATGAGTCCCACCTCTCCAGGTTGAAGGGAATATTACTACAGCTATAACATGTACGGGAAACCTAGAGAATGGACACACTGTGAATACGAAAGGTTTCTAAAACTCAAAGAAGAGTCCCTCTCCTGGTGCTCCGGTTTGACTTTCCAACAGCTTTACTATCAATCTCCCAACTTGGAGAGACAGCCCCTTTAAGCTCCTGGTTCACACAGGTTGCCCATTTGGCAGAGGAGGAAAGGGAAGAGGGAGAACCAATGAGAGAGTAGCTGTTAGGCATTTGGATGGGCACATGTCACTCTAATTTCCCGGCAGGAAGAAGAATTCACCAAAGTCTCAGCCACCCACCGGGAACCAGTATAGGTCCTGAACCAAATGTTTGGACTTGCGTTCAGCTCACAAAAAACGAGTTGAAAAATGGAGCTCAGGGGCACAGCAATTCACAAACTGGCAGAGTAATCAAGGCCAACTATCGTCCAAAAATCTGTTGAGGGAAGGCAACGAGGCGGACTTGAATGCGAGGCAGAATAGCAGGAAACAGATTTCAAGAGGTACGTTAGAATCGCCTGTAAGGCACAGGAAGAGGGGCACAATTTCGACAATGATGCACTTGGCCAAAAAGGGCGTATGCGTTTTCTCCTGAATATATTCAGGAGAAAACGCATACGCCCTTTTTGGCCAAGCAAGCAAGCGGGAAATGCAAATCTGCACTACAAAGAAGTATCACTTCCCAACGGTCAAAAGGGACATCCACAAAATGTGTAAAAACCAGAAAGGCAAGACAGGCCCTGGAGAACAGGGAGCCTTGTTATGCTGATGGGCGGGATGTAAGTTGCCAACTGCCTCACTGGAGGAGTGCATTGTGTTCCCTAAAACAAGTAAACAACAGAGCTACAGAGCCAAGGGCACTTCCAGTCTAGGGAATATACCTTGGGAAAACTGAAAATCCATAAGACAGAGCCACCCCCAAATTGAGGGCTGCACTGCTTACAAGAACCTCAACCTGGGCACACCTGAAATATCCCAGGAAATATAAAAATGGTTCAAAACATTGTGGAACTTACGTACGATGGAATATCCCTCAGCCATGAAATCAATGTCATAAGACCAGTAGCAGCAAAATGAGTGGATTGAGGTACGATGATTCTAAGTGAAAGAAGTCACACAGAAAAAGAAACTTATCATAAGATATCACTTAGGAAGATCCTGTAAACATGGCTACACATGAACTGAGTTAGGAAAGAGAACAGAGTCTCACATTTAGAAAACACTCTTATGCCTGCTTAAGGGGGAAGGAGAGGTGGGGTGATGCATCAAACCAGAGTTTGATATAAGCACAGGTACTGTTCCAAAAACCAACTATGGAATAGACAAGACCTACACCTTCCTCAGTGAAAGGGACTCAAAACCCCATATTTCCCGCAGAGGAATAGATCTGACTAGTAAGAATCTTAAAACCTATGTATTGATATGTCTCCGTAAGGGAATCAAGTGTGTCTAGACTGGCATAAACATGGCAGCGAGAATCAGCTCAAACCCACTCTAAAAAGGAATTTAAAAAACAGAACAAAGAAACAGGGAAATTCTTTACAATTCCTTCAGGGTCTCTGATGCAACCTGGAATGACCCTATCTATGATGACAGCTGGATGCGGCATGAGGCTGGACACTTGGGACTGAGAGGATTGGTGAGATTGGGTGAGCAAATGCAGACCCTTTAAAGCAATAATGCATGGCAACCATTCCATGGGTCCCAACTCTCCAGGTTGAATGGAATATTACTACAGCTTTAACATGTACGGGAAACCTAGAGAATGGACACACTGTGAATACGAAAGGTTTCTAAAACTCAATGAAGAGTCCCTCTCCTGGTGCTCCGGTTTGACTTTCCAACAGCTTAACTATCAATCTCCCAACTTGGAGAGACAGCCCCTTTAAGCTCCTGGTTCACACAGGTTGCCCATTTGGCAGAGGAAGAAAGGGAAGAGGGAGAACCAATGAGAGAGTAGCTGTTAGGCATTTGGATGGGCACATGTCACTCTAATTTCCCGGCAGGATGAAGAATTAACCAAAGTCTCAGCCACCCACCGGGAACCAGTATAGGTCCTGAACCAAATGTTTGGACTTGCGTTCAGCTCACAAAAAACGAGTTGAAAAATGGAGCTCAGGGGCACAGCAATTCACAAACTGGCAGAGTAATCAAGGCCAACTATCGTCCAAAAATCTGTTGAGGGAAGGCAACGAGGCGGACTTGAATGCGAGGCAGAATAGCAGGAAACAGATTTCAAGAGGTACGTTAGAATCGCCTGTAAAGCACAGGAAGAGGGGCACAACTTCGACAATGATGCACTTGGCCAAAAAGGGCGTATGCGTTTTCTCCTGAATATATTCAGGAGAAAACGCATACGCCCTTTTTGGCCAAGCAAGCAAGCGGGCAATGCAAATCTGCACTACAAAGAAGTATCACTTCCCAACGGTCAAAAGGGACATCCACAAAATGTGTAAAAACCAGAAAGGCAAGACAGGCCCTGGAGAACAGGGAGCCTTGTTATGCTGATGGGCGGGATGTAAGTTGCCAACTGCCTCACTGGAGGAGTGCATTGTGTTCCCTAAAACAAGTAAACAACAGAGCTACAGAGCCAAGGGCACTTCCAGTCTAGGGAATATACCTTGGGAAAACTGAAAATCCATAAGACAGAGCCACCCCCAAATTGAGGGCTGCACTGCTTACAAGAACCTCAACCTGGGTACACCTGAAATATCCCAGGAAATATAAAAATGGTTCAAAACATTGTGGAACTTACGTACGATGGAATATCCCTCAGCCATGAAATCAATGTCATAAGACCAGTAGCAGCAAAATGAGTGGATTCAGGTACGATGATTCTAAGGGAAAGAAGTCACACAGGAAAAGAAACTTATCATAAGATATCACTTAGGAAGATCCTGTAAACATGGCAACACATGAACTGAGTTAGGAAAGAGAACAGAGTCTCACATTTAGAAAACACTCTTATGCCTGCTTAAGGGGGAAGGAGAGGTGGGGTGATGCATCAAACCAGAGTTTGATATAAGCACAGGTACTGTTCCAAAAACCAACTATGGAATAGACAAGACCTACACCTTCCTCAGTGAAAGGGACTCAAAACCCCATATTTCCCGCAGAGGAATAGATCTGACTAGTAAGAATCTTAAAACCTATGTATTGATATGTCTCCGTAAGGGAATCAAGTGTGTCTAGACTGGCATAAACATGGCAGCGAGAATCAGCTCAAACCCACTCTAAAAAGGAATTTAAAAAACAGAACAAAGAAACAGGGAAATTCTTTACAATTCCTTCAGGGTCTCTGATGCAACCTGGAATGACCCTATCTACGATGACAGCTGGATGTGGCATGAGGCTGGACACTTGGGACTGAGAGGATTGGTGAGATTGGGTGAGCAAATGCAGACCCTTTAAAGCAATAATGCATGGCAACCATTCCATGAGTCCCACCTCTCCAGGTTGAAGGGAATATTACTACAGCTATAACATGTACGGGAAACCTAGAGAATGGACACACTGTGAATACGAAAGGTTTCTAAAACTCAAAGAAGAGTCCCTCTCCTGGTGCTCCGGTTTGACTTTCCAACAGCTTTACTATCAATCTCCCAACTTGGAGAGACAGCCCCTTTAAGCTCCTGGTTCACACAGGTTGCCCATTTGGCAGAGGAGGAAAGGGAAGAGGGAGAACCAATGAGAGAGTAGCTGTTAGGCATTTGGATGGGCACATGTCACTCTAATTTCCCGGCAGGATGAAGAATTAACCAAAGTCTCAGCCACCCACCGGGAACCAGTATAGGTCCTGAACCAAATGTTTGGACTTGCGTTCAGCTCACAAAAAACGAGTTGAAAAATGGAGCTCAGGGGCACAGCAATTCACAAACTGGCAGAGTAATCAAGGCCAACTATCGTCCAAAAATCTGTTGAGGGAAGGCAACGAGGCGGACTTGAATGCGAGGCAGAATAGCAGGAAACAGATTTCAAGAGGTACGTTAGAATCGCCTGTAAAGCACAGGAAGAGGGGCACAACTTCGACAATGATGCACTTGGCCAAAAAGGGCGTATGCGTTTTCTCCTGAATATATTCAGGAGAAAACGCATACGCCCTTTTTGGCCAAGCAAGCAAGCGGGCAATGCAAATCTGCACTACAAAGAAGTATCACTTCCCAACGGTCAAAAGGGACATCCACAAAATGTGTAAAAACCAGAAAGGCAAGACAGGCCCTGGAGAACAGGGAGCCTTGTTATGCTGATGGGCGGGATGTAAGTTGCCAACTGCCTCACTGGAGGAGTGCATTGTGTTCCCTAAAACAAGTAAACAACAGAGCTACAGAGCCAAGGGCACTTCCAGTCTAGGGAATATACCTTGGGAAAACTGAAAATCCATAAGACAGAGCCACCCCCAAATTGAGGGCTGCACTGCTTACAAGAACCTCAACCTGGGTACACCTGAAATATCCCAGGAAATATAAAAATGGTTCAAAACATTGTGGAACTTACGTACGATGGAATATCCCTCAGCCATGAAATCAATGTCATAAGACCAGTAGCAGCAAAATGAGTGGATTCAGGTACGATGATTCTAAGGGAAAGAAGTCACACAGGAAAAGAAACTTATCATAAGATATCACTTAGGAAGATCCTGTAAACATGGCAACACATGAACTGAGTTAGGAAAGAGAACAGAGTCTCACATTTAGAAAACACTCTTATGCCTGCTTAAGGGGGAAGGAGAGGTGGGGTGATGCATCAAACCAGAGTTTGATATAAGCACAGGTACTGTTCCAAAAACCAACTATGGAATAGACAAGACCTACACCTTCCTCAGTGAAAGGGACTCAAAACCCCATATTTCCCGCAGAGGAATAGATCTGACTAGTAAGAATCTTAAAACCTATGTATTGATATGTCTCCGTAAGGGAATCAAGTGTGTCTAGACTGGCATAAACATGGCAGCGAGAATCAGCTCAAACCCACTCTAAAAAGGAATTTAAAAAACAGAACAAAGAAACAGGGAAATTCTTTACAATTCCTTCAGGGTCTCTGATGCAACCTGGAATGACCCTATCTACGATGACAGCTGGATGTGGCATGAGGCTGGACACTTGGGACTGAGAGGATTGGTGAGATTGGGTGAGCAAATGCAGACCCTTTAAAGCAATAATGCATGGCAACCATTCCATGAGTCCCACCTCTCCAGGTTGAAGGGAATATTACTACAGCTATAACATGTACGGGAAACCTAGAGAATGGACACACTGTGAATACGAAAGGTTTCTAAAACTCAAAGAAGAGTCCCTCTCCTGGTGCTCCGGTTTGACTTTCCAACAGCTTTACTATCAATCTCCCAACTTGGAGAGACAGCCCCTTTAAGCTCCTGGTTCACACAGGTTGCCCATTTGGCAGAGGAGGAAAGGGAAGAGGGAGAACCAATGAGAGAGTAGCTGTTAGGCATTTGGATGGGCACATGTCACTCTAATTTCCCGGCAGGATGAAGAATTAACCAAAGTCTCAGCCACCCACCGGGAACCAGTATAGGTCCTGAACCAAATGTTTGGATTTGCGTTCAGCTCACAAAAAACGAGTTGAAAAATGGAGCTCAGGGGCACAGCAATTCACAAACTGGCAGAGTAATCAAGGCCAACTATCGTCCAAAAATCTGTTGAGGGAAGGCAACGAGGCGGACTTGAATGCGAGGCAGAATAGCAGGAAACAGATTTCAAGAGGTACGTTAGAATCGCCTGTAAAGCACAGGAAGAGGGGCACAACTTCGACAATGATGCACTTGGCCAAAAAGGGCGTATGCGTTTTCTCCTGAATATATTCAGGAGAAAACGCATACGCCCTTTTTGGCCAAGCAAGCAAGCGGGCAATGCAAATCTGCACTACAAAGAAGTATCACTTCCCACCGGTCAAAAGGGACATCCACAAAATGTGTAAAAACCAGAAAGGCAAGACAGGCCCTGGAGAACAGGGAGCCTTGTTATGCTGATGGGCGGGATGTAAGTTGCCAACTGCCTCACTGGAGGAGTGCATTGTGTTCCCTAAAACAAGTAAACAACCGAGCTACAGAGCCAAGGGCACTTCCAGTCTAGGGAATATACCTTGGGAAAACTGAAAATCCATAAGACAGAGCCACCCCCAAATTGAGGGCTGCACTGCTTACAAGAACCTCAACCTGGGTACACCTGAAATATCCCAGGAAATATAAAAATGGTTCCAAACATTGTGGAACTTACGTACGATGGAATATCCCTCAGCCATGAAATCAATGTCATAAGACCAGTAGCAGCAAAATGAGTGGATTCAGGTACGATGATTCTAAGTGAAAGAAGTCACACAGAAAAAGAAACTTATCATAATATATCACTTAGGAAGATCCTGTAAACATGGCAACACATGAACTGAGTTAGGAAAGAGAACAGAGTCTCACATTTAGAAAACACTCTTATGCCTGCTTAAGGGGGAAGGAGAGGTGGGGTGATGCATCAAACCAGAGTTTGATATAAGCACAGGTACTGTTCCAAAAACCAACTATGGAATAGACAAGACCTACACCTTCCTCAGTGAAAGGGACTCAAAACCCCATATTTCCCGCAGAGGAATAGATCTGACTAGTAAGAATCTTAAAACCTATGTATTGATATGTCTCCGTAAGGGAATCAAGTGTGTCTAGACTGGCATAAACATGGCAGCGAGAATCAGCTCAAACCCACTCTAAAAAGGAATTTAAAAAACAGAACAAAGAAACAGGGAAATTCTTTACAATTCCTTCAGGGTCTCTGATGCAACCTGGAATGACCCTATCTACGATGACAGCTGGATGTGGCATGAGGCTGGACACTTGGGACTGAGAGGATTGGTGAGATTGGGTGAGCAAATGCAGACCCTTTAAAGCAATAATGCATGGCAACCATTCCATGAGTCCCACCTCTCCAGGTTGAAGGGAATATTACTACAGCTATAACATGTACGGGAAACCTAGAGAATGGACACACTGTGAATACGAAAGGTTTCTAAAACTCAACGAAGAGTCCCTCTCCTGGTGCTCCGGTTTGACTTTCCAACAGCTTTACTATCAATCTCCCAACTTGGAGAGACAGCCCCTTTAAGCTCCTGGTTCACACAGGTTGCCCATTTGGCAGAGGAGGAAAGGGAAGAGGGAGAACCAATGAGAGAGTAGCTGTTAGGCATTTGGATGGGCACATGTCACTCTAATTTCCCGGCAGGAAGAAGAATTCACCAAAGTCTCAGCCACCCACCGGGAACCAGTATAGGTCCTGAACCAAATGTTTGGACTTGCGTTCAGCTCACAAAAAACGAGTTGAAAAATGGAGCTCAGGGGCACAGCAATTCACAAACTGTCAGAGTAATCAAGGCCAACTATCGTCCAAAAATCTGTTGAGGGAAGGCAAAGAGGCGGACTTGAATGCGAGGCAGAATAGCAGGAAACAGATTTCAAGAGGTACGTTAGAATCGCCTGTAAGGCACAGGAAGAGGGGCACAATTTCGACAATGATGCACTTGGCCAAAAAGGGCGTATGCGTTTTCTCCTGAATATATTCAGGAGAAAACGCATACGCCCTTTTTGGCCAAGCAAGCAAGCGGGCAATGCAAATCTGCACTACAAAGAAGTATCACTTCCCACCGGTCAAAAGGGACATCCACAAAATGTGTAAAACCCAGAAAGGCAAGACAGGCCCTGGAGAACAGGGAGCCTTGTTATGCTGATGGGCGGGATGTAAGTTGCCAACTGCCTCACTGGAGGAGTGCATTGTGTTCCCTAAAACAAGTAAACAACAGAGCTACAGAGCCAAGGGCACTTCCAGTCTAGGGAATATACCTTGGGAAAACTGAAAATCCATAAGACAGAGCCACCCCCAAATTGAGGGCTGCACTGCTTACAAGAACCTCAACCTGGGCACACCTGAGATATCCCAGGAAATATAAAAATGGTTCAAAACATTGTGGAACTTACGTACGATGGAATATCCCTCAGCCATGAAATCAATGTCATAAGACTAGTAGCAGCAAAATGAGTGGATTCAGGTACGATGATTCTAAGTGAAAGAAGTCACACAGAAAAAGAAACTTATCATAAGATATCACTTAGGAAGATCCTGTAAACATGGCTACACATGAACTGAGTTAGGAAAGAGAACAGAGTCTCACATTTAGAAAACACTCTTATGCCTGCTTAAGGGGGAAGGAGAGGTGGGGTGATGCATCAAACCAGAGTTTGATATAAGCACAGGTACTGTTCCAAAAACCAACTATGGAATAGACAAGACCTACACCTTCCTCAGTGAAAGGGACTCAAAACCCCATATTTCCCGCAGAGGAATAGATCTGACTAGTAAGAATCTTAAAACCTATGTATTGATATGTCTCCGTAAGGGAATCAAGTGTGTCTAGACTGGCATAAACATGGCAGCGAGAATCAGCTCAAACCCACTCTAAAAAGGAATTTAAAAAACAGAACAAAGAAACAGGGAAATTCTTTACAATTCCTTCAGGGTCTCTGATGCAACCTGGAATGACCCTATCTACGATGACAGCTGGATGCGGCATGAGGCTGGACACTTGGGACTGAGAGGATTGGTGAGATTGGGTGAGCAAATGCAGACCCTTTAAAGCAATAATGCATGGCAACCATTCCATGGGTCCCAACTCTCCAGGTTGAAGGGAATATTACTACAGCTTTAACATGTACGGGAAACCTAGAGAATGGACACACTGTGAATACGAAAGGTTTCTAAAACTCAATGAAGAGTCCCTCTCCTGGTGCTCCGGTTTGACTTTCCAACAGCTTAACTATCAATCTCCCAACTTGGAGAGACAGCCCCTTTAAGCTCCTGGTTCACACAGGTTGCCCATTTGGCAGAGGAAGAAAGGGAAGAGGGAGAACCAATGAGAGAGTAGCTGTTAGGCATTTGGATGGGCACATGTCACTCTAATTTCCCGGCAGGATGAAGAATTAACCAAAGTCTCAGCCACCCACCGGGAACCAGTATAGGTCCTGAACCAAATGTTTGGACTTGCGTTCAGCTCACAAAAAACGAGTTGAAAAATGGAGCTCAGGGGCACAGCAATTCACAAACTGGCAGAGTAATCAAGGCCAACTATCGTCCAAAAATCTGTTGAGGGAAGGCAACGAGGCGGACTTGAATGCGAGGCAGAATAGCAGGAAACAGATTTCAAGAGGTACGTTAGAATCGCCTGTAAAGCACAGGAAGAGGGGCACAACTTCGACAATGATGCACTTGGCCAAAAAGGGCGTATGCGTTTTCTCCTGAATATATTCAGGAGAAAACGCATACGCCCTTTTTGGCCAAGCAAGCAAGCGGGCAATGCAAATCTGCACTACAAAGAAGTATCACTTCCCACCGGTCAAAAGGGACATCCACAAAATGTGTAAAAACCAGAAAGGCAAGACAGGCCCTGGAGAACAGGGAGCCTTGTTATGCTGATGGGCGGGATGTAAGTTGCCAACTGCCTCACTGGAGGAGTGCATTGTGTTCCCTAAAACAAGTAAACAACAGAGCTACAGAGCCAAGGGCACTTCCAGTCTAGGGAATATACCTTGGGAAAACTGAAAATCCATAAGACAGAGCCACCCCCAAATTGAGGGCTGCACTGCTTACAAGAACCTCAACCTGGGTACACCTGAAATATCCCAGGAAATATAAAAATGGTTCCAAACATTGTGGAACTTACGTACGATGGAATATCCCTCAGCCATGAAATCAATGTCATAAGACCAGTAGCAGCAAAATGAGTGGAATCAGGTACGATGATTCTAAGTGAAAGAAGTCACACAGAAAAAGAAACTTATCATAAGATATCACTTAGGAAGATCCTGTAAACATGGCTACACATGAACTGAGTTAGGAAAGAGAACAGAGTCTCACATTTAGAAAACACTCTTATGCCTGCTTAAGGGGGAAGGAGAGGTGGGGTGATGCATCAAACCAGAGTTTGATATAAGCACAGGTACTGTTCCAAAAACCAACTATGGAATAGACAAGACCTACACCTTCCTCAGTGAAAGGGACTCAAAACCCCATATTTCCCGCAGAGGAATAGATCTGACTAGTAAGAATCTTAAAACCTATGTATTGATATGTCTCCGGTTTGACTTTCCAACTGCTTTCCTATCAATCTCCCAACTTGGAGAGACAGCCCCTTTAAGCTCCTGGTTCACACAGGTTGCCCATTTGGCAGAGGAGGAAAGGGAAGAGGGAGAACCAATGAGAGAGTCGCTGTTAGGCATTTGGATGGGCACATGTCACTCTAATTTCCCGGCAGGAAGAAGAATTCACCAAAGTCTCAGCCACCCACCGGGAACCAGTATAGGTCCTGAACCAAAAGTTTGGACTTGCGTTCAGCTCACAAAAAACGAGTTTGAAAATGGAGCTCAGGGGCACAGCAATTCACAAACAGGCAGAGTAATCAAGGCCAACAATCGTCCAAAAATCTGTTGAGGGAAGGCAACGAGGCGGACTTGAAATCGAGGCAGAATAGCAGGAAACAGATTTCAAGAGGTACGTTGGAATCACCTGTAAAGCACAGGAAGAGGGGCACAACTTCGACAATGATGCACTTGGCCAAAAAGGGCGTATGCGTTTTCTCCTGAATATATTCAGGAGAACACGCATACGCCCTTTTGGCCAAGCAAGCAAGCGGGCAATGCAAATCTGCACTACAAAGAAGTATCACTTCCCACGGGTCAAAACGGACATCCACAAAATGTGTAAAAACCAGAAAGGCAAGACAGGCCCTGGAGAACAGGGAGCCTTGTTATGCTGATGGGCGGGATGTAAGTTGCCAACTGCCTCACTGGAGGAGAGCATTGTGCTCCCTAAAACAAGTAAACAACAGAGCTACAGAGCCAAGGGCACTTACAGTCTAGGGAATATACCTTGGGAAAACTGAAAATCCATAAGACAGAGCCACCCCCAAATTGAGGGCTGCACTGCTTACAAGAACCTCAACCTGGGTACACCTGAAATATCCCAGGAAATATAAAAATGGTTCAAAACATTATGGAAATTACATACGATGGAATATCCCTCAGCCATGAAATCAATGTCATAAGACCAGTAGCAGCAAAATGAGTGGATTCAGGTACGATGATTCTAAGTGAAAGAAGTCACACAGAAAAAGAAACTTATCATAAGATATCACTTAGGAAGATCCTGTAAACATGGCTACACATGAACTGAGTTAGGAAAGAGAACAGAGTCTCACATTTAGAAAACACTCTTATGCCTGCTTAAGGGGGAAGGAGAGGTGGGGTGATGCATCAAACCAGACTTTGATATAAGCACAGGTACTGTTCCAAAAACCAACTATGGAATAGACAAGACCTACACCTTCCTCAGTGAAAGGGACTCAAAACCCCATATTTCCCGCAGAGGAATAGATCTGACTAGTAAGAATCTTAAAACCTATGTATTGATATGTCTCCGTAAGGGAATCAAGTGTGTCTAGACTGGCATAAACATGGCAGCGAGAATCAGCTCAAACCCACTCTAAAAAGGAATTTCAAAAACAGAACAAAGAAACAGGGAAATTCTTTACAATTCCTTCAGGGTCTCTGATGCAACCTGGAATGACCCTATCTACGATGACAGCTGGATGTGGCATGAGGCTGGACACTTGGGACTGAGAGGATTGGTGAGATTGGGTGAGCAAATGCAGACCCTTTAAAGCAATAATGCATGGCAACCATTCCATGGGTCCCACCTCTCCAGGTTGAAGGGAATATTACTACAGCTATAACATGTACGGGAACCCTAGAGAATGGACACACTGTGAATACGAAAGGTTTCTAAATCTCAACGAAGAGTCCCTCTCCTGGTGCTCCGGTTTGACTTTCCAACTGCTTTACTATCAATCTCCCAACTTGGAGAGACAGCCCCTTTAAGCTCCTGGTTCACACAGGTTGCCCATTTGGCAGAGGAGGAAAGGGAAGAGGGAGAACCAATGAGAGAGTAGCTGTTAGGCATTTGGATGGGCACATGTCACTCTAATTTCCCGGCAGGAAGAAGAATTCACCAAAGTCTCAGCCACCCACCGGGAACCAGTATAGGTCCTGAACCAAATGTTTGGACTTGCGTTCAGCTCACAAAAAACGAGTTGAAAAATGGAGCTCAGGGGCACAGAAATTCACAAACTGGCAGAGTAATCAAGGCCAACTATCGTCCAAAAATCTGTTGAGGGAAGGCAACGAGGCGGACTTGAATGCGAGGCAGAATAGCAGGAAACAGATTTCAAGAGGTATGTTAGAATCGCCTGTAAAGCACAGGAAGAGGGGCACAACTTCGACAATGATGCACTTGGCCAAAAAGGGCGTATGCGTTTTCTCCTGAATATATTCAGGAGAAAACTACAATGAGGTATCACCTCACACCTGTTAGAATCGGCATCATCAGAAAATCTACAAACAACCAATTCTGGGGAGGGTGTGGACAAAAGGAGCCCTCTTCCACTATTGATGGGAATGTAAATTGATACAGTCCCTATGGAGAACAGTATGGAGTTTCCTTAAAAAAACTAGAAATAGAATTACCATCTGATCCAGCAATCCCACTTCTGGGCATATACCCAGAGAAAACCGTAAATCAAAAAGGCACATTCACCACAATGTTCGTTGCAGCACTATTTACAATAGCCAGGTAATGGAAGCAACCTAAATGCCCACAGACAGATGAATGGATAAAGATGTGGTACATATATAAAATGGAATAATACTCGGCCATAAAAAGGAATGAAACTGGGTCATTTGTAGAGACATCGATGGATCGAGAGACTGTCATACAGAATGAAGTAAGTCAGAAAGAGGAAAACAATTATTGTCTATTAACGCATATATGTGGAGCCTAAAAATGGTACAGATGAACTGTTTGGCAGGGCAGAAATAGAGACACAGAGGTAGAGAACAAACGTATGGACACCAAGTGTGGGAAGCCATGGGGTGGTGGTGGTGGGATGAGTTGGGAGATTGGGATTGACCTGTATACATGTATATGCATAAAATACATAACTAAAAATAATGTGCTGTATAAAAAAAATAAATAAAATAAAATTTCAAAATTTAAAAAATAAAATTTAAAAATAAAACAGAAAAAAGTTCTTCCCTTCACACAGATGTATTTATAGGAATGAATTATTTCCATGCTTATATCTATAAATACATAAAAGAGGAATAACATCTAACTTGAAACATAAAAGAAAAAAAAAGTGAACCCACGAGTTATACAGAGGAAAACTCTATCACGGCACTTGCTCCAGTGGTAAACAATTCTGAAATTGGTCAGAGGTGGGGAACCATCTCCCATACAGCCAGCAACCCAACCCCCACGCAAGGAGCGTCCTCATTGCAAAGCTGGGGGACCGTGCCGAGGCATCTGTGAGTAAACGTGAGCTGAGCCCCAGGCCAGCTGCTGCTGAACTGTTCCCACCCTTTCCAGGTAAAACACCTGAATATGTACAAGGGCTTGAAAGCCTAGAGGAAGGACCGTGGAGCCACACCAGCGACAGCACGCAGGCCAACTTGGTGCCTGCAGGCCAGCCAGCGTGGTCCTGGACCCTGGCGCTCTTCCAGAAGCTTTCCATTGCCCTGCCTGAGATACCCCTCCTGTCCCGGCCCCCACTGCTTTTTTCCTTCCTCACCTCTGTCCAGAGAGAAATTCCAGCGGAAGGTATGGGTGACACATCCTCTTCTTTACAGGCGGCAGCCTGGCAACTCCTGCAGAAAGGCCAGAAGAACCCCACTCACACCGGGACACCCACAAAGCTGTGGCCCCTCACTCCCTCCCACCAGCACAGCCCCGAGACTGCTGACGGGACAGAGAATATGGAGTCAGGCACAGCTTCAGGGGCTATTGCTGCCTGGAGCTCTGTTTATATTGACCTCAACGAGGCACACCTGGGGAGGGCGGGCCGGCAGGGTAAGGCTGCCCAGGTCAGCTAATCCACAACCCTCAGGGAATCACATTTTTGAAAATGGACCCCGCTAAGGCAGAAGAGAAGCCAAGGGAAAAAAGGACACAATGCCATTTGCAGCACCGTAGATGAGTCTAGAAGTAATCACGTGACTTGTAGTAAGTCAGAAAGTGAAAGACACATATCATATCATATCACTTATAGGTGTTACCTAAAAATGGATACCAGGGCAGATATTTCCACGGAGAAGGGCAATCACAGATTCATTAAACAAACTTATGGTTCACCAATGGAAAGGTGTGAGGATAGGTTTCATTACAATATCGGGGTTAACAGACATATACAAACACAGGTGACATATATAATCACCAAAGACCTACAGAATACCAAGAGAGGACTACTCAACATTCTGTCATAACGTACATGGGAAAAGGATCCCAAGAAGAACAGTCATCTGTATATGTGTAAAAGAACCACATCTTCCACACCTACAACAAGCCAAACATTGTAATCAAACTTGCTGTAATAAAAAATAAAAAATTAAATTAAAAACACGAACAAGAAGTAGTGAGACAAACGTGAGGGGCTTTCTCCTGGCACATTCCATTGTAAACTCCAATCTAAAACACCAGTTCCACTGAGGCTCTCTTGCCCTCGTAACCAGATTTGGTAAGGGAGAATTGCTGCCACCTTGTGGCCGTTTCACACAACAGCAGCTTTAATCCCAGCGCTAATGGTCAGTTGATATTCAAAATCATTGCAGGCCTGTAAATGACACCTGCCCTGAAAACAAATCCTGGGGTCACATATCGACCAAAAATTTCTAAGGACGTCCATATTTCAAAACGACCGTTTCAAAAGGCATATTTTACGCACATTAGTGTTCTGCTTCTTTTCCTTTCTTTCCTTTTTTGTTAAAAAACACGGGAATGGAAAAAGGCATCCCTCAGAATGGGCGAAAATCATTGCAGACGAATCAATGGACAGAGGTTTAATCTCCAATATATACAAACAGCTCATGCAGCTTAATATTAAAAAAACAAACAACCCAAAAAAAATGGGCAGAAGATCTAAAGAGACGTTTCTTCAAAGGAGACACAGAGATGGCCAAGACGCCCATGAAAAGCTGCTCAACAGCACTAATTATTAGAGAAATGCAAATCAAAACTACAATGAGGTATCACCTCACACCTGTTAGAATCGGCATCATCAGAAAATCTACAAACAAACAATTCTGGGGAGCGTGTGGACAAAAGGAGCCCTCTTCCACTATTGGTGGGAATGTAAATTGATACAGTCACTGTGGGGAACAGTATGGAGTTTCCTTAAAAAATTTAGAAATAGAATTACATTCTGATCCAGCAATCCCACTTCTAGGCATATACCCAGAGAAAACCATATTTCAAAAAGGCACATTCACCACAATGTTCGTTGCAGCACTATTTACAATAGCCAGGTAATGGAAGCAACCTAAATGCCCACAGACAGATGAATGGATAAAGATGTGGTACATATATAAAATGGAATATTACTCGGCCATAAAAAGGAATGAAACTGGGTCATTTGTAGAGACATCGATGGATCGAGAGACTGTCATACAGAATGAAGTAAGTCAGAAAGATGAAAACAAATATTGTATATTAATGCATATATGTGGAGCCTAAAAATGGTACAGATGAACTGGTTTGCAGGGAAGAAATAGAGACACAGAGGTAGAGAACAAACGTATGGACACCAAGTGTGGGAAGCCATGGGGTGGTGGTGGTGGGATGAGTTGGGAGTTTGGGATTGACCTGTATACATGTATATGCATAAAATACATAACTAATAATAACGTGCTGTATAAAAAAATAAATAAAATTTCAAAATTTTAAAAAATAAAATTTAAAAATAAAACAGAAAAAAGTTCTTCCCGTCACACAGATGTATTTATAGGAATGAATTTTTTCCATGCTTATATCTATAAATACATAAAAGAGGAATAACATCTAACTTGAAACATAAAACAAAAAAATGTGAACCCACGAGTTATACAGAGGAAAACCCTATCACGGCACTTGCTCCAGTGGTAAACAATTCTGAAATTGGTCAGATGTGGGGAACCATCTCCCATACAGCCAGCAACCCAACCCCCACGCAAGGAGCGTCCTCATTGCAAAGCTGGGGGACCGTGCCGAGGCATCTGTGAGTAAACGTGAGCTGAGCCCCAGGCCAGCTGCTGCTGAACTGTTCCCACCCTTTCCAGGTAAAACACCTGAATATGTACAAGGGCTTGAAAGCCTAGAGGAAGGACCGTGGAGCCACACCAGCGACAGCACGCAGGCCAACTTGGTGCCTGCAGGCCAGCCAGCGTGGTCCTGGACCCTGGCGCTCTTCCAGAAGCTTTCCATTGCCCTGCCTGAGATACCCCTCCTTTCCCGGCCCCCACAGCATTTTTCCTTCCTCACCTCTGTCCGGAGAGAAATTCCAGCAGAAGGTATGGGTGACACATCCTCTTATTTACAGGCGGCAGCCTGGCAACTCCTGCAGAAAGGCCAGCAGAACCCCACTCACACCGGGCCACCCACAAAGCTGTGGCCCCTCACTCCCTCCCACCAGCACAGCCCCGAGACTGCTGATGGGGCAGAGAATATGGAGTCAGGCACAGCTTCAGGGGCTATTGCTGCCTGGAGCTCTGTTTATATTGACCTCAAAGAGGCACACCTGGGGAGGGCGGGCCGGCAGGGTAAGGCTGTCCAGGTCAGCTAATCCACAACCCTCAGGGAATCACATTTTTGAAAATGGACCCCGCTAAGGCAGAAGAGAAGCCAAGGGAAAAAAGGACACAATGCCATTTGCAGCACCGTAGATGAGTCTAGAAGTAATCACGTGACTTGTAGTAACTCAGAAAGTGAAAGACACATATATAATATCACTTATAGGTGTTACCTAAAAATGGATACCAGGGCAGATATTTCCACGGAGAAGGGCAATCACAGATTCATTAAACAAACTTATGGTTCACCAATGGAAAGGTGTGAGGATTGGTTTCATTACGATATCAGGGTTAACAGACATATACAAACACAGGTGACATATATAATCACCAAAGACCTACAGACTACCAAGAGAGGACTACTCAACATTCTGTCATAACGTACATGGGAAAAGGATCCCAAGAAGAACAGTCATCTGTATATGTGTAAAAGAACCACATCTTCCACACCTACAACAAGCCAAACATTGTAATCAAACTTGCTGTAATAAAAAATAAAAAATTAAATTAAAAACACGAACAAGAAGTAGTGAGACAAACGTGAGGGGCTTTCTCTTGGCACATTCCATTCTAAACTCCAATCTAGAACACCACTTCCACTGAGGCTCTCTTGCCCTAGTAACCAGATTTGGTAAGGGTGAACTGCTGCCACCTTGTGGCCGTTTCACACAACAGCAGCTTTAATCCCAGCGCTAATGGTCAGTTGATATTCAAAATCATTGCAGGCCTGTAAATGACACCTGCCCTGAAAACAAATCCTGGGGTCACATATCGACCAAAAAATTCAAAGGACGTCCATATTTCAAAACGACCGTTTCAAAAGGCATATTTTACGCACATTAGTGTTCTGCTTCTTTTCTTTTCTTTCCTTTTTTGTTAAAAAACACGGGAATGGAAAAAGGCATCCCTCAGAATGGGCGAAAATCGTTGCAGACGAATCAATGGACAGAGGTTTAATCTCCAATATATATAAACAGCTCATGCAGCTTAATATTAAAAAAACAGGGCTTCCCTGGTGGCGCAGTGGTTGAGAGTCCGCCTGCCGATGCAGGGGACACGGGTTCGTGCCCCGATCCAGGAAGATCCCACATGCCGCGGAGCGGCTGGGCCCGCGAGCCATGGCCGCGGAGCCTGTGTGTCCGGAGCCTGTGCTCCGCAACGGGAGAGGCCATAGCAGTGAGAGGCCCGCGTACAGAAAAAAAAAAAAAAAAAAAAAAAAAACAACAACCCAAAAAAATGGGCAGAAGATCTAAAGAGACGTTTCTTCAAAGGAGACACAGAGATGGCCAAGACGCCCATGAAAAGCTGCTCAACAGAACTAATTATTAGAGAATTGCAAATCAAAAGTACAATGAGGTATCACCTCACACCTGTTAGAATCGGCATCATCAGAAAATCTACAAACAACCAATTCTGGGGAGGGTGTGGACAAAAGGAGCCCTCTTCCACTATTGGTGGGAATGCAAATTGATACAGTCACTATGGAGAACAGTATGGAGTTTCCTTAAAAAAACTAGAAATAGAATTACCATCTGATCCAGCAATCCCACTTCTGGGCATATACCCAGAGAAAACCGTAAATCAAAAAGGCACATTCACCACAATATTCATTGCAGCACTATTTACAATAGCCAGGTAATGGAAGCCACCTAAATGCCCACAGACAGATGAATGGATAAAGATGTGGTACATATATAAAATGAAATATTACTCGGCCATAAAAAGGAATGAAACTGGGTCATTTGTAGAGACATCGATGGATCAAGAGACTGTCATACAGAATGAAGTCAGAAAGAGGAAACCAAATACTGTATATTAAGGCATATATGTGGAACCTAAAAAATGGTACAGATGAACTGGTTTGCAGCGAAGAAATAGAGTCACAGAGGTAGAGAACAAACGTATGGACACCAAGTGTGGGAAGCCATGGGGTGGTGGTGGTGGGATGAGTTGGGAGATTGGGATTGACCTGTATACAAGTATATGCATAAAATACATAACTAATAATAACCTGCTGTATAAAAAAATAAATTAATTAATTTCAAAATTCTAAAAAATAAAATTTAAAAATAAGAGAAAACAGTTCTTCCCGTCACACAGATGTATTTATAGGAATGAATTATTTCCATGCTTATATCTATAAATACATAAAAGAGGAATAAAATCTAACTTGAAACATAAAAGAAAAAAAAACCCTGAACCCACCATTTATACAGAGGAAAACCCTATCTGGACACTTGCTACAGCGGTAAACAATTCTGAAATTGGTCAGCGGTGGGGAACCATCTCCCATACAGCCAGCACCCCAACCCCCACGCAAGTAGCGTCCTCATTGCAAAGCTGGGGGATTGTGCCGAGACATCTGTGCGTAAACGTGAGCTGAGCCCCAGGCCAGCTGCTGCTGAACTGTTCCCACCCTTCCCAGGTAAAACACCTGAATATGTACAAGGGCTTGAAAGCCTAGAGGAAGGGCCGTCGAGCCACACCAGCGACAGCACGCAGGCCAACTTGGTGCCTGCAGGCCAGCCAGGGTGGTCCTGGCCCCGGGCGCTCTTCCGGAAGCTTTCCATTGCCCTGCCTGAGATACGCCTCCTGTCCTGGCCCCCACTGCTTTTTTCCTTCCTCACCTCTGTCCAGAGAGAAATTCCAGCGGAAGGTATGGGTGACACATCCTCTTCTTTACAGGTGTCAGCCTGGCAACTCCTGCAGAAAGGCCAGCAGAGCCCCACTCACACCGGGCCACACACAAAGCTGTGGCCCCTCACTCCCACCAACCAGCACAGCCCCGAGACTGCTGCTGGGGCAGAGAATATGCAGTCAGGCACAGCTTCAGGGGCTATTGCTGCCTGGAGCGCTGTTTATATTGACCTCAACGAGGCACACCTGGGGAGGGCGGGCCGGCAGGGTAAGGCTGCCCAGGTCAGCTAATCCACAACCCTCAGGGAATCACATTTTTGAAAATGGACCCCGCTAAGGCAGAAGAGAAGCCAAGGGAAAAAAGGACACAATGCCATTTGCAGCACCGTAGATGAGTCTAGAAGTAATCACGTGACTTGTAGTAAGTCAGAAAGTGAAAGACACATATCATATCATATCACTTATAGGTGTTACCTAAAAATGGATACCAGGGCAGATATTTCCACGGAGAAGGGCAATCACAGATTCATTAAACAAACTTATGGTTCACCAATGGAAAGGTGTGAGGATAGGTTTCATTACAATATCGGGGTTAACAGACATATACAAACACAGGTGACATATATAATCACCAAAGACCTACAGAATACCAAGAGAGGACTACTCAACATTCTGTCATAACGTACATGGGAAAAGGATCCCAAGAAGAACAGTCATCTGTATATGTGTAAAAGAACCACATCTTCCACACCTACAACAAGCCAAACATTGTAATCAAACTTGCTGTAATAAAAAATAAAAACTTAAATTAAAAACACGAACAAGAAGTAGTGAGACAAACGTGAGGGTCTTTCTCCTGGCACATTCCATTCTAAACTCCAAACTAGAACACCACTTCCACTGAGGCTCTCTTGCCCTAGTAACCAGATTTGGTAAGGGTGAACTGCTGCCACCTTGTGGCCGTTTCACACAACAGCAGCTTTAATCCCAACGCTAATGGTCAGTTGATATTCAAAATCATTGCAGGCCTGTAAATGACACCTGCCCTGAAAACAAATCCTGGGGTCACATATCGACCAAAAATTTCAAAGGACGTCCATATTTCAAAACGGCCATTTCAAAAGGCATATTTTACGCACATTAGTGTTCTGATTCTTTTCCTTTCTTTCCTTTTTTGTTAAAAAAAACGGGAATGGAAAAAGGCATCCCTCAGGATGGGTGAATATCGTTGCAGACGAATCAATGGACACCGGTTTAATCTCCAATATATATAAACAGCTCATGCAGCTTAATATTAAAAAAACAAACAACCCCAAAAAAAATGGGCAGAAGATCTAAAGAGACGTTTCTTCAAAGGAGACACAGAGATGGCCAAGACGCACATGAAAAGCTGCTCAACAGCACTAATTATTAGAGAAATGCAAATCAAAACTACAATGAGGTATCACCTCACACCTGTTAGAATCGGCATCATCAGAAAATCTACAAACAACCAATTCTGGGGAGGGTGTGGACAAAAGGAGCCCTCTTCCACTATTGGTGGGAATGTAAATTGATACAGTCACTATGGAGAACAGTATGGAGTTTCCTTAAAATAACTAGAAATAGAATTACCATCTGATCCAGCAATCCCACTTCTGGGCATATACCCAGAGAAAACCGTATTTCAAAAAGGCACATTCACCACAATGTTCGTTGCAGCACTATTTACAATAGCCAGGTAATGGAAGCAACCTAAATGCCCACAGACAGATGAATGGATAAAGATGTGGTACATATATAAAATGGAATATGACTCGGCCATAAAAAGGAATGAAACTGGGTCATTTGTAGAGACATCGATGGATCGAGAGACTGTCATACAGAATGAAGTAAGTCAGAAAGAGGAAAACAAATATTGTATATTAATGCATATATGTGGAGCCTAAAAATGGTACAGATGAACTGGTTTGCAGGGAAGAAATAGAGACACAGAGGTAGAGAACAAACGTATGGACACCAACTGTGGGAAGCCATGGGGTGGTGGTGGTGGGATGAGTTGGGAGTTTGGGATTGACCTGTATACATGTATATGCATAAAATACATAACTAATAATAACGTGCTGTATAAAAAAATAAATAAAATTTCAAACTTTTAAAAAATAAAATTTAAAAATAAAACAGAAAAAAGTTCTTCCCGTCACACAGATGTATTTATAGGAATGAAATATTTCCATGCTTATATTTATAAATACATAAAAGAGGAATAACATCTAACTTGAAACATAAAAGAAAAAAAAAAGTGAACCCACGAGTTATACAGAGGAAAACCCTATCACGGCACATGCTCCAGCGGTAAACAATTCTGAAATTGGTCAGAGGTGGGGAACCATCTCCCATACAGCCAGCCACCCACCCCCCACACAAGGAGCGTCCTCATTGAAAAGCTGGGGGACCGTGCCGAGGCATCTGTGAGTAAACGTGAGCTGAGCCCCAGGCCAGCTGCTTCTGATCTGTTCCCACCCTTTCCCGGTAAAACACCTGAATATGTACAAGGGCTTGAAAGCCTAGAGGAAGGACCATGGAGCCACACCAACGACAGCTCGCAGGCCAACTTGGTGCCTGCAGGCCAGCCAGCGTGGTCCTGGCCCCGGGCGCTCTTCCAGAAGCTTTCCATTGCCCTGCCTGAGATACCCCTCCTGTCCCGGCCCCCACTGCTTTTTTCCTTCCTCACCTCTGTCCGGAGAGAAATTCCAGCGGAAGGTATGGGTGACACATCCTCTTCTTTACAGGCGGCAGCCTGGCAACTCCTGCAGAAAGGCCAGCAGAACCCCACTCACACCGGGACACCCACAAAGCTGTGGCCCCTCACTCCCTCCCACCAGCACAGCCCCGAGACTCTGACGGGGCAGAGAATATGGAGTCAGGCACAGCTTCAGGGGCTATTGCTGCCTGGAGCTCTGTTTATATTGACCTCAACGAGGCACACCTGGTGAGGGCGGCCCGGCAGGGTAAGGCTGCCCAGGTCAGCTAATCCACAACCCTCAGGGAATCACATTGTTGAAAATGGACCCCGCTAAGGCAGAAGAGAAGCCAAGGGAAAAAAGGACACAATGCCATTTGCAGCACCGTAGATGAGTCTAGAAGTAATCACGTGACTTGTAGTAAGTCAGAAAGTGAAAGACACATACCATATCATATCACTTATAGGTGTTACCTAAAAATGGATACCAGGGCAGATATTTCCACGGAGAAGGGCAATCACAGATTCATTAAACAAACTTATGGTTCACCAATGGAAAGGTGTGAGGATAGGTTTCATTACGATATCGGGGTTAACAGACATATACAAACACAGGTGACATATATAATCACCAAAGACCTACAGAATACCAAGAGAGGACTACTCAACATTCTGTCATAACGTACATGGGAAAAGGATCCCAGGAAGAACAGACATCTGTATATGTGTAAAAGAACCACATCTTCCACACCTACAACAAGCCAAACATTGTAATCAAACTTGCTGTAATAAAAAATAAAAAAATAAATTAAAAACACGAACAAGAAGTAGTGAGACAAACGTGAGGGGCTTTCTCCTGGCACATTCCATTCTAAACTCCAAACTAGAACACCACTTCCACTGAGGCTCTCTTGCCCTAGTAACCAGATTTGGTAAGGGTGAACTGCTGCCACCTTGTGGCCGTTTCACACAACAGCAGCTTTAATCCCAGCGCTAATGGTCAGTTGATATTCAAAATCATTGCAGGCCTGTAAATGACACCTGCCCTGAAAACAAATCCTGGGGTCACATATCGACCAAAAATTTCAAAGGACGTCCATATTTCAAAACGGCCATTTCAAAAGGCATATTTTACGCACATTAGTGTTCTGCTTCTTTTCCTTTCTTTCCTTTTTTGTTAAAAAAAACGGGAATGGAAAAAGGCATCCCTCAGGATGGGTGAATATCGTTGCAGACGAATCAATGGACACCGGTTTAATCTCCAATATATATAAACAGCTCATGCAGCTTAATATTAAAAAAACAAACAACCCAAAAAAAAATGGGCAGAAGATCTAAAGAGACGTTTCTTCAAAGGAGACACAGAGATGGCCAAGACGCACATGAAAAGCTGCTCAACAGCACTAATTATTAGAGAAATGCAAATCAAAACTACAATGAGGTATCACCTCACACCTGTTAGAATCGGCATCATCAGAAAATCTACAAACAACCAATTCTGGGGAGGGTGTGGACAAAAGGAGCCCTCTTCCACTATTGGTGGGAATGTAAATTGATACAGTCACTATGGAGAACAGTATGGAGTTTCCTTAAAATAATTAGAAATAGAATTACCATCTGATCCAGCAATCCCACTTCTGGGCATATACCCAGAGAAAACCGTATTTCAAAAAGGCACATTCACCACAATGTTCGTTGCAGCACTATTTACAATAGCCAGGTAATGGAAGCAACCTAAATGCCCACAGACAGATGAATGGATAAAGATGTGGTACATATATAAAATGGAATATGACTCGGCCATAAAAAGGAATGAAACTGGGTCATTTGTAGAGACATCGATGGATCGAGAGACTGTCATACAGAATGAAGTACGTCAGAAAGAGGAAAACAAATATTGTATATTAATGCATATATGTGGAGCCTAAAAATGGTACAGATGAACTGGTTTGCAGGGAAGAAATAGAGACACAGAGGTAGAGAACAAACGTATGGACACCAAGTGTGGGAAGCCATGGGGTGGTGGTGGTGGGATGAGTTGGGAGTTTGGGATTGACCTGTATACATGTATATGCATAAAATACATAACTAATAATAACGTGCTGTATAAAAAAATAAATAAAATTTCAAACTTTTAAAAAATAAAATTTAAAAATAAAACAGAAAAAAGTTCTTCCCGTCACACAGATGTATTTATAGGAATGAAATATTTCCATGCTTATATTTATAAATACATAAAAGAGGAATAACATCTAACTTGAAACATAAAAGAAAAAAAAAAGTGAACCCACGAGTTATACAGAGGAAAACCCTATCACGGCACATGCTCCAGCGGTAAACAATTCTGAAATTGGTCAGAGGTGGGGAACCATCTCCCATACAGCCAGCCACCCACCCCCCACACAAGGAGCGTCCTCATTGAAAAGCTGGGGGACCGTGCCGAGGCATCTGTGAGTAAACGTGAGCTGAGCCCCAGGCCAGCTGCTTCTGATCTGTTCCCACCCTTTCCCGGTAAAACACCTGAATATGTACAAGGGCTTGAAAGCCTAGAGGAAGGACCATCGAGCCACACCAACGACAGCTCGCAGGCCAACTTGGTGCCTGCAGGCCAGCCAGCGTGGTCCTGGCCCCGGGCGCTCTTCCAGAAGCTTTCCATTGCCCTGCCTGAGATACCCCTCCTGTCCCGGAACCCACTGCTTTTTTCCTTCCTCACCTCTGTCCGGAGAGAAATTCCAGCGGAAGGTATGGGTGACACATCCTCTTCTTTACAGGCGGCAGCCTGGCAACTCCTGCAGAAAGGCCAGCAGAACCCCACTCACACCGGGACACCCACAAAGCTGTGGCCCCTCACTCCCTCCCACCAGCACAGCCCCGAGACTCTGACGGGGCAGAGAATATGGAGTCAGGCACAGCTTCAGGGGCTATTGCTGCCTGGAGCTCTGTTTATATTGACCTCAACGAGGCCCACCTGGTGAGGGCGTGCCGGCAGGGTAAGGCTGCCCAGGTCAGCTAATCCACAACCCTCAGGGAATCACATTGTTGAAAATGGACCCCGGTAAGGCAGAAGAGAAGCCAAGGGAAAAAAGGACACAATGCCATTTGCAGCACCGTAGATGAGTCTAGAAGTAATCACGTGACTTGTAGTAAGTCAGAAAGTGAAAGACACATACCATATCATATCACTTATAGGTGTTACCTAAAAATGGATACCAGGGCAGATATTTCCACGGAGAAGGGCAATCACAGATTCATTAAACAAACTTATGGTTCACCAATGGAAAGGTGTGAGGATAGGTTTCATTACGATATCGGGGTTAACAGACATATACAAACACAGGTGACATATATAATCACCAAAGACCTACAGAATACCAAGAGAGGACTACTCAACATTCTGTCATAACGTACATGGGAAAAGGATCCCAGGAAGAACAGACATCTGTATATGTGTAAAAGAACCACATCTTCCACACCTACAACAAGCCAAACATTGTAATCAAACTTGCTGTAATAAAAAATAAAAAAATAAATTAAAAACACGAACAAGAAGTAGTGAGACAAACGTGAGGGGCTTTCTCCTGGCACATTCCATTCTAAACTCCAAACTAGAACACCACTTCCACTGAGGCTCTCTTGCCCTAGTAACCAGATTTGGTAAGGGTGAACTGCTGCCACCTTGTGGCCGTTTCACACAACAGCAGCTTTAATCCCAGCGCTAATGGTCAGTTGATATTCAAAATCATTGCAGGCCTGTAAATGACACCTGCCCTGAACACAATTCCTGGGGTCACATATCGACCAAAAAATTCAAAGGACGTCCATATTTCAAAACGACCGTTTCAAAAGGCATATTTTACGCACATTAGTGTTCTGCTTCTTTTCCTTTCTTTCCTTTTTTGTTATAAAAAACGGGAATGGAAAAAGGCATCCCTCAGAATGGGCAAAAATCGTTGCAAACGAATCAATGGACAGAGGTTTAATCTCCAATATATATAAACAGCTCATGCAGCTTAATATTAAAAAAACAAACAACCCAATACAAAAATGGGCAGAAGATCTAAAGAGGCGTTTCTTCAAAGAAGACACAGAGATGGCCAAGACGCCCATGAAAAGCTGCTCAACAGCACTAATTATTAGAGAAATGCAAATCAAAACTACAATGAGGTATCACCTCACACCTGTTAGAATCGGCATCATCAGAAAATCTACAAACAACCAATTCTGGGGAGGGTGTGGACAAAAGGAGCCCTCTTCCACTATTGGTGGGAATGTAAATTGATACAGTCACTATGGAGAACAGTATGGAGTTTCCTTAAAAAAACTAGAAATAGAATTACCATCTGATCCAGCAATCCCACTTCTGGGCATATACCCAGAGAAAACCGTATTTCAAAAAGGCACATTCACCACAAAGTTCGTTGCAGCACAATTTACAATAGCCAGGTAATAGAAGCCACCTAAATGCCCACAGACAGATAAATGGATAAAGATGTGGTACATATATAAAATGAAATATTACTCTGCCATAAAAAGGAATGAAACTGGGTCATTTGTAGAGACATCGATGGATCAAGGGACTGTCATACAGAATGAAGTCAGAAAGAGGAAACCAAATACTGTATATTAAGGCATATATGTGGAACCTAAAAAATGGTACAGATGAACTGGTTTGCAGCGAAGAAATAGAGACACAGAGGTAGAGAACAAACGTATGGACACCAAGTGTGGGAAGCCATGGGGTGGTGGTGGTGGGATGAGTTGGGAGATTTGGATTGACCTGTATACATGTATATGCATAAAATACATAACTAATAATAAACTGCTGTATAAAAAAATAAATTAATTAATTTCAAAATTCTAAAAAATAAAATTTAAAAATAAGAGAGAAAAAAGTTCTTCCCATCACACAGATGTATTTATAGGAATGAATTATTTCCATGCTTATATCTATAAATACATAAAAGAGGAATAAAATCTAACTTGAAACATAAAAGAAAAAAAAATCCTGAACCCACCATTTATACAGAGGAAAACCCTATCTGGACACTTGCTCCAGCGGTAAACAATTCTGAAATTGGTCAGAGGTGGGGAACCATCTCCCATACAGCCAGCACCCCACCCCCCACGCAAGGAGCGGCCTCATTGCAAAGCTGGGGGATTGTGCCGAGGCATCTGTGCGTAAACGTGAGCTGAGCCCCAGGCCAGCTGCTGCTGAACTGTTCCCACCCTTCCCAGGTAAAACACCTGAATATGTACAAGGGCTTGAAAGCCTAGAGGAAGGGCCGTCGGGCCACACCAGCGACAGCACGCAGGCCAACTTGGTGCCTGCAGGCCAGCCAGGGTGGTCCTGGCCCCGGGCGCTCTTCCGGAAGCTTTCCATTGCCCTGCCTGAGATACGCCTCCTGTCCTGGCCCCCACTGCTTTTTTCCTTCCTCACCTCTGTCCGGAGAGAAATTCCAGCGGAAGGTATGGGTGACACATCCTCTTCTTTACAGGTGTCAGCCTGGCAACTCCTGCAGAAAGGCCAGCAGAGCCCCACTCACACCGGGCCACCCACAAAGCTGTGGCCCCTCACTCCCACCCACCAGCACAGCCCCGAGACTGCTGACGGGGCAGAGAATATGGAGTCAGGCACAGCTTCAGGGGCTATTGCTGCCTGGAGCGCTGTTTATATTGACCTCAACGAGGCACACCTGGGGAGGGCGGGCCGGCAGGGTAAGGCTGCCCAGGTCAGCTAATCCACAACCCTCAGGGAATCACATTGTTGAAAATGGACCTCGCTAAGGCAGAAGAGAAGCCAAGGAAAAAAAGGACACAATGCCATTTGCAGCACCGTAAATGAGTCTAGAAGTAATCACGTGACTTGTAGTAAGTCAGAAAGTGAAAGACACATATCATATCATATCACTTATAGGTGTTACCTAAAAATGGATACGAGGGCAGATATTTCCATGGAGAAGGGCAATCACAGATTCATTAAACAAACTTATGGTTCACCAATGGAAAGGTGTGAGGATAGGTTTCATTACGATATCGGGGTTAACAGACATATACAAACACAGGTGACATATATAATCACCAAAGACCTACAGAATACCAAGAGAGGACTACTCAACATTCTGTCATAACGTACATGGGAAAAGGATCCCAAGAAGAACAGTCATCTGTATATGTGTAAAAGAACCACATCTTCCACACCTACAACAAGCCAAACATTGTAATCAAACTTGCTGTAATAAAAAATAAAAACTTAAATTAAAAACACGAACAAGAAGTAGTGAGACAAACGTGAGGGTCTTTCTCCTGGTACATTCCGTTCTAAACTCCAATCTAGAACACCACTTCCACTGAGGCTCTCTTGCCCTAGTAACCAGATTTGGTAAGGGTGAACTGCTGCCACCTTGTGGCCGTTTCACACAACAGCAGCTTTAATCCCAACGCTAATGGTCAGTTGATATTCAAAATCATTGCAGGCCTGTAAATGACACCTGCCCTGAAAACAAATCCTGGGGTCACATATCGACCAAAAAATTCAAAGGACGTCCATATTTCAAAACGACCGTTTCAAAAGGCATATTTTACGCACATTAGTGTTCTGCTTCTTTTCCTTTCTTTCCTTTTTTGTTAAAAAAAAACGGGAATGGAAAAAGGCATCCCTCAGAATGGGCAAAAATCGTTGCAAACGAATCAATGGACAGAGGTTTAATCTCCAATATATATAAACAGCTCATGCAGCTTAATATTAAAAAAACAAACAACCCAATACAAAAATGGGCAGAAGATCTAAAGAGGCGTTTCTTCAAAGAAGACACAGAGATGGCCAAGACGCCCATGAAAAGCTGCTCAACAGCACTAATTATTAGAGAAATGCAAATCAAAACTACAATGAGGTATCACCTCACACCTGTTAGAATCGGCATCATCAGAAAATCTACAAACAACCAATTCTGGGGAGGGTGTGGACAAAAGGAGCCCTCTTCCACTATTGGTGGGAATGTAAATTGATACAGTCACTATGGAGAACAGTATGGAGTTTCCTTAAAAAAGCTAGAAATAGAATTACCATCTGATCCAGCAATCCCACTTCTGGGCATATACCCAGAGAAAACCGTATTTCAAAAAGCGACATTCACCACAATGTTCGTTGCAGCACTATTTTCAATAGCCAGGTAATGGAAGCAACCTAAATGCCCACAGACAGATGAATGGATAAAGATGTGGTACATATATAAAATGGAATATGACTCGGCCATAAAAAGGAATGAAACTGGGTCATTTGTAGAGACATCGATGGATCAAGAGACTGTCATACAGAATGAAGTCAGAAAGAGGAAACCAAATACTGTATATTAAGGCATATATGTGGAACCTAAAAAATGGTACAGATGAACTGGTTTGCAGCGAAGAAATAGAGACACAGAGGTAGAGAACAAACGTATGGACACCAAGTGTGGGAAGCCATGGGGTGGTGGTGGTGGGATGAGTTGGGAGATTGGGATTGACCTGTATACATGTATATGCATAAAATACATAACTAATAATAAACTGCTGTATAAAAAAATAAATTAATTAATTTCAAAATTCTAAAAAATAAAATTTAAAAATAAGAGAGAAAAAAGTTCTTCCCATCACACAGATGTATTTATAGGAATGAATTATTTCCATGCTTATATCTATAAATACATAAAAGAGGAATAAAATCTAACTTGAAACATAAAAGAAAAAAAAAAAAACCTGAACCCACCATTTATACAGAGGAAAACCCTATCTGGACACTTGCTCCAGCGGTAAACAATTCTGAAATTGGTCAGAGGTGGGGAACCATCTCCCATACAGCCAGCACCCCACCCCCCACGCAAGGAGCGGCCTCATTGCAAAGCTGGGGGATTGTGCCGAGGCATCTGTGCGTAAACGTGAGCTGAGCCCCAGGCCAGCTGCTGCTGAACTGTTCCCACCCTTCCCAGGTAAAACACCTGAATATGTACAAGGGCTTGAAAGCCTAGAGGAAGGGCCGTCGAGCCACACCAGCGACAGCACGCAGGCCAACTTGGTGCCTGCAGGCCAGCCAGGGTGGTCCTGGCCCCGGGCGCTCTTCCGGAAGCTTTCCATTGCCCTGCCTGAGATACGCCTCCTGTCCTGGCCCCCACTGCTTTTTTCCTTCCTCACCTCTGTCCGGAGAGAAATTCCAGCGGAAGGTATGGGTGACACATCCTCTTCTTTACAGGTGTCAGCCTGTCAACTCCTGCAGAAAGGCCAGCAGAGCCCCACTCACACCGGGCCACCCACAAAGCTGTGGCCCCTCACTCCCACCCACCAGCACACCCCGAGACTGCTGACGGGGCAGAGAATATGGAGTCAGGCACAGCTTCAGGGGCTATTGCTGCCTGGAGCGCTGTTTATATTGACCTCAACGAGGCACACCTGGGGAGGGCGGGCCGGCAGGGTAAGGCTGCCCAGGTCAGCTAATCCACAACCCTCAGGGAATCACATTGTTGAAAATGGACCTCGCTAAGGCAGAAGAGAAGCCAAGGAAAAAAAGGACACAATGCCATTTGCAGCACCGTAAATGAGTCTAGAAGTAATCACGTGACTTGTAGTAAGTCAGAAAGTGAAAGACACATACCATATCATATCACTTATAGGTGTTACCTAAAAATGGATACCAGGGCAGATATTTCCACGGAGAAGGGCAATCACAGATTCATTAAACAAACTTATGGTTCACGAAAGGAAAGGTGTGAGGTTTGGTTTCATTACGATATCGGGGTTAACAATCATATACAAACACAGATGACATATATAATCACCAAAGACCTACAGAATACCAAGAGAGGACTACTCAACATTCTGTCATAACGTACATGGGAAAAGGATCCCAGGAAGAACAGACATCTGTATATGTGTAAAAGAACCACATCTTCCACACCTACAACAAGCCAAACATTGTAATCAAACTTGCTGTAATAAAAAATAAAAAAATTAAATTAAAAACACGAACAAGAAGTAGTGAGACAAACTTGAGGGGCTTTCTCCTGGCACATTCCATTCTAAATTCCAATCTAGAACACCACTTCCACTGAGGCTCTCTTGCCCTAGTAACCAGATTTGGTAAGGGTGAACTGCTGCCACCTTGTGGCCGTTTCACACAACAGCAGCTTTAATCCCAGCGCTAATGGTCAGTTGATATTCAAAATCATTGCAGGCCTGTAAATGACACCTGCCCTGAACACAATTCCTGGGGTCACATATCGACCAAAAAATTCAAAGGACGTCCATATTTCAAAACGACCGTTTCAAAAGGCATATTTTACGCACATTAGTGTTCTGCTTCTTTTCCTTTCTTTCCTTTTTTGTTAAAAAAAAACGGGAATGGAAAAAGGCATCCCTCAGAATGGGCAAAAATCGTTGCAAACGAATCAATGGACAGAGGTTTAATCTCCAATATATATAAACAGCTCATGCAGCTTAATATTAAAAAAACAAACAACCCAATACAAAAATGGGCAGAAGATCTAAAGAGGCGTTTCTTCAAAGAAGACACAGAGATGGCCAAGACGCCCATGAAAAGCTGCTCAACAGCACTAATTATTAGAGAAATGCAAATCAAAACTACAATGAGGTATCACCTCACACCTGTTAGAATCGGCATCATCAGAAAATCTACAAACAACCAATTCTGGGGAGGGTGTGGACAAAAGGAGCCCTCTTCCACTATTGGTGGGAATGTAAATTGATACAGTCACTATGGAGAACAGTATGGAGTTTCCTTAAAAAAACTAGAAATAGAATTACCATCTGATCCAGCAATCCCACTTCTGGGCATATACCCAGAGAAAACCGTAAATCAAAAAGGCACATTCACCACAAAGTTCGTTGCAGCACAATTTACAATAGCCAGGTAATAGAAGCCACCTAAATGCCCACAGACAGATAAATGGATAAAGATGTGGTACATATATAAAATGAAATATTACTCGGCCATAAAAAGGAATGAAACTGGGTCATTTGTAGAGACATCGATGGATCAAGGGACTGTCATACAGAATGAAGTCAGAAAGAGGAAACCAAATACTGTATATTAAGGCATATATGTGGAACCTAAAAAATGGTACAGATGAACTGGTTTGCAGCGAAGAAATAGAGACACAGAGGTAGAGAACAAACGTATGGACACCAAGTGTGGGAAGCCATGGGGTGGTGGTGGTGGGATGAGTTGGGAGATTGGGATTGACCTGTATACATGTATATGCATAAAATACATGACTAATAATAAACTGCTGTATAAAAAAATAAATTAATTAATTTCAAAATTCTAAAAAATAAAATTTAAAAATAAAAGAGAAAAATGTTCTTCCCATCACACAGATGTATTTATAGGAATGAATTATTTCCATGCTTATATCTATAAATACATAAAAGAGGAATAAAATCTAACTTGAAACATAAAAGAAAAAAAAACCCTGAACCCACCATTTATACAGAGGAAAACCCTATCTGGACACTTGCTCCAGCGGTAAACAATTCTGAAATTGGTCAGAGGTGGGGAACCATCTCCCATACAGCCAGCACCCCACCCCCCACGCAAGGAGCGGCCTCATTGCAAAGCTGGGGGATTGTGCCGAGGCATCTGTGCGTAAACGTGAGCTGAGCCCCAGGCCAGCTGCTGCTGAACTGTTCCCACCCTTCCCAGGTAAAACACCTGAATATGTACAAGGGCTTGAAAGCCTAGAGGAAGGGCCGTCGAGCCACACCAGCGACAGCACGCAGGCCCACTTGGTGCCTGCAGGCCAGCCAGGGTGGTCCTGGCCCCGGGCGCTCTTCCGGAAGCTTTCCATTGCCCTGCCTGAGATACGCCTCCTGTCCTGGCCCCCACTGCTTTTTTCCTTCCTCACCTCTGTCCGGAGAGAAATTCCAGCGGAAGGTATGGGTGACACATCCTCTTCTTTACAGGTGTCAGCCTGGCAACTCCTGCAGAAAGGCCAGCAGAGCCCCACTCACACCGGGACACCCACAAAGCTGTGGCCCCTCACTCCCACCCACCAGCACAGCCCCGAGACTGCTGACGGGGCAGAGAATATGGAGTCAGGCACAGCTTCAGGGGCTATTGCTGCCTGGAGCGCTGTTTATATTGACCTCAACGAGGCACACCTGGGGAGGGCGGGCCGGCAGGGTAAGGCTGCCCAGGTCAGCTAATCCACAACCCTCAGGGAATCACATTGTTGAAAATGGACCTCGCTAAGGCAGAAGAGAAGCCAAGGAAAAAAAGGACACAATGCCATTTGCAGCACCGTAAATGAGTCTAGAAGTAATCACGTGACTTGTAGTAAGTCAGAAAGTGAAAGACACATACCATATCGTATCACTTATAGGTGTTACCTAAAAATGGATACCAGGGCAGATATTTCCACGGAGAAGGGCAATCACAGATTCATTAAACAAACTTATGGTTCACGAAAGGAAAGGTGTGAGGTTTGGTTTCATTACGATATCGGGGTTAACAATCATATACAAACACAGATGACATATATAATCACCAAAGACCTACAGAATACCAAGAGAGGACTACTCAACATTCTGTCATAACGTACATGGGAAAAGGATCCCAGGAAGAACAGACATCTGTATATGTGTAAAAGAACCACATCTTCCACACCTACAACAAGCCAAACATTGTAATCAAACTTGCTGTAATAAAAAATAAAAAAATTAAATTAAAAACACGAACAAGAAGTAGTGAGACAAACTTGAGGGGCTTTCTCCTGGCACATTCCATTCTAAATTCCAATCTAGAACACCACTTCCACTGAGGCTCTCTTGCCCTAGTAACCAGATTTGGTAAGGGTGAACTGCTGCCACCTTGTGGCCGTTTCACACAACAGCAGCTTTAATCCCAGCGCTAATGGTCAGTTGATATTCAAAATCATTGCAGGCCTGTAAATGACACCTGCCCTGAACACAATTCCTGGGGTCACATATCGACCAAAAAATTCAAAGGACGTCCATATTTCAAAACGACCGTTTCAAAAGGCATATTTTACGCACATTAGTGTTCTGCTTCTTTTCCTTTCTTTCCTTTTTTGTTAAAAAAAAACGGGAATGGAAAAAGGCATCCCTCAGAATGGGCAAAAATCGTTGCAAACGAATCAATGGACAGAGGTTTAATCTCCAATATATATAAACAGCTCATGCAGCTTAATATTAAAAAAACAAACAACCCAATACAAAAATGGGCAGAAGATCTAAAGAGGCGTTTCTTCAAAGAAGACACAGAGATGGCCAAGACGCCCATGAAAAGCTGCTCAACAGCACTAATTATTAGAGAAATGCAAATCAAAACTACAATGAGGTATCACCTCACACCTGTTAGAATCGGCATCATCAGAAAATCTACAAACAACCAATTCTGGGGAGGGTGTGGACAAAAGGAGCCCTCTTCCACTATTGGTGGGAATGTAAATTGATACAGTCACTATGGAGAACAGTATGGAGTTTCCTTAAAAAAACTAGAAATAGAATTACCATCTGATCCAGCAATCCCACTTCTGGGCATATACCCAGAGAAAACCGTAAATCAAAAAGGCACATTCACCACAAAGTTCGTTGCAGCACAATTTACAATAGCCAGGTAATAGAAGCCACCTAAATGCCCACAGACAGATAAATGGATAAAGATGTGGTACATATATAAAATGAAATATTACTCGGCCATAAAAAGGAATGAAACTGGGTCATTTGTAGAGACATCGATGGATCAGGGGACTGTCATACAGAATGAAGTCAGAAAGAGGAAACCAAATACTGTATATTAAGGCATATATGTGGAACCTAAAAAATGGTACAGATGAACTGGTTTGCAGCGCAGAAATAGAGACACAGAGGTAGAGAACAAACGTATGGACACCAAGTGTGGGAAGCCATGGGGTGGTGGTGGTGGGATGAGTTGGGAGATTGGGATTGACCTGTATACATGTATATGCATAAAATACATAACTAATAATAAACTGCTGTATAAAAAAATAAATTAATTAATTTCAAAATTCTAAAAAATAAAATTTAAAAATAAGAGAGAAAAAAGTTCTTCCCATCACACAGATGTATTTATAGGAATGAATTATTTCCATGCTTATATCTATAAATACATAAAAGAGGAATAAAATCTAACTTGAAACATAAAAGAAAAAAAAAAAACCTGAACCCACCATTTATACAGAGGAAAACCCTATCTGGACACTTGCTCCAGCGGTAAACAATTCTGAAATTGGTCAGAGGTGGGGAACCATCTCCCATACAGCCAGCACCCCACCCCCCACGCAAGGAGCGGCCTCATTGCAAAGCTGGGGGATTGTGCCGAGGCATCTGTGCGTAAACGTGAGCTGAGCCCCAGGCCAGCTGCTGCTGAACTGTTCCCACCCTTCCCAGGTAAAACACCTGAATATGTACAAGGGCTTGAAAGCCTAGAGGAAGGGCCGTCGAGCCACACCAGCGACAGCACGCAGGCCCACTTGGTGCCTGCAGGCCAGCCAGGGTGGTCCTGGCCCCGGGCGCTCTTCCGGAAGCTTTCCATTGCCCTGCCTGAGATACGCCTCCTGTCCTGGCCCCCACTGCTTTTTTCCTTCCTCACCTCTGTCCGGAGAGAAATTCCAGCGGAAGGTATGGGTGACACATCCTCTTCTTTACAGGTGTCAGCCTGGCAACTCCTGCAGAAAGGCCAGCAGAGCCCCACTCACACCGGGCCACCCACAAAGCTGTGGCCCCTCACTCCCACCCACCAGCACAGCCCCGAGACTGCTGACGGGGCAGAGAATATGGAGTCAGGCACAGCTTCAGGGGCTATTGCTGCCTGGAGCGCTGTTTATATTGACCTCAACGAGGCACACCTGGGGAGGGCGGGCCGGCAGGGTAAGGCTGCCCAGGTCAGCTAATCCACAACCCTCAGGGAATCACATTGTTGAAAATGGACCTCGCTAAGGCAGAAGAGAAGCCAAGGAAAAAAAGGACACAATGCCATTTGCAGCACCGTAAATGAGTCTAGAAGTAATCACGTGACTTGTAGTAAGTCAGAAAGTGAAAGACACATACCATATCATATCACTTATAGGTGTTACCTAAAAATGGATACCAGGGCAGATATTTCCACGGAGAAGGGCAATCACAGATTCATTAAACAAACTTATGGTTCACGAAAGGAAAGGTGTGAGGTTTGGTTTCATTACGATATCGGGGTTAACAATCATATACAAACACAGATGACATATATAATCACCAAAGACCTACAGAATACCAAGAGAGGACTACTCAACATTCTGTCATAACGTACATGGGAAAAGGATCCCAGGAAGAACAGACATCTGTATATGTGTAAAAGAACCACATCTTCCACACCTACAACAAGCCAAACATTGTAATCAAACTTGCTGTAATAAAAAAATAAAAAAATTAAATTAAAAACACGAACAAGAAGTAGTGAGACAAACTTGAGGGGCTTTCTCCTGGCACATTCCATTCTAAATTCCAATCTAGAACACCACTTCCACTGAGGCTCTCTTGCCCTAGTAACCAGATTTGGTAAGGGTGAACTGCTGCCACCTTGTGGCCGTTTCACACAACAGCAGCTTTAATCCCAGCGCTAATGGTCAGTTGATATTCAAAATCATTGCAGGCCTGTAAATGACACCTGCCCTGAACACAATTCCTGGGGTCACATATCGACCAAAAAATTCAAAGGACGTCCATATTTCAAAACGACCGTTTCAAAAGGCATATTTTACGCACATTAGTGTTCTGCTTCTTTTCCTTTCTTTCCTTTTTTGTTAAAAAAAAACGGGAATGGAAAAAGGCATCCCTCAGAATGGGCAAAAATCGTTGCAAACGAATCAATGGACAGAGGTTTAATCTCCAATATATATAAACAGCTCATGCAGCTTAATATTAAAAAAACAAACAACCCAATACAAAAATGGGCAGAAGATCTAAAGAGGCGTTTCTTCAAAGAAGACACAGAGATGGCCAAGACGCCCATGAAAAGCTGCTCAACAGCACTAATTATTAGAGAAATGCAAATCAAAACTACAATGAGGTATCACCTCACACCTGTTAGAATCGGCATCATCAGAAAATCTACAAACAACCAATTCTGGGGAGGGTGTGGACAAAAGGAGCCCTCTTCCACTATTGGTGGGAATGTAAATTGATACAGTCACTATGGAGAACAGTATGGAGTTTCCTTAAAAAAGCTAGAAATAGAATTACCATCTGATCCAGCAATCCCACTTCTGGGCATATACCCAGAGAAAACCGTATTTCAAAAAGCCACATTCACCACAATGTTCGTTGCAGCACTATTTTCAATAGCCAGGTAATGGAAGCAACCTAAATGCCCACAGACAGATGAATGGATAAAGATGTGGTACATATATAAAATGGAATATGACTCGGCCATAAAAAGGAATGAAACTGGGTCATTTGTAGAGACATCGATGGATCAAGAGACTGTCATACAGAATGAAGTCAGAAAGAGGAAACCAAATACTGTATATTAAGGCATATATGTGGAACCTAAAAAATGGTACAGATGAACTGGTTTGCAGCGCAGAAATAGAGACACAGAGGTAGAGAACAAACGTATGGACACCAAGTGTGGGAAGCCATGGGGTGGTGGTGGTGGGATGAGTTGGGAGATTGGGATTGACCTGTATACATGTATATGCATAAAATACATAACTAATAATAAACTGCTGTATAAAAAAATAAATTAATTAATTTCAAAATTCTAAAAAATAAAATTTAAAAATAAGAGAGAAAAAAGTTCTTCCCATCACACAGATGTATTTATAGGAATGAATTATTTCCATGCTTATATCTATAAATACATAAAAGAGGAATAAAATCTAACTTGAAACATAAAAGAAAAAAAAAAAACCTGAACCCACCATTTATACAGAGGAAAACCCTATCTGGACACTTGCTCCAGCGGTAAACAATTCTGAAATTGGTCAGAGGTGGGGAACCATCTCCCATACAGCCAGCACCCCACCCCCCACGCAAGGAGCGGCCTCATTGCAAAGCTGGGGGATTGTGCCGAGGCATCTGTGCGTAAACGTGAGCTGAGCCCCAGGCCAGCTGCTGCTGAACTGTTCCCACCCTTCCCAGGTAAAACACCTGAATATGTACAAGGGCTTGAAAGCCTAGAGGAAGGGCCGTCGAGCCACACCAGCGACAGCACGCAGGCCCACTTGGTGCCTGCAGGCCAGCCAGGGTGGTCCTGGCCCCGGGCGCTCTTCCGGAAGCTTTCCATTGCCCTGCCTGAGATACGCCTCCTGTCCTGGCCCCCACTGCTTTTTTCCTTCCTCACCTCTGTCCGGAGAGAAATTCCAGCGGAAGGTATGGGTGACACATCCTCTTCTTTACAGGTGTCAGCCTGGCAACTCCTGCAGAAAGGCCAGCAGAGCCCCACTCACACCGGGCCACCCACAAAGCTGTGGCCCCTCACTCCCACCCACCAGCACAGCCCCGAGACTGCTGACGGGGCAGAGAATATGGAGTCAGGCACAGCTTCAGGGGCTATTGCTGCCTGGAGCGCTGTTTATATTGACCTCAACGAGGCACACCTGGGGAGGGCGGGCCGGCAGGGTAAGGCTGCCCAGGTCAGCTAATCCACAACCCTCAGGGAATCACATTGTTGAAAATGGACCTCGCTAAGGCAGAAGAGAAGCCAAGGAAAAAAAGGACACAATGCCATTTGCAGCACCGTAAATGAGTCTAGAAGTAATCACGTGACTTGTAGTAAGTCAGAAAGTGAAAGACACATACCATATCATATCACTTATAGGTGTTACCTAAAAATGGATACCAGGGCAGATATTTCCACGGAGAAGGGCAATCACAGATTCATTAAACAAACTTATGGTTCACGAAAGGAAAGGTGTGAGGTTTGGTTTCATTACGATATCGGGGTTAACAATCATATACAAACACAGATGACATATATAATCACCAAAGACCTACAGAATACCAAGAGAGGACTACTCAACATTCTGTCATAACGTACATGGGAAAAGGATCCCAGGAAGAACAGACATCTGTATATGTGTAAAAGAACCACATCTTCCACACCTACAACAAGCCAAACATTGTAATCAAACTTGCTGTAATAAAAAAATAAAAAAATTAAATTAAAAACACGAACAAGAAGTAGTGAGACAAACTTGAGGGGCTTTCTCCTGGCACATTCCATTCTAAATTCCAATCTAGAACACCACTTCCACTGAGGCTCTCTTGCCCTAGTAACCAGATTTGGTAAGGGTGAACTGCTGCCACCTTGTGGCCGTTTCACACAACAGCAGCTTTAATCCCAGCGCTAATGGTCAGTTGATATTCAAAATCATTGCAGGCCTGTAAATGACACCTGCCCTGAACACAATTCCTGGGGTCACATATCGACCAAAAAATTCAAAGGACGTCCATATTTCAAAACGACCGTTTCAAAAGGCATATTTTACGCACATTAGTGTTCTGCTTCTTTTCCTTTCTTTCCTTTTTTGTTAAAAAAAAACGGGAATGGAAAAAGGCATCCCTCAGAATGGGCAAAAATCGTTGCAAACGAATCAATGGACAGAGGTTTAATCTCCAATATATATAAACAGCTCATGCAGCTTAATATTAAAAAAACAAACAACCCAATACAAAAATGGGCAGAAGATCTAAAGAGGCGTTTCTTCAAAGAAGACACAGAGATGGCCAAGACGCCCATGAAAAGCTGCTCAACAGCACTAATTATTAGAGAAATGCAAATCAAAACTACAATGAGGTATCACCTCACACCTGTTAGAATCGGCATCATCAGAAAATCTACAAACAACCAATTCTGGGGAGGGTGTGGACAAAAGGAGCCCTCTTCCACTATTGGTGGGAATGTAAATTGATACAGTCACTATGGAGAACAGTATGGAGTTTCCTTAAAAAAACTAGAAATAGAATTACCATCTGATCCAGCAATCCCACTTCTGGGCATATACCCAGAGAAAACCGTAAATCAAAAAGGCACATTCACCACAAAGTTCGTTGCAGCACAATTTACAATAGCCAGGTAATAGAAGCCACCTAAATGCCCACAGACAGATAAATGGATAAAGATGTGGTACATATATAAAATGAAATATTACTCGGCCATAAAAAGGAATGAAACTGGGTCATTTGTAGAGACATCGATGGATCAAGGGACTGTCATACAGAATGAAGTCAGAAAGAGGAAACCAAATACTGTATATTAAGGCATATATGTGGAACCTAAAAAATGGTACAGATGAACTGGTTTGCAGCGAAGAAATAGAGACACAGAGGTAGAGAACAAACGTATGGACACCAAGTGTGGGAAGCCATGGGGTGGTGGTGGTGGGATGAGTTGGGAGATTGGGATTGACCTGTATACATGTATATGCATAAAATACATAACTAATAATAAACTGCTGTATAAAAAAATAAATTAATTAATTTCAAAATTCTAAAAAATAAAATTTAAAAATAAAAGAGAAAAATGTTCTTCCCATCACACAGATGTATTTATAGGAATGAATTATTTCCATGCTTATATCTATAAATACATAAAAGAGGAATAAAATCTAACTTGAAACATAAAAGAAAAAAAAAAACCTGAACCCACCATTTATACAGAGGAAAACCCTATCTGGACACTTGCTCCAGCGGTAAACAATTCTGAAATTGGTCAGAGGTGGGGAACCATCTCCCATACAGCCAGCACCCCACCCCCCACGCAAGGAGCGGCCTCATTGCAAAGCTGGGGGATTGTGCCGAGGCATCTGTGCGTAAACGTGAGCTGAGCCCCAGGCCAGCTGCTGCTGAACTGTTCCCACCCTTCCCAGGTAAAACACCTGAATATGTACAAGGGCTTGAAAGCCTAGAGGAAGGGCCGTCGAGCCACACCAGCGACAGCACGCAGGCCAACTTGGTGCCTGCAGGCCAGCCAGGGTGGTCCAGGCCCCGGGCGCTCTTCCGGAAGCTTTCCATTGCCCTGCCTGAGATACGCCTCCTGTCCTGGCCCCCACTGCTTTTTTCCTTCCTCACCTCTGTCCGGAGAGAAATTCCAGCGGAAGGTATGGGTGACACATCCTCTTCTTTACAGGTGTCAGCCTGGCAACTCCTGCAGAAAGGCCAGCAGAGCCCCACTCACACCGGGCCACCCACAAAGCTGTGGCCCCTCACTCCCACCCACCAGCACAGCCCCGAGACTGCTGACGGGGCAGAGAATATGGAGTCAGGCACAGCTTCAGGGGCTATTGCTGCCTGGAGCGCTGTTTATATTGACCTCAACGAGGCACACCTGGGGAGGGCGGGCCGGCAGGGTAAGGCTGCCCAGGTCAGCTAATCCACAACCCTCAGGGAATCACATTGTTGAAAATGGACCTCGCTAAGGCAGAAGAGAAGCCAAGGAAAAAAAGGACACAATGCCATTTGCAGCACCGTAAATGAGTCTAGAAGTAATCACGTGACTTGTAGTAAGTCAGAAAGTGAAAGACACATACCATATCATATCACTTATAGGTGTTACCTAAAAATGGATACCAGGGCAGATATTTCCACGGAGAAGGGCAATCACAGATTCATTAAACAAACTTATGGTTCACGAAAGGAAAGGTGTGAGGTTTGGTTTCATTACGATATCGGGGTTAACAATCATATACAAACACAGATGACATATATAATCACCAAAGACCTACAGAATACCAAGAGAGGACTACTCAACATTCTGTCATAACGTACATGGGAAAAGGATCCCAGGAAGAACAGACATCTGTATATGTGTAAAAGAACCACATCTTCCACACCTACAACAAGCCAAACATTGTAATCAAACTTGCTGTAATAAAAAATAAAAAAATTAAATTAAAAACACGAACAAGAAGTAGTGAGACAAACTTGAGGGGCTTTCTCCTGGCACATTCCATTCTAAATTCCAATCTAGAACACCACTTCCACTGAGGCTCTCTTGCCCTAGTAACCAGATTTGGTAAGGGTGAACTGCTGCCACCTTGTGGCCGTTTCACACAACAGCAGCTTTAATCCCAGCGCTAATGGTCAGTTGATATTCAAAATCATTGCAGGCCTGTAAATGACACCTGCCCTGAACACAATTCCTGGGGTCACATATCGACCAAAAAATTCAAAGGACGTCCATATTTCAAAACGACCGTTTCAAAAGGCATATTTTACGCACATTAGTGTTCTGCTTCTTTTCCTTTCTTTCCTTTTTTGTTAAAAAAAAACGGGAATGGAAAAAGGCATCCCTCAGAATGGGCAAAAATCGTTGCAAACGAATCAATGGACAGAGGTTTAATCTCCAATATATATAAACAGCTCATGCAGCTTAATATTAAAAAAACAAACAACCCAATACAAAAATGGGCAGAAGATCTAAAGAGGCGTTTCTTCAAAGAAGACACAGAGATGGCCAAGACGCCCATGAAAAGCTGCTCAACAGCACTAATTATTAGAGAAATGCAAATCAAAACTACAATGAGGTATCACCTCACACCTGTTAGAATCGGCATCATCAGAAAATCTACAAACAACCAATTCTGGGGAGGGTGTGGACAAAAGGAGCCCTCTTCCACTATTGGTGGGAATGTAAATTGATACAGTCACTATGGAGAACAGTATGGAGTTTCCTTAAAAAAACTAGAAATAGAATTACCATCTGATCCAGCAATCCCACTTCTGGGCATATACCCAGAGAAAACCGTAAATCAAAAAGGCACATTCACCACAAAGTTCGTTGCAGCACAATTTACAATAGCCAGGTAATAGAAGCCACCTAAATGCCCACAGACAGATAAATGGATAAAGATGTGGTACATATATAAAATGAAATATTACTCGGCCATAAAAAGGAATGAAACTGGGTCATTTGTAGAGACATCGATGGATCAAGGGACTGTCATACAGAATGAAGTCAGAAAGAGGAAACCAAATACTGTATATTAAGGCATATATGTGGAACCTAAAAAATGGTACAGATGAACTGGTTTGCAGCGAAGAAATAGAGACACAGAGGTAGAGAACAAACGTATGGACACCAAGTGTGGGAAGCCATGGGGTGGTGGTGGTGGGATGAGTTGGGAGATTGGGATTGACCTGTATACATGTATATGCATAAAATACATAATTAATAATAAACTGCTGTATAAAAAAATAAATTAATTAATTTCAAAATTCTAAAAAATAAAATTTAAAAATAAAAGAGAAAAATGTTCTTCCCATCACACAGATGTATTTATAGGAATGAATTATTTCCATGCTTATATCTATAAATACATAAAAGAGGAATAAAATCTAACTTGAAACATAAAAGAAAAAAAAAAACCTGAACCCACCATTTATACAGAGGAAAACCCTATCTGGACACTTGCTCCAGCGGTAAACAATTCTGAAATTGGTCAGAGGTGGGGAACCATCTCCCATACAGCCAGCACCCCACCCCCCACGCAAGGAGCGGCCTCATTGCAAAGCTGGGGGATTGTGCCGAGGCATCTGTGCGTAAACGTGAGCTGAGCCCCAGGCCAGCTGCTGCTGAACTGTTCCCACCCTTCCCAGGTAAAACACCTGAATATGTACAAGGGCTTGAAAGCCTAGAGGAAGGGCCGTCGAGCCACACCAGCGACAGCACGCAGGCCAACTTGGTGCCTGCAGGCCAGCCAGGGTGGTCCTGGCCCCGGGCGCTCTTCCGGAAGCTTTCCATTGCCCTGCCTGAGATACGCCTCCTGTCCTGGCCCCCACTGCTTTTTTCCTTCCTCACCTCTGTCCGGAGAGAAATTCCAGCGGAAGGTATGGGTGACACATCCTCTTCTTTACAGGTGTCAGCCTGGCAACTCCTGCAGAAAGGCCAGCAGAGCCCCACTCACACCGGGCCACCCACAAAGCTGTGGCCCCTCACTCCCACCCACCAGCACAGCCCCGAGACTGCTGACGGGGCAGAGAATATGGAGTCAGGCACAGCTTCAGGGGCTATTGCTGCCTGGAGCGCTGTTTATATTGACCTCAACGAGGCACACCTGGGGAGGGCGGGCCGGCAGGGTAAGGCTGCCCAGGTCAGCTAATCCACAACCCTCAGGGAATCACATTGTTGAAAATGGACCTCGCTAAGGCAGAAGAGAAGCCAAGGAAAAAAAGGACACAATGCCATTTGCAGCACCGTAAATGAGTCTAGAAGTAATCACGTGACTTGTAGTAAGTCAGAAAGTGAAAGACACATACCATATCATATCACTTATAGGTGTTACCTAAAAATGGATACCAGGGCAGATATTTCCACGGAGAAGGGCAATCACAGATTCATTAAACAAACTTATGGTTCACGAAAGGAAAGGTGTGAGGTTTGGTTTCATTACGATATCGGGGTTAACAATCATATACAAACACAGATGACATATATAATCACCAAAGACCTACAGAAAACCAAGAGAGGACTACTCAACATTCTGTCATAACGTACATGGGAAAAGGATCCCAGGAAGAACAGACATCTGTATATGTGTAAAAGAACCACATCTTCCACACCTACAACAAGCCAAACATTGTAATCAAACTTGCTGTAATAAAAAATAAAAAAATTAAATTAAAAACACGAACAAGAAGTAGTGAGACAAACTTGAGGGGCTTTCTCCTGGCACATTCCATTCTAAATTCCAATCTAGAACACCACTTCCACTGAGGCTCTCTTGCCCTAGTAACCAGATTTGGTAAGGGTGAACTGCTGCCACCTTGTGGCCGTTTCACACAACAGCAGCTTTAATCCCAGCGCTAATGGTCAGTTGATATTCAAAATCATTGCAGGCCTGTAAATGACACCTGCCCTGAACACAATTCCTGGGGTCACATATCGACCAAAAAATTCAAAGGACGTCCATATTTCAAAACGACCGTTTCAAAAGGCATATTTTACGCACATTAGTGTTCTGCTTCTTTTCCTTTCTTTCCTTTCTTGTTAAAAAAAAAAACGGGAATGGAAAAAGGCATCCCTCAGAATGGGCAAAAATCGTTGCAAACGAATCAATGGACAGAGGTTTAATCTCCAATATATATAAACAGCTCATGCAGCTTAATATTAAAAAAACAAACAACCCAATACAAAAATGGGCAGAAGATCTAAAGAGGCGTTTCTTCAAAGAAGACACAGAGATGGCCAAGACGCCCATGAAAAGCTGCTCAACAGCACTAATTATTAGAGAAATGCAAATCAAAACTACAATGAGGTATCACCTCACACCTGTTAGAATCGGCATCATCAGAAAATCTACAAACAACCAATTCTGGGGAGGGTGTGGACAAAAGGAGCCCTCTTCCACTATTGGTGGGAATGTAAATTGATACAGTCACTATGGAGAACAGTATGGAGTTTCCTTAAAAAAACTAGAAATAGAATTACCATCTGATCCAGCAATCCCACTTCTGGGCATATACCCAGAGAAAACCGTAAATCAAAAAGGCACATTCACCACAAAGTTCGTTGCAGCACAATTTACAATAGCCAGGTAATAGAAGCCACCTAAATGCCCACAGACAGATAAATGGATAAAGATGTGGTACATATATAAAATGAAATATTACTCGGCCATAAAAAGGAATGAAACTGGGTCATTTGTAGAGACATCGATGGATCAAGGGACTGTCATACAGAATGAAGTCAGAAAGAGGAAACCAAATACTGTATATTAAGGCATATATGTGGAACCTAAAAAATGGTACAGATGAACTGGTTTGCAGCGAAGAAATAGAGACACAGAGGTAGAGAACAAACGTATGGACACCAAGTGTGGGAAGCCATGGGGTGGTGGTGGTGGGATGAGTTGGGAGATTTGGATTGACCTGTATACATGTATATGCATAAAATACATAACTAATAATAACCTGCTGTATAAAAAAATAAATTAATTAATTTCAAAATTCTAAAAAATAAAATTTAAAAATAAGAGAGAAAAAAGTTCTTCCCATCACACAGATGTATTTATAGGAATGAATTATTTCCATGCTTATATCTATAAATACATAAAAGAGGAATAAAATCTAACTTGAAACATAAAAGAAAAAAAAAAACCTGAACCCACCATTTATACAGAGGAAAACCCTATCTGGACACTTGCTCCAGCGGTAAACAATTCTGAAATTGGTCAGAGGTGGGGAACCATCTCCCATACAGCCAGCACCCCACCCCCCACGCAAGGAGCGGCCTCATTGCAAAGCTGGGGGATTGTGCCGAGGCATCTGTGTGTAAACGTGAGCTGAGCCCCAGGCCAGCTGCTGCTGAACTGTTCCCACCCTTCCCAGGTAAAACACCTGAATATGTACAAGGGCTTGAAAGCCTAGAGGAAGGGCCGTCGAGCCACACCAGCGACAGCACGCAGGCCAACTTGGTGCCTGCAGGCCAGCCAGGGTGGTCCTGGCCCCGGGCGCTCTTCCGGAAGCTTTCCATTGCCCTGCCTGAGATACGCCTCCTGTCCTGGCCCCCACTGCTTTTTTCCTTCCTCACCTCTGTCCGGAGAGAAATTCCAGCGGAAGGTATGGGTGACACATCCTCTTCTTTACAGGTGTCAGCCTGGCAACTCCTGCAGAAAGGCCAGCAGAGCCCCACTCACACCGGGCCACCCACAAAGCTGTGGCCCCTCACTCCCACCCACCAGCACAGCCCCGAGACTGCTGACGGGGCAGAGAATATGGAGTCAGGCACAGCTTCAGGGGCTATTGCTGCCTGGAGCGCTGTTTATATTGACCTCAACGAGGCACACCTGGGGAGGGCGGGCCGGCAGGGTAAGGCTGCCCAGGTCAGCTAATCCACAACCCTCAGGGAATCACATTGTTGAAAATGGACCTTGCTAAGGCAAAAGAGAAGCCAAGGAAAAAAAGGACACAATGCCATTTGCAGCACCGTAAATGAGTCTAGAAGTAATCACGTGACTTGTAGTAAGTCAGAAAGTGAAAGACACATACCATATCATATCACTTATAGGTGTTACCTAAAAATGGATACCAGGGCAGATATTTCCACGGAGAAGGGCAATCACAGATTCATTAAACAAACTTATGGTTCACGAAAGGAAAGGTGTGAGGTTTGGTTTCATTACGATATCGGGGTTAACAATCAAATACAAACACAGATGACATATATAATCACCAAAGACCTACAGAATACCAAGAGAGGACTACTCAACATTCTGTCATAACGTACATGGGAAAAGGATCCCAGGAAGAACAGACATCTGTATATGTGTAAAAGAACCACATCTTCCACACCTACAACAAGCCAAACATTGTAATCAAACTTGCTGTAATAAAAAATAAAAAAAATTAAATTAAAAACACGAACAAGAAGTAGTGAGACAAACTTGAGGGGCTTTCTCCTGGCACATTCCATTCTAAATTCCAATCTAGAACACCACTTCCACTGAGGCTCTCTTGCCCTAGTAACCAGATTTGGTAAGGGTGAACTGCTGCCACCTTGTGGCCGTTTCACACAACAGCAGCTTTAATCCCAGCGCTAATGGTCAGTTGATATTCAAAATCATTGCAGGCCTGTAAATGACACCTGCCCTGAACACAATTCCTGGGGTCACATATCGACCAAAAAATTCAAAGGACGTCCATATTTCAAAACGACCGTTTCAAAAGGCATATTTTACGCACATTAGTGTTCTGCTTCTTTTCCTTTCTTTCCTTTTTTGTTAAAAAAAAACGGGAATGGAAAAAGGCATCCCTCAGAATGGGCAAAAATCGTTGCAAACGAATCAATGGACAGAGGTTTAATCTCCAATATATATAAACAGCTCATGCAGCTTAATATTAAAAAAACAAACAACCCAATACAAAAATGGGCAGAAGATCTAAAGAGGCGTTTCTTCAAAGAAGACACAGAGATGGCCAAGACGCCCATGAAAAGCTGCTCAACAGCACTAATTATTAGAGAAATGCAAATCAAAACTACAATGAGGTATCACCTCACACCTGTTAGAATCGGCATCATCAGAAAATCTACAAACAACCAATTCTGGGGAGGGTGTGGACAAAAGGAGCCCTCTTCCACTATTGGTGGGAATGTAAATTGATACAGTCACTATGGAGAACAGTATGGAGTTTCCTTAAAAAAACTAGAAATAGAATTACCATCTGATCCAGCAATCCCACTTCTGGGCATATACCCAGAGAAAACCGTAAATCAAAAAGGCACATTCACCACAAAGTTCGTTGCAGCACAATTTACAATAGCCAGGTAATAGAAGCCACCTAAATGCCCACAGACAGATAAATGGATAAAGATGTGGTACATATATAAAATGAAATATTACTCGGCCATAAAAAGGAATGAAACTGGGTCATTTGTAGAGACATCGATGGATCAAGGGACTGTCATACAGAATGAAGTCAGAAAGAGGAAACCAAATACTGTATATTAAGGCATATATGTGGAACCTAAAAAATGGTACAGATGAACTGGTTTGCAGCGAAGAAATAGAGACACAGAGGTAGAGAACAAACGTATGGACACCAAGTGTGGGAAGCCATGGGGTGGTGGTGGTGGGATGAGTTGGGAGATTGGGATTGACCTGTATACATGTATATGCATAAAATACATAACTAATAATAAACTGCTGTATAAAAAAATAAATTAATTAATTTCAAAATTCTAAAAAATAAAATTTAAAAATAAGAGAGAAAAAAGTTCTTCCCATCACACAGATGTATTTATAGGAATGAATTATTTCCATGCTTATATCTATAAATACATAAAAGAGGAATAAAATCTAACTTGAAACATAAAAGAAAAAAAAATCCTGAACCCACCATTTATACAGAGGAAAACCCTATCTGGACACTTGCTCCAGCGGTAAACAATTCTGAAATTGGTCAGAGGTGGGGAACCATCTCCCATACAGCCAGCACCCCACACCCCACGCAAGGAGCGGCCTCATTGCAAAGCTGGGGGATTGTGCCGAGGCATCTGTGCGTAAACGTGAGCTGAGCCCCAGGCCAGCTGCTGCTGAACTGTTCCCACCCTTCCCAGGTAAAACACCTGAATATGTACAAGGGCTTGGAAGCCTAGAGGAAGGGCCGTCGAGCCACACCAGCGACAGCACGCAGGCCAACTTGGTGCCTGCAGGCCAGCCAGGGTGGTCCTGGCCCCGGGCGCTCTTCCGGAAGCTTTCCATTGCCCTGCCTGAGATACTCCTCCTGTCCTGGCCCCCACTGCTTTTTTCCTTCCTCACCTCTGTCCGGAGAGAAATTCCAGCGGAAGGTATGGGTGACACATCCTCTTCTTTACAGGTGTCAGCCTGGCAACTCCTGCAGAAAGGCCAGCAGAGCCCCACTCACACCGGGCCACCCACAAAGCTGTGGCCCCTCACTCCCACCCACCAGCACAGCCCCGAGACTGCTGACGGGGCAGAGAATATGGAGTCAGGCACAGCTTCAGGGGCTATTGCTGCCTGGAGCGCTGTTTATATTGACCTCAACGAGGCACACCTGGGGAGGGCGGGCCGGCAGGGTAAGGCTGCCCAGGTCAGCTAATCCACAACCCTCAGGGAATCACATTGTTGAAAATGGACCTCGCTAAGGCAGAAGAGAAGCCAAGGAAAAAAAGGACACAATGCCATTTGCAGCACCGTAAATGAGTCTAGAAGTAATCACGTGACTTGTAGTAAGTCAGAAAGTGAAAGACACATACCATATCATATCACTTATAGGTGTTACCTAAAAATGGATACCAGGGCAGATATTTCCACGGAGAAGGGCAATCACAGATTCATTAAACAAACTTATGGTTCACGAAAGGAAAGGTGTGAGGTTTGGTTTCATTACGATATCGGGGTTAACAATCATATACAAACACAGATGACATATATAATCACCAAAGACCTACAGAATACCAAGAGAGGACTACTCAACATTCTGTCATAACGTACATGGGAAAAGGATCCCAGGAAGAACAGACATCTGTATATGTGTAAAAGAACCACATCTTCCACACCTACAACAAGCCAAACATTGTAATCAAACTTGCTGTAATAAAAAATAAAAAAATTAAATTAAAAACACGAACAAGAAGTAGTGAGACAAACTTGAGGGGCTTTCTCCTGGCACATTCCATTCTAAATTCCAATCTAGAACACCACTTCCACTGAGGCTCTCTTGCCCTAGTAACCAGATTTGGTAAGGGTGAACTGCTGCCACCTTGTGGCCGTTTCACACAACAGCAGCTTTAATCCCAGCGCTAATGGTCAGTTGATATTCAAAATCATTGCAGGCCTGTAAATGACACCTGCCCTGAACACAATTCCTGGGGTCACATATCGACCAAAAAATTCAAAGGACGTCCATATTTCAAAACGACCGTTTCAAAAGGCATATTTTACGCACATTAGTGTTCTGCTTCTTTTCCTTTCTTTCCTTTTTTGTTAAAAAAAAAACGGGAATGGAAAAAGGCATCCCTCAGAATGGGCAAAAATCGTTGCAAACGAATCAATGGACAGAGGTTTAATCTCCAATATATATAAACAGCTCATGCAGCTTAATATTAAAAAAACAAACAACCCAATACAAAAATGGGCAGAAGATCTAAAGAGGCTTTTCTTCAAAGAAGACACAGAGATGGCCAAGACGCCCATGAAAAGCTGCTCAACAGCACTAATTATTAGAGAAATGCAAATCAAAACTACAATGAGGTATCACCTCACACCTGTTAGAATCGGCATCATCAGAAAATCTACAAACAACCAATTCTGGGGAGGGTGTGGACAAAAGGAGCCCTCTTCCACTATTGGTGGGAATGTAAATTGATACAGTCACTATGGAGAACAGTATGGAGTTTCCTTAAAAAAACTAGAAATAGAATTACCATCTGATCCAGCAATCCCACTTCTGGGCATATACCCAGAGAAAACCGTAAATCAAAAAGGCACATTCACCACAAAGTTCGTTGCAGCACAATTTACAATAGCCAGGTAATAGAAGCCACCTAAATGCCCACAGACAGATAAATGGATAAAGATGTGGTACATATATAAAATGAAATATTACTCGGCCATAAAAAGGAATGAAACTGGGTCATTTGTAGAGACATCGATGGATCAAGGGACTGTCATACAGAATGAAGTCAGAAAGAGGAAACCAAATACTGTATATTAAGGCATATATGTGGAACCTAAAAAATGGTACAGATGAACTGGTTTGCAGCGAAGAAATAGAGACACAGAGGTAGAGAACAAACGTATGGACACCAAGTGTGGGAAGCCATGGGGTGGTGGTGGTGGGATGAGTTGGGAGATTGGGATTGACCTGTATACATGTATATGCATAAAATACATAACTAATAATAAACTGCTGTATAAAAAAATAAATTAATTAATTTCAAAATTCTAAAAAATAAAATTTAAAAATAAGAGAGAAAAAAGTTCTTCCCATCACACAGATGTATTTATAGGAATGAATTATTTCCATGCTTATATCTATAAATACATAAAAGAGGAATAAAATCTAACTTGAAACATAAAAGAAAAAAAAAACCTGAACCCACCATTTATACAGAGGAAAACCCTATCTGGACACTTGCTCCAGCGGTAAACAATTCTGAAATTGGTCAGAGGTGGGGAACCATCTCCCATACAGCCAGCACCCCACCCCCCACGCAAGGAGCGGCCTCATTGCAAAGCTGGGGGATTGTGCCGAGGCATCTGTGCGTAAACGTGAGCTGAGCCCCAGGCCAGCTGCTGCTGAACTGTTCCCACCCTTCCCAGGTAAAACACCTGAATATGTACAAGGGCTTGAAAGCCTAGAGGAAGGGCCGTCGAGCCACACCAGCGACAGCACGCAGGCCAACTTGGTGCCTGCAGGCCAGCCAGGGTGGTCCTGGCCCCGGGCGCTCTTCCGGAAGCTTTCCATTGCCCTGCCTGAGATACGCCTCCTGTCCTGGCCCCCACTGCTTTTTTCCTTCCTCACCTCTGTCCGGAGAGAAATTCCAGCGGAAGGTATGGGTGACACATCCTCTTCTTTACAGGTGTCAGCCTGGCAACTCCTGCAGAAAGGCCAGCAGAGCCCCACTCACACCGGGCCACCCACAAAGCTGTGGCCCCTCACTCCCACCCACCAGCACAGCCCCGAGACTGCTGACGGGGCAGAGAATATGGAGTCAGGCACAGCTTCAGGGGCTATTGCTGCCTGGAGCGCTGTTTATATTGACCTCAACGAGGCACACCTGGGGAGGGCGGGCCGGCAGGGTAAGGCTGCCCAGGTCAGCTAATCCACAACCCTCAGGGAATCACATTGTTGAAAATGGACCTCGCTAAGGCAGAAGAGAAGCCAAGGAAAAAAAGGACACAATGCCATTTGCAGCACCGTAAATGAGTCTAGAAGTAATCACGTGACTTGTAGTAAGTCAGAAAGTGAAAGACACATACCATATCATATCACTTATAGGTGTTACCTAAAAATGGATACCAGGGCAGATATTTCCACGGAGAAGGGCAATCACAGATTCATTAAACAAACTTATGGTTCACGAAAGGAAAGGTGTGAGGTTTGGTTTCATTACGATATCGGGGTTAACAATCATATACAAACACAGATGACATATATAATCACCAAAGACCTACAGAATACCAAGAGAGGACTACTCAACATTCTGTCATAACGTACATGGGAAAAGGATCCCAGGAAGAACAGACATCTGTATATGTGTAAAAGAACCACATCTTCCACACCTACAACAAGCCAAACATTGTAATCAAACTTGCTGTAATAAAAAATAAAAAAATTAAATTAAAAACACGAACAAGAAGTAGTGAGACAAACTTGAGGGGCTTTCTCCTGGCACATTCCATTCTAAATTCCAATCTAGAACACCACTTCCACTGAGGCTCTCTTGCCCTAGTAACCAGATTTGGTAAGGGTGAACTGCTGCCACCTTGTGGCCGTTTCACACAACAGCAGCTTTAATCCCAGCGCTAATGGTCAGTTGATATTCAAAATCATTGCAGGCCTGTAAATGACACCTGCCCTGAACACAATTCCTGGGGTCACATATCGACCAAAAAATTCAAAGGACGTCCATATTTCAAAACGACCGTTTCAAAAGGCATATTTTACGCACATTAGTGTTCTGCTTCTTTTCCTTTCTTTCCTTTTTTGTTAAAAAAAAAACGGGAATGGAAAAAGGCATCCCTCAGAATGGGCAAAAATCGTTGCAAACGAATCAATGGACAGAGGTTTAATCTCCAATATATATAAACAGCTCATGCAGCTTAATATTAAAAAAACAAACAACCCAATACAAAAATGGGCAGAAGATCTAAAGAGGCTTTTCTTCAAAGAAGACACAGAGATGGCCAAGACGCCCATGAAAAGCTGCTCAACAGCACTAATTATTAGAGAAATGCAAATCAAAACTACAATGAGGTATCACCTCACACCTGTTAGAATCGGCATCATCAGAAAATCTACAAACAACCAATTCTGGGGAGGGTGTGGACAAAAGGTGCCCTCTTCCACTATTGGTGGGAATGTAAATTGATACAGTCACTATGGAGAACAGTATGGAGTTTCCTTAAAAAAACTAGAAATAGAATTACCATCTGATCCAGCAATCCCACTTCTGGGCATATACCCAGAGAAAACCGTAAATCAAAAAGGCACATTCACCACAAAGTTCGTTGCAGCACAATTTACAATAGCCAGGTAATAGAAGCCACCTAAATGCCCACAGACAGATAAATGGATAAAGATGTGGTACATATATAAAATGAAATATTACTCGGCCATAAAAAGGAATGAAACTGGGTCATTTGTAGAGACATCGATGGATCAAGGGACTGTCATACAGAATGAAGTCAGAAAGAGGAAACCAAATACTGTATATTAAGGCATATATGTGGAACCTAAAAAATGGTACAGATGAACTGGTTTGCAGCGAAGAAATAGAGACACAGAGGTAGAGAACAAACGTATGGACACCAAGTGTGGGAAGCCATGGGGTGGTGGTGGTGGGATGAGTTGGGAGATTGGGATTGACCTGTATACATGTATATGCATAAAATACATAACTAATAATAAACTGCTGTATAAAAAAATAAATTAATTAATTTCAAAATTCTAAAAAATAAAATTTAAAAATAAGAGAGAAAAAAGTTCTTCCCATCACACAGATGTATTTATAGGAATGAATTATTTCCATGCTTATATCTATAAATACATAAAAGAGGAATAAAATCTAACTTGAAACATAAAAGAAAAAAAAAACCTGAACCCACCATTTATACAGAGGAAAACCCTATCTGGACACTTGCTCCAGCGGTAAACAATTCTGAAATTGGTCAGAGGTGGGGAACCATCTCCCATACAGCCAGCACCCCACCCCCCACGCAAGGAGCGGCCTCATTGCAAAGCTGGGGGATTGTGCCGAGGCATCTGTGCGTAAACGTGAGCTGAGCCCCAGGCCAGCTGCTGCTGAACTGTTCCCACCCTTCCCAGGTAAAACACCTGAATATGTACAAGGGCTTGAAAGCCTAGAGGAAGGGCCATCGAGCCACACCAGCGACAGCACGCAGGCCAACTTGGTGCCTGCAGGCCAGCCAGGGTGGTCCTGGCCCCGGGCGCTCTTCCGGAAGCTTTCCATTGCCCTGCCTGAGATACGCCTCCTGTCCTGGCCCCCACTGCTTTTTTCCTTCCTCACCTCTGTCCGGAGAGAAATTCCAGCGGAAGGTATGGGTGACACATCCTCTTCTTTACAGGTGTCAGCCTGGCAACTCCTGCAGAAAGGCCAGCAGAGCCCCACTCACACCGGGCCACCCACAAAGCTGTGGCCCCTCACTCCCACCCACCAGCACAGCCCCGAGACTGCTGACGGGGCAGAGAATATGGAGTCAGGCACAGCTTCAGGGGCTATTGCTGCCTGGAGCGCTGTTTATATTGACCTCAACGAGGCACACCTGGGGAGGGCGGGCCGGCAGGGTAAGGCTGCCCAGGTCAGCTAATCCACAACCCTCAGGGAATCACATTGTTGAAAATGGACCTCGCTAAGGCAGAAGAGAAGCCAAGGAAAAAAAGGACACAATGCCATTTGCAGCACCGTAAATGAGTCTAGAAGTAATCACGTGACTTGTAGTAAGTCAGAAAGTGAAAGACACATACCATATCATATCACTTATAGGTGTTACCTAAAAATGGATACCAGGGCAGATATTTCCACGGAGAAGGGCAATCACAGATTCATTAAACAAACTTATGGTTCACGAAAGGAAAGGTGTGAGGTTTGGTTTCATTACGATATCGGGGTTAACAATCATATACAAACACAGATGACATATATAATCACCAAAGACCTACAGAATACCAAGAGAGGACTACTCAACATTCTGTCATAACGTACATGGGAAAAGGATCCCAGGAAGAACAGACATCTGTATATGTGTAAAAGAACCACATCTTCCACACCTACAACAAGCCAAACATTGTAATCAAACTTGCTGTAATAAAAAATAAAAAAATTAAATTAAAAACACGAACAAGAAGTAGTGAGACAAACTTGAGGGGCTTTCTCCTGGCACATTCCATTCTAAATTCCAATCTAGAACACCACTTCCACTGAGGCTCTCTTGCCCTAGTAACCAGATTTGGTAAGGGTGAACTGCTGCCACCTTGTGGCCGTTTCACACAACAGCAGCTTTAATCCCAGCGCTAATGGTCAGTTGATATTCAAAATCATTGCAGGCCTGTAAATGACACCTGCCCTGAACACAATTCCTGGGGTCACATATCGACCAAAAAATTCAAAGGACGTCCATATTTCAAAACGACCGTTTCAAAAGGCATATTTTACGCACATTAGTGTTCTGCTTCTTTTCCTTTCTTTCCTTTTTTGTTAAAAAAAAAACGGGAATGGAAAAAGGCATCCCTCAGAATGGGCAAAAATCGTTGCAAACGAATCAATGGACAGAGGTTTAATCTCCAATATATATAAAGAGCTCATGCAGCTTAATATTAAAAAAACAAACAACCCAATACAAAAATGGGCAGAAGATCTAAAGAGGCTTTTCTTCAAAGAAGACACAGAGATGGCCAAGACGCCCATGAAAAGCTGCTCAACAGCACTAATTATTAGAGAAATGCAAATCAAAACTACAATGAGGTATCACCTCACACCTGTTAGAATCGGCATCATCAGAAAATCTACAAACAACCAATTCTGGGGAGGGTGTGGACAAAAGGTGCCCTCTTCCACTATTGGTGGGAATGTAAATTGATACAGTCACTATGGAGAACAGTATGGAGTTTCCTTAAAAAAACTAGAAATAGAATTACCATCTGATCCAGCAATCCCACTTCTGGGCATATACCCAGAGAAAACCGTAAATCAAAAAGGCACATTCACCACAAAGTTCGTTGCAGCACAATTTACAATAGCCAGGTAATAGAAGCCACCTAAATGCCCACAGACAGATAAATGGATAAAGATGTGGTACATATATAAAATGAAATATTACTCGGCCATAAAAAGGAATGAAACTGGGTCATTTGTAGAGACATCGATGGATCAAGGGACTGTCATACAGAATGAAGTCAGAAAGAGGAAACCAAATACTGTATATTAAGGCATATATGTGGAACCTAAAAAATGGTACAGATGAACTGGTTTGCAGCGAAGAAATAGAGACACAGAGGTAGAGAACAAACGTATGGACACCAAGTGTGGGAAGCCATGGGGTGGTGGTGGTGGGATGAGTTGGGAGATTGGGATTGACCTGTATACATGTATATGCATAAAATACATAACTAATAATAAACTGCTGTATAAAAAAATAAATTAATTAATTTCAAAATTCTAAAAAATAAAATTTAAAAATAAGAGAGAAAAAAGTTCTTCCCATCACACAGATGTATTTATAGGAATGAATTATTTCCATGCTTATATCTATAAATACATAAAAGAGGAATAAAATCTAACTTGAAACATAAAAGAAAAAAAAAACCTGAACCCACCATTTATACAGAGGAAAACCCTATCTGGACACTTGCTCCAGCGGTAAACAATTCTGAAATTGGTCAGAGGTGGGGAACCATCTCCCATACAGCCAGCACCCCACCCCCCACGCAAGGAGCGGCCTCATTGCAAAGCTGGGGGATTGTGCCGAGGCATCTGTGCGTAAACGTGAGCTGAGCCCCAGGCCAGCTGCTGCTGAACTGTTCCCACCCTTCCCAGGTAAAACACCTGAATATGTACAAGGGCTTGAAAGCCTAGAGGAAGGGCCATCGAGCCACACCAGCGACAGCACGCAGGCCAACTTGGTGCCTGCAGGCCAGCCAGGGTGGTCCTGGCCCCGGGCGCTCTTCCGGAAGCTTTCCATTGCCCTGCCTGAGATACGCCTCCTGTCCTGGCCCCCACTGCTTTTTTCCTTCCTCACCTCTGTCCGGAGAGAAATTCCAGCGGAAGGTATGGGTGACACATCCTCTTCTTTACAGGTGTCAGCCTGGCAACTCCTGCAGAAAGGCCAGCAGAGCCCCACTCACACCGGGCCACCCACAAAGCTGTGGCCCCTCACTCCCACCCACCAGCACAGCCCCGAGACTGCTGACGGGGCAGAGAATATGGAGTCAGGCACAGCTTCAGGGGCTATTGCTGCCTGGAGCGCTGTTTATATTGACCTCAACGAGGCACACCTGGGGAGGGCGGGCCGGCAGGGTAAGGCTGCCCAGGTCAGCTAATCCACAACCCTCAGGGAATCACATTGTTGAAAATGGACCTCGCTAAGGCAGAAGAGAAGCCAAGGAAAAAAAGGACACAATGCCATTTGCAGCACCGTAAATGAGTCTAGAAGTAATCACGTGACTTGTAGTAAGTCAGAAAGTGAAAGACACATACCATATCATATCACTTATAGGTGTTACCTAAAAATGGATACCAGGGCAGATATTTCCACGGAGAAGGGCAATCACAGATTCATTAAACAAACTTATGGTTCACGAAAGGAAAGGTGTGAGGTTTGGTTTCATTACGATATCGGGGTTAACAATCATATACAAACACAGATGACATATATAATCACCAAAGACCTACAGAATACCAAGAGAGGACTACTCAACATTCTGTCATAACGTACATGGGAAAAGGATCCCAGGAAGAACAGACATCTGTATATGTGTAAAAGAACCACATCTTCCACACCTACAACAAGCCAAACATTGTAATCAAACTTGCTGTAATAAAAAATAAAAAAATTAAATTAAAAACACGAACAAGAAGTAGTGAGACAAACTTGAGGGGCTTTCTCCTGGCACATTCCATTCTAAATTCCAATCTAGAACACCACTTCCACTGAGGCTCTCTTGCCCTAGTAACCAGATTTGGTAAGGGTGAACTGCTGCCACCTTGTGGCCGTTTCACACAACAGCAGCTTTAATCCCAGCGCTAATGGTCAGTTGATATTCAAAATCATTGCAGGCCTGTAAATGACACCTGCCCTGAACACAATTCCTGGGGTCACATATCGACCAAAAAATTCAAAGGACGTCCATATTTCAAAACGACCGTTTCAAAAGGCATATTTTACGCACATTAGTGTTCTGCTTCTTTTCCTTTCTTTCCTTTTTTGTTAAAAAAAAAACGGGAATGGAAAAAGGCATCCCTCAGAATGGGCAAAAATCGTTGCAAACGAATCAATGGACAGAGGTTTAATCTCCAATATATATAAAGAGCTCATGCAGCTTAATATTAAAAAAACAAACAACCCAATACAAAAATGGGCAGAAGATCTAAAGAGGCTTTTCTTCAAAGAAGACACAGAGATGGCCAAGACGCCCATGAAAAGCTGCTCAACAGCACTAATTATTAGAGAAATGCAAATCAAAACTACAATGAGGTATCACCTCACACCTGTTAGAATCGGCATCATCAGAAAATCTACAAACAACCAATTCTGGGGAGGGTGTGGACAAAAGGTGCCCTCTTCCACTATTGGTGGGAATGTAAATTGATACAGTCACTATGGAGAACAGTATGGAGTTTCCTTAAAAAAACTAGAAATAGAATTACCATCTGATCCAGCAATCCCACTTCTGGGCATATACCCAGAGAAAACCGTAAATCAAAAAGGCACATTCACCACAAAGTTCGTTGCAGCACAATTTACAATAGCCAGGTAATAGAAGCCACCTAAATGCCCACAGACAGATAAATGGATAAAGATGTGGTACATATATAAAATGAAATATTACTCGGCCATAAAAAGGAATGAAACTGGGTCATTTGTAGAGACATCGATGGATCAAGGGACTGTCATACAGAATGAAGTCAGAAAGAGGAAACCAAATACTGTATATTAAGGCATATATGTGGAACCTAAAAAATGGTACAGATGAACTGGTTTGCAGCGAAGAAATAGAGACACAGAGGTAGAGAACAAACGTATGGACACCAAGTGTGGGAAGCCATGGGGTGGTGGTGGTGGGATGAGTTGGGAGATTGGGATTGACCTGTATACATGTATATGCATAAAATACATAACTAATAATAAACTGCTGTATAAAAAAATAAATTAATTAATTTCAAAATTCTAAAAAATAAAATTTAAAAATAAGAGAGAAAAAAGTTCTTCCCATCACACAGATGTATTTATAGGAATGAATTATTTCCATGCTTATATCTATAAATACATAAAAGAGGAATAAAATCTAACTTGAAACATAAAAGAAAAAAAAAACCTGAACCCACCATTTATACAGAGGAAAACCCTATCTGGACACTTGCTCCAGCGGTAAACAATTCTGAAATTGGTCAGAGGTGGGGAACCATCTCCCATACAGCCAGCACCCCACCCCCCACGCAAGGAGCGGCCTCATTGCAAAGCTGGGGGATTGTGCCGAGGCATCTGTGCGTAAACGTGAGCTGAGCCCCAGGCCAGCTGCTGCTGAACTGTTCCCACCCTTCCCAGGTAAAACACCTGAATATGTACAAGGGCTTGAAAGCCTAGAGGAAGGGCCGTCGAGCCACACCAGCGACAGCACGCAGGCCAACTTGGTGCCTGCAGGCCAGCCAGGGTGGTCCTGGCCCCGGGCGCTCTTCCGGAAGCTTTCCATTGCCCTGCCTGAGATACGCCTCCTGTCCTGGCCCCCACTGCTTTTTTCCTTCCTCACCTCTGTCCGGAGAGAAATTCCAGCGGAAGGTATGGGTGACACATCCTCTTCTTTACAGGTGTCAGCCTGGCAACTCCTGCAGAAAGGCCAGCAGAGCCCCACTCACACCGGGCCACCCACAAAGCTGTGGCCCCTCACTCCCACCCACCAGCACAGCCCCGAGACTGCTGACGGGGCAGAGAATATGGAGTCAGGCACAGCTTCAGGGGCTATTGCTGCCTGGAGCGCTGTTTATATTGACCTCAACGAGGCACACCTGGGGAGGGCGGGCCGGCAGGGTAAGGCTGCCCAGGTCAGCTAATCCACAACCCTCAGGGAATCACATTGTTGAAAATGGACCTCGCTAAGGCAGAAGAGAAGCCAAGGAAAAAAAGGACACAATGCCATTTGCAGCACCGTAAATGAGTCTAGAAGTAATCACGTGACTTGTAGTAAGTCAGAAAGTGAAAGACACATACCATATCATATCACTTATAGGTGTTACCTAAAAATGGATACCAGGGCAGATATTTCCACGGAGAAGGGCAATCACAGATTCATTAAACAAACTTATGGTTCACGAAAGGAAAGGTGTGAGGTTTGGTTTCATTACGATATCGGGGTTAACAATCATATACAAACACAGATGACATATATAATCACCAAAGACCTACAGAATACCAAGAGAGGACTACTCAACATTCTGTCATAACGTACATGGGAAAAGGATCCCAGGAAGAACAGACATCTGTATATGTGTAAAAGAACCACATCTTCCACACCTACAACAAGCCAAACATTGTAATCAAACTTGCTGTAATAAAAAATAAAAAAATTAAATTAAAAACACGAACAAGAAGTAGTGAGAAAACTTGAGGGGCTTTCTCCTGGCACATTCCATTCTAAATTCCAATCTAGAACACCACTTCCACTGAGGCTCTCTTGCCCTAGTAACCAGATTTGGTAAGGGTGAACTGCTGCCACCTTGTGGCCGTTTCACACAACAGCAGCTTTAATCCCAGCGCTAATGGTCAGTTGATATTCAAAATCATTGCAGGCCTGTAAATGACACCTGCCCTGAACACAATTCCTGGGGTCACATATCGACCAAAAAATTCAAAGGACGTCCATATTTCAAAACGACCGTTTCAAAAGGCATATTTTACGCACATTAGTGTTCTGCTTCTTTTCCTTTCTTTCCTTTTTTGTTAAAAAAAAAACGGGAATGGAAAAAGGCATCCCTCAGAATGGGCAAAAATCGTTGCAAACGAATCAATGGACAGAGGTTTAATCTCCAATATATATAAACAGCTCATGCAGCTTAATATTAAAAAAACAAACAACCCAATACAAAAATGGGCAGAAGATCTAAAGAGGCGTTTCTTCAAAGAAGACACAGAGATGGCCAAGACGCCCATGAAAAGCTGCTCAACAGCACTAATTATTAGAGAAATGCAAATCAAAACTACAATGAGGTATCACCTCACACCTGTTAGAATCGGCATCATCAGAAAATCTACAAACAACCAATTCTGGGGAGGGTGTGGACAAAAGGAGCCCTCTTCCACTATTGGTGGGAATGTAAATTGATACAGTCACTATGGAGAACAGTATGGAGTTTCCTTAAAAAAACTAGAAATAGAATTACCATCTGATCCAGCAATCCCACTTCTGGGCATATACCCAGAGAAAACCGTAAATCAAAAAGGCACATTCACCACAAAGTTCGTTGCAGCACAATTTACAATAGCCAGGTAATAGAAGCCACCTAAATGCCCACAGACAGATAAATGGATAAAGATGTGGTACATATATAAAATGAAATATTACTCGGCCATAAAAAGGAATGAAACTGGGTCATTTGTAGAGACATCGATGGATCAAGGGACTGTCATACAGAATGAAGTCAGAAAGAGGAAACCAAACACTGTATATTAAGGCATATATGTGGAACCTAAAAAATGGTACAGATGAACTGGTTTGCAGCGAAGAAATAGAGACACAGAGGTAGAGAACAAACGTATGGACACCAAGTGTGGGAAGCCATGGGGTGGTGGTGGTGGGATGAGTTGGGAGATTGGGATTGACCTGTATACATGTATATGCATAAAATACATAACTAATAATAAACTGCTGTATAAAAAGATAAATAAAATTAAATTTCAAAATTTTAAAAAATAAAATTTAAAAATAAAACAGAAAAAATTCTTCCCGTCACACAGATTTATTTATAGGAATGAATTATTTCCATGCTTATATTTATAAATACATAAAAGAGGAATAAAATCTAACTTGAATCATAAAAGAAAAAAAAAGTGAACCCACGAGTTATACAGAGGAAAACCCTATCAGGGCACTTGCTCCAGTGGTAAACCATTCTGAAATTGGTCAGAGGTGGGGAACCATCTCCCATAGAGCCAGGAACCCACCCCCCACGCAAGGAGCGTCCTCATTGCAAAGCTGGGGGACCATGCCGAGGCATCTGTGAGTAAACGTGAGGTGAGTCCCAGGCAGCTGCTGCTGAACTGTTCCCACCATTCCCAGGTAAAACACCTGAATATGCACAAGGGCTTGAAAGCCTAGAGGAAGGATCGTGGAGCCACACCAGCGACAGCACGCAGGCCAACTTGGTGCCTGCAGGCCAGCCAGCGTGGTCCTGGCCCCGGGCGCTCTTCCAGAAGCTTTCCATTGCCCTGCCTGAGATACCCCTCCTGTCCCGGACCCCACTGCTTTTTTCCTTCCTCACCTCTGTCCGGAGAGAAATTCCAGCGGAAGGTATGGGTGACACATCCTCTTCTTTACAGGCCGCAGCCTGGCAACTCCTGCAGAAAGGCCAGCAGAACCCCACTCACGCCGGGCCACCCACAAAGCTGTGGCCCCTCACTGCCTCCCACCAGCACAGCCCCGAGACTGCTGACGGGGCAGAGAATATGGAGTCAGGCACAGCTTCAGGGGCTATTGCTGCCTGAAGCTCTGTTTATATTGACCTCAACGAGGCACACCTGGGGAGGGCGGGCCGGCAGGGTAAGGCTGCCCAGGTCAGCTAATCCACAACCCTCAGGGAATCACATTGTTAAAAATGGTCTCCGCTAAGGCATAAGAGAAGCCAAGGGAAAAAAGGACACAATGCCATTTGCAGCACCGTAGATGAGTCTAGAAGTAATCACGTGACTTGTAGTAAGTCAGAAAGTGAAAGACACATATCATATCATATCACTTATAGGTGTTACCTAAAAATGGATACCAGGGCAGATATTTCCACGGAGAAGGGCAATCACAGATTCATTAAACAAACTTATGGTTCACCAATGGAAAGGTGTGAGGATTGGTTTCATTACGATATCGGGGTTAAGAGACATATACAAACACAGGTGACATATATAATCACCAAAGACCTACAGAATACCAAGAGAGGACTACTCAACATTCTGTCATAACGTACATGGGAAAAGGATCCCAGGAAGAACAGACATCTGTATATGTGTAAAAGAACCACATCTTCTACACCTACAACAAGCCAAACATTGTAACCAAACATGCTGTAATAAAAAATAAAAAAAATTAAATTAAAAACACGAACGAGATGTAGTGAGACAAACGTGAGGGGCTTTCTCCTGGCACATTCCATTCTAAACTCCAAACTAGAACACCACTTCCACTGAGGCTCTCTTGCCCTAGTAACCAGATTTGGTAAGGGTGAACTGCTGCCACCTTGTGGCCGTTTCACACAACAGCAGCTTTAATCCCAGCGCTAATGGTCAGTTGATATTCAAAATCATTTCAGGACTGTAAATGACACCTGCCCTGAAAACAAATCCTGGGGTCACATATCGACCAAAATGTTCAAAGGACGTCCATATTTCAAAACGACCGTTTCAAAAGGCATATTTTACGCACATTAGTGTTCTGCTTCTTTTCCTTTCTTTCCTTTTTTGTTAAAAAACACGGGAATGGAAAAAGGCATCCCTCAGAATGGGCGAAAATCGTTGCAAACGAATCAATGGACAGAGGTTTAATCTCCAATATATATAAACAGCTCATGCAGCTTAATATTAAAAAAACAAACAACCCAAAAAAAATGGGCAGAAGATCTAAAGAGACGTTTCTTCAAAGGAGACACAGAGATGGCCAAGACGCACATGAAAAGCTGCTCAACAGCAATAATTATTAGAGAAATGCAAATCAAAACTACAATGAGGTATCACCTCACACCTGTTAGAATCGGCATCATCAGAAAATCTACAAACAACCAATTCTGGGGAGGGTGTGGACAAAAGGAGCCCTCTTCCAGTATTGGTGGGAATGTAAATTGATACAGTCACTATGGAGAACAGTATGGAGTTTCCTTAAAAAAACTAGAAATAGAATTACCATCTGATCCAGCAATCCCACTTCTGGGCATATACCCAGAGAAAACCGTAAATCAAAAAGGCACATTCACCACAATGTTCATTGCAGCACTATTTACAATAGCCAGGTAATTGAAGCAACCTAAATGCCCACAGACAGATGAATGGATAAAGATGTGGTACATATATGAATTGGAATATTACTCGGCCATAAAAAGGAATGAAACTGGATCATTTGTAGAGACATCGATGGATCGATAGACTGTCATACAGAATGAGGTAAGTCAGAAAGAGGAAAACAAATATTGTATATTAATGCATATATGTGGAACCTAAAAAAATGGTACAGATGAACTGGTTTGCAGGGAAAAAATAGAGACACAGAGGTAGAGAACAAACCTATGGACACCAAGTGTGGGAAGCCATGGGGTGTTGGTGGTGGGATGAGTTGGGAGATTGGGATTGACCTGTATACATGTATATGCATAAAATACATAACTAATAATAACCTGCTGTATAAAAACATAAATAAAATTAAATTTCAAAATTTTAAAAAATAAAATTTAAAAATAAAACAGAAAAAATTCTTCCCGTCACACAGATGTATTTATAGGAATGAATTATTTCCATGCTTATATTTATAAATACATAAAAGAGGAATAAAATCTAACTTGAATCATAAAAGAAAAAAAGTGAACCCACGAGTTATACAGAGGAAAACCCTATCAGGGCACTTGCTCCAGCGGTAAACAATTGTGAAATTGGTCAGAGGTGGGGAACCATCTCCCATAGAGCCAGCAACCCACCCCCCACGCAAGGAGCGTCATCATTGCAAAGCTGGGGGACCGTGCCGAGGCATCTGTGAGTAAACATGAGCTGAGACCCAAGCAGCTGCTGCTGAACTGTTCCCCCCATTCCCAGGTAAAACACCTGAATATGCACAAGGGCTTGAAAGCCTAGAGGAAGGACCGTGGAGCCACACAAGCGACAGCACGCAGGCCAACCTGGAGCCTGCAGGGCAGCCAGGGTGGTCCTGGCCCCAGGCGCTCTTCCAGAAGCTTTCCATTGCCCTGCCTGAGATACCCCTCCTGTCCCGGCCCCCACTGCTTTTTTCCTTCCTCACCTCTGTCCGGAGAGAAATTCCAGCGGAAGGTATGGGTGACACATCCTCTTCTTTATAGGCGGCAGCCTGGCAACTCCTACAGAAAGGCCAGCAGAACCCCACTCACGCCGGGCCACCCACAAAGCTGTGGCCCCTCACTGCCTCCCACCAGCACAGCCCCGAGACTGCTGACGGGGCAGAGAATATGGAGTCAGGCACAGCTTCAGGGGCTATTGCTGCCTGGAGCTCTGTTTATATTGACCTCAACGAGGCACACCTGGGGAGGGCGGGCCGGCAGGGTAAGGCTGCCCAGGTCAGCTTATCCACAACCCTCAGGGAATCACATTGTTGAAAATGGACCTCGCTAAGGCAGAAGAGAAGCCAAGGGAAAAAAGGACACAATGCCATTTGCAGCACCGTAGATGAGTCTAGAAATAATCACCTGACTTGTAGTAAGTCAGAAAGTGAAAGACACATATCATATCATATCACTTATAGGTGTTACCTAAAAATGGATACCAGGGCAGATATTTCCACGGAGAAGGGCAATCACAGATTCATTAAACAAACTTATGGTTCACCAATGGAAATGTGTGAGGATTGGTTTCATTACGATATAGGGGTTAACAGACATATACAAACACAGGTGACATATATAATCACCAAAGACCTACAGAATACCAAGAGAGGACTACTCAACATTCTGTCATAACGTACATGAGAAAAGGATCCCAGGAAGAACAGTCATCTGTATATGTGTAAAAGAACCACATCTTCCACACCTACAACAAGCCAAACATTGTAATCAAACTTGCTGTAATAAAAAATATTAAATTAAATTACATACACGAACAAGAAGTAGTGAGACAAACATGAGGGGCTTTCTCCTGGCACATTCCATTCTAAACTCCAATCTAGAACACCACTTCCACTGAGGCTCTCTTGCCCTAGTAACCAGATTTGGTAAGGGTGAACTGCTGCCACCTTGTGGCCGTTTCACACAACAGCAGCTTTAATCCCATCGCTAAAGGTCAGTTGATATTCAAAATCATTGCAGGCCTGTAAATGACACCTGCCCTGAAAACATATCCTGGGGTCACATATCGACCAAAAAATTCAAAGGACGTCCATATTTCAAAACGACCATTTCAAAAGGCATATTTTACGCACATTAGTGTTCTGCTTCTTTTCCTTTCTTTCCTTTTTTGTTAAAAAACACGGGAATGGAAAAAGGCATCCCTCAGAATGGGCGAAAATCGTTGCAGACGAATCAATGGACAGAGGTTTAATCTCCAATATATATAAACAGCTCATGCAGCATAATATTAAAAAAACAAACAACCCAAAAAAAATGGGCAGAAGATCTAAAGAGACGTTTCTTCAAAGGAGACACAGAGATGGCCAAGACGCACATGAAAAGCTGCTCAACAGCACTAATTATTAGAGAAATGCAAATCAAAACTACAATGAGGTATCACCTCACACCTGTTAGAATCGGCATCATCAGAAAATCTACAAACAACCAATTCTGGGGTGGGTGTGGACAAAAGGAGCCCTCTTCCACTATTGGTGGGAATGTAAATTGATACAGTCACTATGGAGAACAGTATGGAGTTTCCTTAAAAAACTAGAAATAGAATTACCATCTGATCCAGCAATCCCACTTCTGGGCATATACCCAGAGAAAACCGTAAATCAAAAAGGCACATTCACCACAATGTTCATTGCAGCACTATTTACAATAGCCAGGTAATGGAAGCAACCTAAATGCCCACAGACAGATGAATGGATAAAGATGTGGTACATATATGAATTGGAATATTACTCGGCCATAAAAAGGAATGAAACTGGGTCATTTGTAGAGACATCGATGGATCGAGGGACTGTCATACAGAATGAACTAAGGCAGAAAGAGGAAAACAAATATTGTATATTAATGCATATATGTGGAACCTAAAAAAATGGTACAGATGAACTGGTTTGCAGGGAAAAAATAGAGACACAGAGGTAGAGAACAAACCTATGGACACCAAGTGTGGGAAGCCATGGGGTGTTGGTGGTTGGATGAGTTGGGAGATTGGGATTGACCTGTATACATGTATATGCATAAAATACATAACTAATAATAACCTGCTGTATAGAAACATAAATAAAATTAAATTTCAAAATTTTAAAAAATAAAATTTAAAAATAAAACAGAAAAAATTCTTCCCGTCACACAGATGTATTTATAGGAATGAATTATTTCCATGCTTATATTTATAAATACATAAAAGAGGAATAAAATTTAACTTGAACCATAAAAGAAAAAAAAAGTGACCCCACGAGTTATACAGAGGAAAACCCTATCACGGCACTTGCTCCAGCGGTAAACAATTCTGAAATTGGTCAGAGGTGGGGAACCATCTCCCATACAGCAAGCAACCCAACCCCCCATGCAAGGAGCGTCCTCATTGCAAAGCTGGGGGACCGTGCCGAGGCATCTGTGAGTAAACGTGAGCTGAGCCCCAGGCCAGCTGCTGCTGAACTGTTCCCACCCTTTCCAGGTAAAACACCTGAATATGTACAAGGGCTTGAAAGCCAAGAGGAAGGACCGTGGAGCCACACCAGCGACAGCACGCAGGCCAACTTGGTGCCTGCAGGCCAGCCAGGGTGGTCCTGGCCCTGGGCGCTCTTCCAGAAGCTTTCCATTGCCCTGCCTGAGATTCCCCGGCTGTCCCTTTACCCACTGCTTTTTTCCTTCCTCACCTCTGTCCGGAGAGATATTCCATCGGAAGGTATGGGTGACACATCCTCTTCTTTACAGGCGGCAGCCTGGCAACTCCTACAGAAAGGCCAGCAGAACCCCACTCACAACGGGCCACCCACAAAGCTGTGGCCCCTCACTCCCTCCCACCAGCACAGCCCCGATCCTGCTGACGGGGCAGAGAATATGGAGTCAGGCACAACTTCAGGGGCTATTGCTGCCTGGAGCGCTGTTTATATTGACCTCAACAAGGCACACCTGGGGAGGGCGGACCGGCAGGGTAAGGCTGCCCAGGTCAGCTAATCCACAACCCTCAGGGAATCACATTGTTGAAAATGGAGCCCGCTAAGGCAGAAGAGAAGCCAAGGAAAAAAAGGACACAATGCCATTTGCAGCACCGTAGATGAGTCTAGAAGTAATCACGTGACTTGTAGTAAGTCACAAAGTGAAAGACACATATCATATCATATCACTTATAGGTGTTACCTAAAAATGGATACCAGGGCAGATATTTCCACGGAGAAGGGCAATCACAGATTCATTAAACAAACTTATGGTTCACCAATGGAAAGGTGTGAGGATTGGTTTCATTATGATATCGGGGTTAACAGACATATACAAACACAGGTGACATATATAATCACCAAAGACCTACAGAATACCAAGAGAGGACTACTCAACATTCTGTCATAACGTACATGGGAAAAGGATCCCAGGAAGAACAGACATCTGTATATGTGTAAAAGAACCACATGTTCCACACCTACAGCAAGCCAAACATTGTAATCAAACTTGCTGTAATAAAAAATAAAAAATTAAATTAAAAACACGAACAAGAAGTAGTGAGACAAACGTGAGGGGCTTTCTCCTGGCACATTCCATTCTAAACTCCAATCTAGAACACCACTTCCACTGAGGCGCTCTTGCCCTAGTAACGAGATTTGGTAAGGGTGAACTGCTGCCACCTTGTGGCCGTTTCACACAACAGCAGCTTTAATCCCAACGCTAATGGTCAGTTGATATTCAAAATCATTGCAGGCCTGTAAATGACACCTGCCCTGAAAACAAATCCTGGGGTCACATATGGACCAAAAAATTCATAGGACGTCCATATTTCAAAACGACCGTTTCAAAAGGCATATTTTACGCACATTAGTGTTCTGCTTCTTTTCCTTTCTTTCCTTTTTTGTTAAAAAACACGGGAATGGAAAAAGGAATCCCTCAGAATGGGCGAAAATCGTTGCAGACGAATCAATGGACAGAGGTTTAATCTCCAATATATATAAACAGCTCATGCAGCTTAATATTAAAAAAACAAACAACCCCCCAAAAAATGGGCAGAAGATCTAAAGAGACGTTTCTTCAAAGGAGACTCAGAGATGGCCAAGACGCACATGAAAAGCTGCTCAACAGCACTAATTATTAGAGAAATGCAAATCAAAACTACAATGAGGTATCACCTCACACCTGTTAGAATCAGCATCATCAGAAAATCTACAAACAACCAATTCTGGGGAGGGTGTGGACAAAAGCAGCCCTTTTCCACAGTTGGTGGGAATGTAAATTGATACAGTCACTATGGAGAGCAGTATGGAGTTTCTTTAAAAAATCTAGAAATAGAATTACCATCTGATCCAGCAATCCCACTTCTGGGCATATACCCAGAGAAAACCGTATTTCCAAAAGGCACATTCACCACAATGTTCGTTGCAGCACTATTTACAATAGCCAGGTAATGGAAGCAACCTAAATGCCCACAGACAGATGAATGGATAAAGATGTGGTACATATATAAAATGGAATATGACGCGGCCATAAAAAGGAATGAAACTGGGTCATTTGTAGAGACATCGATGGATCGAGAGACTGTCATACAGAATGAAGTAAGTCAGAAAGAGGAAAACAAATATTGTCTATTAACGCATATATGTGGAGCCTAAAAATGGTACAGATGAACTGGTTTGCAGGGAAGAAATAGAGACACAGAGGTAGAGAACAAACGTATGGACACCAAGTGTGGGAAGCCATGGGGTGGTGGTGTTGGGATGAGTTGGGAGTTTGGGATTGACCTGTATACATGTATATGCATAAAATACATAACTAATAATAACGTGCTGTATAAAAAAGAAAATAAATAAAATTTCAAAATTTTAAAAAATAAAATTTAAAAATAAAACAGAAAAAAGTTCTTCCCGTCACACAGATGTATTTATAGGAATGAATTATTTCCATGCTTATATCTATAAATACATAAAAGAGGAATAAAATCTAACTTGAACCATAAAAGAAAAAAAAATCCTGAACCCACGAGTTATACAGAGGAAAACCCTATCAGGGCACTTGCTCCAGTGGTAAACAATTCTGAAATTGGTCAGAGGTGGGGAATCATCTCCCATACAGCCAGCAACCCACCCCCCACGCAAGGAGCGTCCTCATTGCAAAGCTGGGGGACCATGCCGAGGCATCTGTGAGTAAACGTGAGCTGAGCCCCAGGCCAGCTGCTGCTGAACTGTTCCCACCCTTTCCAGGTAAAACACCTGTATATGTACAAGGGCTTGAAAGCCTAGAGGAAGGACCGTGGAGCCACACCAGCGACAGCAGGCAGGCCAACTTGGTGCCTGCAGGCCAGCCAGCGTGGTCCTGGACCCTGGCGCTCTTCCAGAAGCTTTCCATTGCCCTGCCTGAGATACCCCTCCTGTCCCGGCCCCCACTGCTTTTTTCCTTCCTCACCTCTGTCCGGAGAGAAATTCCAGCGGAAGGTATGGGTGACACATCCTCTTCTTTACAGGCGGCAGCCTGGCAACTCCTGCAGAAAGGCCAGCAGAACCCCACTCACACTGGGCTACCCACAAACTGTGGCCCCTCACTCCCTCCCACCAGCACAGCCCCGAGACTGCTGACGGGGCAGAGAATATGGAGTCAGGCACAGCTTCAGGGGCTATTGCTGCCTGGAGCGCTGTTTATATTGACCTCAACGAGGCACACCTGGGGAGGGCGGGCCGGCAGGGTAAGGCTGCCCAGGTCAGCTAATCCACAACCCTCAGGGAATCACATTGTTGAAAATGGACCCCGCTAAGGCAGAAGAGAAGCCAAGGGAAAAAAGGACACAATGCCATTTGCAGCACCGTAGATGAGTCTAGAAGTAATCACGTGACTTGTAGTAAGTCAGAAAGTGAAAGACACATATCATATCATATCACTTGTAGGTGTTACCTAAAAATGGATACCAGGGCAGATATTTCCACGGAGAAGGGCAATCACAGATTCATTAAACAAACTTATGGTTCACCAATGGAAAGGTGTGAGGATTGGTTTCATTACGATATCGGGGTTAACAGACATATACAAACACAGGTGACATATATAATCACCAAAGACCTACAGAATACCAAGAGAGGACTACTCAACATTCTGTCATAACGTACATGGGAAAAGGATCCCAAGAAGAACAGTCATCTGTATATGTGTAAAAGAACCACATCTTCCACACCTACAACAAGCCAAACATTGTAATCAAACTTGCTGTAATAAAAAATAAAAACTTAAATTAAAAACACGAACAAGAAGTAGTGAGACAAACGTGAGGGGCTTTCTCCTGGTACATTCCATTCTAAACTCCAATCTAGAACACCACTTCCACTGAAGCTCTCTTGCCCTAGTAACCAGATTTGGTAAGGGTGAACTGCTGCCACCTTGTGGCCGTTTCACACAACAGCAGCGTTAATCCCAGCGCTAATGGTCAGTTGATATTCAAAATCATTGCAGGCCTGTAAATGACACCTGCCCTGAAAACATATCCTGGGGTCACATATCGACCAAAAAATTCAAAGGACGTCCATATTTCAAAACGACCATTTCAAAAGGCATATTTTACGCACATTAGTGTTCTGCTTCTTTTCCTTTCTTTCCTTTTTTGTTAAAAAAAACGGGAATGGAAAAAGGCATCCCTCAGAATGGGCGAAAATCGTTGCAGACGAATCAGTGGACAGAGGTTTAATCTCCAATATATATAAACAGCTCATGCAGCTTAATATTAAAAAAACAAACAACCCAAAAAAATGGGCAGAAGATCTAAAGAGACGTTTCTTCAAAGGAGACTCAGAGATGGCCAAGACGCACATGAAAAGCTGCTCAACAGCACTAATTATTAGAGAAATGCAAATCAAAACTACAATGAGGTATCACCTCACACCTGTTAGAATCGGCATCATCAGAAAATCTACAAACAACCAATTCTGGGGAGGGTGTGGACAAAAGGAGCCCTCTTCCACTATTGGTGGGAATGTAAATTGATACAGTCACTATGGAGAACAGTATGGAGTTTCCTTAAAAAAACTAGAAATAGAATTACCATCTGATCCAGCAATCCCACTTCTGGGCATATACCCAGAGAAAACCGTATTTCAAAAAGGCACATTCACCACAATGTTCGTTGCAGCACTATTTAAAATAGCCAGGTAATGGAAGCAACCTAAATGCCCACAGACAGATGAATGGATAAAGATGTGGTACCTATATAAAATGGAATATGACTCGGCCATAAAAAGGAATGAAACTGGGTCATTTGTAGAGACATCGATGGATCGAGAGACTGTCATACAGAATGAAGTAAGTCAGAAAGAGGAAAACAAATATTGTATATTAATGCATATATGTGGAGCCTAAAAATGGTACAGATGAACTGGTTTGCAGGGAAGAAATAGAGACACAGAGGTAGAGAACAAACGTATGGACACCAAGTGTGGGAAGCCATGGGGTGGTGGTGGTGGGATGAGTTGGGAGTTTGGGATTCACCTGTATACATGTATATGCATAAAATACATAACTAATAATAACGTGCTGTATAAAAAAATAAATAAAATTTCAAAATTTTAAAAAATAAAATTTAAAAATAAAACAGAAAAAAGTTCTTCCCGTCACACAGATGTATTTATAGGAATGAATTATTTCCATGCTTATATCTATAAATACATAAAAGAGGAATAACATCTAACTTGAAACATAAAAGAAAAAAAAAGTGAACCCACGAGTTATACAGAGGAAAACCCTATCACGGCACTTGCTCCAGTGGTAAACAATTCTGAAATTGGTCAGAGGTGGGGAACCATCTCCCATACAGCCAGCAACCCAACCCCCACGCAAGGAGCGTCCTCATTGCAAATCTGGGGGACCGTGCCGAGGCATCTGTGAGTAAACGTGAGCTAAGCCCCAGGCCAGCTGCTGCTGAACTGTTCCCACCCTTTCCAGGTAAAACACCTGAATATGTACAAGGGCTTGAAAGCCTAGAGGAAGGACCGTGGAGCCACACCAGCGACAGCAGGCAGGCCAACTTGGTGCCTGCAGGCCAGCCAGCGTGGTCCTGGACCCTGGCGCTCTTCCAGAAGCTTTCCATTGCCCTGCCTGAGATACCCCTCCTGTCCCGGCCCCCACTGCTTTTTTCCTTCCTCACCTCTGTCCGGAGAGAAATTCCAGCGGAAGGTATGGGTGACACATCCTCTTCTTTACAGGCGGCAGCCTGGCAACTCCTGCAGAAAGGCCAGCAGAACCCCACTCACACCGGGCCACCCACAAAGCTGTGGCCCCTCACTCCCTCCCACCAGCACAGCCCCGAGACTGCTGACGGGGCAGAGAATATGGAGTCAGGCACAGCTTCAGGGGCTATTGCTGTCTGGAGCTCTGTTTATATTGACCTCAACGAGGCACACCTGGGGAGGGCGGGCTGGCAGGGTAAGGCTGCCCAGGTCAGCTAATCCACAACCCTCAGGGAATCACATTGTTGAAAATGGACCCCGCTAAGGCAGAAGAGAAGCCAAGGGTAAAAAGGACACAATGCCGTTTGCAGCACCGTAGATGAGTCTAGAAGTAATCACGTGACTTGTAGTAAGTCAGAAAGTGAAAGACACATATCATATCATATCACTTATAGGTGTTACCTAAAAATGGATACCAGGGCAGATATTTCCACGGAGAAAGGCAATCACAGATTCATTAAACAAACTTATGGTTCACCAATGGAAAGGTGTGAGGATTGGTTTCATTACGATATCGGGGTTAACAGACATATACAAACACAGGTGACATATATAATCACCAAAGACCTACAGAATACCAAGAGAGGACTACTCAACATTCTATCATAACGTACATGGGAAAAGAATCCCAAGAAGAACAGTCATCTGTATATGTGTAAAAGAACCACATCTTCCACACCTACAACAAGACAAACATTGTAATCAAACTTGCTGTAATAAAAAATAAAAACTTAAATTAAAAACACGAACAAGAAGTAGTGAGACAAACGTGAGGGGCTTTCTCCTGGCACATTCCATTCTAAAATCCAATCTAGAACACCACTTCCACTGAGGCTCTCTTGCCCTAGTAACCAGATTTGGTAAGGGTGAACTGCTGCCACCTTGTGGCCGTTTCACACAACAGCAGCTTTAATCCCAACGCTAATGGTCAGTTGATATTCAAAATCATTGCAGGCCTGTAAATGACACCTGCCCTGAAAACAAATCCTGGGGTCACATATCGACCAAAAAATTCAAAGGACGTCCATATTTCAAAACGACCGTTTCAAAAGGCATATTTTACGCACATTAGTGTTCTGCTTCTTTTCCTTTCTTTCCTTTTTTGTTAAAAAACACGGGAATGGAAAAAGGCATCCCTCAGAATGGGCGAAAATCGTTGCAGACGAATCAATGGACAGAGGTTTAATCTCCAATATATATAAACAGCTCATGCAGCTTAATATTAAAAAAACAAACAACCCCAAAAAAATGGGTAGAAGATCTAAAGAGACGTTTCTTCAAAGGAGACACAGAGATGGCCAAGACGCACATGAAAAGCTGCTCAACAGCACTAATTATTAGAGAAATGCAAATCAAAACTACAATGAGGTATCCCCTCACACCTGTTAGAATCGGCATCATCAGAAAATCTACAAACAACCAATTGTGGGGAGGGTGTGGACAAAAGGAGCCCTCTTCCACTATTGGTGGGAATGTAAATTGATACAGTCACTATGGAGAACAGTATGGAGTTTCCTTAAAAAATCTAGAAATAGAATTACCATCTGATCCAGCAATCCCACTTCTGGGCATATACCCAGAGAAAACCGTATTTCAAAAAGGCACATTCACCACAATGTTCGTTGCAGCACTATTTACAATAGCCAGGTAATGGAAGCAACCTAAATGCCCACAGACAGATGAATGGATAAAGATGTGGTACATATATAAAATGGAATATGACTCGGCCATAAAAAGGAATGAAACTGGGTCATTTGTAGAGACATCGATGGATCGATAGACTGTCATACAGAATGAAGTAAGTCAGAAAGAGGAAAACAAATATTGTATATTAATGCATATATGTGGAGCTTAAAAATGGTACAGATGAACTGGTTTGCAGGGAAGAAATAGAGACACAGAGGTAGAGAACAAACGTATGGACACCAAGTGTGGGAAGCCATGGGGTGGTGGTGGTGGGATGAGTTGGGAGTTTGGGATTGACCTGTATACATGTATATGCATAAAATACATAACTAATAATAACGTGCTGTATAAAAAAATAAATAAAACTAAATTTCAAAATTTTAAAAAATAAAATTTAAAAATAAAACAAAAAAAGTTCTTCCTGTCACACAGATGTATTTATAGGAATGAATTATTTCCATGCTTATATCTATAAATACATAAAAGAGGAATAAAATCTAACTTGAACCATAAAATAAAAAAAAACCTGAACCCACCAGTAATACACAGGAAAACCCTAGCAGGGCACTTGCTCCAGTGGTAAACAATTCTGAAATTGGTCAGAGGTGGGGAATCATCTCCCATACAGCCAACAACCCACCCCCCATGCAAGGAGCGTCCTCATTGCAAAGCTGGGGGACCATGCCGAGGCATCTGTGAGTAAACGTGAGCTGAGCCCCAGGCCAGCTGCTGCTGAACTGTTCCCACCCTTTCCAGGTAAAACACCTGAATATGTACAAGGGCTTGAAAGCCTAGAGGAAGGACCGTGGAGCCACACCAGCGACAGCACGCAGGCCAACTTGGTGCCTGCAGGCCAGCCAGGGTGGTCCTGGCCCCGGGCGCACTTCCAGAAGCTTTCCACTGCCCTGCCTGAGATACCCCTCCTGTCCCGGCCCCCACTGCTTTTTTCCTTCCTCACCTCTGTCCGGAGAGAAATTCCAGCGGAAGGTATGGGTGACACATCGTCTTCTTTACAGGCGGCAGCCTGGCAACTCCTGCAGAAAGGCCAGCAGAACCCCACTCACACCGGGCCACCCACAAAGCTGTGGACCCTCACTCCCTCCCACCAGCACAGCCCCGAGACTGCTGACGGGGCAGAGAATATGGAGTCAGGCACAGCTTCAGGGGCTATTGCTGCCTGGAGCGCTGTTTATATTGACCTCAAAGAGGCAGACCTGGTGAGGGCGGGCCGGCAGGGTAAGGCTGCCCAGGTCAGCTAATCCACAACCCTCAGGGAATCACATTGTTGAAAATGGACCCCGCTAAGGCAGAAGAGAAGCCAAGGGAAAAAAGGACACAATGCCATTTGCAGCACCGTAGATGAGTCTAGAAGTAATCACGTGACTTGTAGTAAGTCAGAAAGTGAAAGACACATATCCTATCATATCACTTATAGGTGTTACCTAAAAATGGATACCAGGGCAGATATTTCCACGGAGAAGGGCAATCACAGATTCATTAAACAAACTTATGGTTCACCAATGGAAAGGTGTGAGGATTGGTTTCATTACGATATCGGGGTTAACAGACATATACAAACACAGGTGACATATATAATCACCAAAGACCTACAGAATACCAAGAGAGGACTACTCAACATTCTGTTATAACGTACATGGGAAAAGGATCCCAGGAAGAACAGACATCTGTATATGTGTAAAAGAACCACATCTTCCACACCTACAACAAGCCAAACATTGTAATCAAACTTGCTGTAATAAAAAATAAAAAATTAAATTAAAAACACGAACAAGAAGTAGTGAGACAAACGTGAGGGGCTTTCTCCTGGCACATTCCATTCTAAACTCCAAACTAGAACACCACTTCCACTGAGGCTCTCTTGCCCTAGTAACCAGATTTGGTAAGGGTGAACTGCTGCCACCTTGTGGCCGTTTCACACAACAGCAGCTTTAATCCCAACGCTAATGGTCAGTTGATATTCAAAATCATTGCAGGCCTGTAAATGACACCTGCCCTGAAAACAAATCCTGGGGTCACATATCGACCAAAAAATTCAAAGGACGTCCATATTTCAAAACGACCGTTTCAAAAGGCATATTTTACTCACATTAGTGTTCTGCTTCTTTTCCTTTCTTTCCTTTTTTGTTAAAAAACACGGGAATGGAAAAAGGCATCCCTCAGAATGGGCAAAAATCGTTGCAGACGAATCAATGGACAGAGGTTTAATCTCCAATATATATAAACAGCTCATGCAGCTTAATATTAAAAAAACAAACAACCCAATACAAAAATGGGCAGAAGATCTAAAGAGGCGTTTCTTCAAAGAAGACACAGAGATGGCCAAGACGCCCATGAAAAGCTGCTCAACAGCACTAATTATTAGAGAAATGCAAATCAAAACTACAATGAGGTATCACCTCACACCTGTTAGAATCGGCATCATCAGAAAATCTACAAACAACCAATTCTGGGGAGGGTGTGGACAAAAGGAGCCCTCTTCCTCTATTGGTGGGAATGTAAATTGATACAGTCACTATGGAGAACAGTATGGAGTTTCCTTAAAAAAACTAGAAATAGAATTACCATCTGATCCAGCAATCCCACTTCTGGGCATATACCCAGAGAAAACCGTATTTCAAAAAGGCACATTCACCACAATGTTCGTTGCAGCACTATTTACAATAGCCAGGTAATGGAAGCAACCTAAATGCCCACAGACAGATGAATGGATAAAGATGTGGTACATATATAAAATGGAATATGACTCGGCCATAAAAAGGAATGAAACTGGGTCATTTGTAGAGACATCGATGGATCAAGAGACTGTCATACAGAATGAAGTCAGAAAGAGGAAACCAAATACTGTATATTAAGGCATATATGTGGAACCTAAAAAATGGTACAGATGAACTGGTTTGCAGCGAAGAAATAGAGACACAGAGGTAGAGAACAAACGTATGGACACCAAGTGTGGGAAGCCATGGGGTGGTGGTGGTGGGATGAGTTGGGAGATTGGGATTGACCTGTATACATGTATATGCATAAAATACATAACTAATAATAAACTGCTGTATAAAAAAATGAATTAATTAATTTCAAAATTCTAAAAAATATAATTTAAAAATAAGAGAGAAAAAAGTTCTTCCCATCACACAGATGTATTTATAGGAATGAATTATTTCCATGCTTATATCTATAAATACATAAAAGAGGAATAAAATCTAACTTGAAACATAAAAGAAAAAAAAAACCTGAACCCACCATTTATACAGAGGAAAACCCTATCTGGACACTTGCTCCAGCGGTAAACAATTCTGAAATTGGTCAGAGGTGGGGAACCATCTCCCATACAGCCAGCACCCCACCCCCCACGCAAGGAGCGGCCTCATTGCAAAGCTGGGGGATTGTGCCGAGGCATCTGTGCGTAAACGTGAGCTGAGCCCCAGGCCAGCTGCTGCTGAACTGTTCCCACCCTTCCCAGGTAAAACACCTGAATATGTACAAGGGCTTGAAAGCCTAGAGGAAGGGCCGTCGAGCCACACCAGCGACAGCACGCAGGCCAACTTGGTGCCTGCAGGCCAGCCAGGGTGGTCCTGGCCCCGGGCGCTCTTCCGGAAGCTTTCCATTGCCCTGCCTGAGATACGCCTCCTGTCCTGGCCCCCACTGCTTTTTTCCTTCCTCACCTCTGTCCGGAGAGAAATTCCAGCGGAAGGTATGGGTGACACATCCTCTTCTTTACAGGTGTCAGCCTGGCAACTCCTGCAGAAAGGCCAGCAGAGCCCCACTCACAGCGGGCCACCCACAAAGCTGTGGCCCCTCACTCCCACCCACCAGCACATCCCCGAGACTGCTGACGGGGCAGAGAATATGGAGTCAGGCACAGCTTCAGTGGCTATTGCTGCCTGGAGCGCTGTTTATATTGACCTCAACGAGGCACACCTGGGGAGGGCGGGCCAGCAGGGTAAGGCTGCCCAGGTCAGCTAATCCACAACCCTCAGGGAATCACATTGTTGAAAATGGACCTCGCTAAGGCAGAAGAGAAGCCAAGGAAAAAAAGGACACAATGCCATTTGCAGCACCGTAAATGAGTCTACAAGTAATCACGTGACTTGTAGTAAGTCAGAAAGTGAAAGACACATACCATATCATATCACTTATAGGTGTTACCTAAAAATGGATACCAGGGCAGATATTTCCACGGAGAAGGGCAATCACAGATTCATTAAACAAACTTATGGTTCACGAAAGGAAAGGTGTGAGGTTTGGTTTCATTACGATATCGGGGTTAACAATCATATACAAACACAGATGACATATATAATCACCAAAGACCTACAGAATACCAAGAGAGGACTACTCAACATTCTGTCATAACGTACATGGGAAAAGGATCCCAGGAAGAACAGACATCTGTATATGTGTAAAAGAACCACATCTTCCACACCTACAACAAGCCAAACATTGTAATCAAACTTGCTGTAATAAAAAATAAAAAAATTAAATTAAAAACACGAACAAGAAGTAGTGAGACAAACTTGAGGGGCTTTCTCCTGGCACATTCCATTCTAAATTCCAATCTAGAACACCACTTCCACTGAGGCTCTCTTGCCCTAGTAACCAGATTTGGTAAGGGTGAACTGCTGCCACCTTGTGGCCGTTTCACACAACAGCAGCTTTAATCCCAGCGCTAATGGTCAGTTGATATTCAAAATCATTGCAGGCCTGTAAATGACACCTGCCCTGAACACAATTCCTGGGGTCACATATCGACCAAAAAATTCAAAGGACGTCCATATTTCAAAACGACCGTTTCAAAAGGCATATTTTACGCACATTAGTGTTCTGCTTCTTTTCCTTTCTTTCCTTTTTTGTTAAAAAAAAACGGGAATGGAAAAAGGCATCCCTCAGAATGGGCAAAAATCGTTGCAAACGAATCAATGGACAGAGGTTTAATCTCCAATATATATAAACAGCTCATGCAGCTTAATATTAAAAAAACAAACAACCCAATACAAAAATGGGCAGAAGATCTAAAGAGGCGTTTCTTCAAAGAAGACACAGAGATGGCCAAGACGCCCATGAAAAGCTGCTCAACAGCACTAATTATTAGAGAAATGCAAATCAAAACTACAATGAGGTATCACCTCACACCTGTTAGAATCGGCATCATCAGAAAATCTACAAACAACCAATTCTGGGGAGGGTGTGGACAAAAGGAGCCCTCTTCCACTATTGGTGGGAATGTAAATTGATACAGTCACTATGGAGAACAGTATGGAGTTTCCTTAAAAAAACTAGAAATAGAATTACCATCTGATCCAGCAATCCCACTTCTGGGCATATACCCAGAGAAAACCGTAAATCAAAAAGGCACATTCACCACAAAGTTCGTTGCAGCACAATTTACAATAGCCAGGTAATAGAAGCCACCTAAATGCCCACAGACAGATAAATGGATAAAGATGTGGTACATATATAAAATGGAATATGACTCGGCCATAAAAAGGAATGAAACTGGGTCATTTGTAGAGACATCGATGGATCAAGGGACTGTCATACAGAATGAAGTCAGAAAGAGGAAACCAAATACTGTATATTAAGGCATATATGTGGAACCTAAAAAATGGTACAGATGAACTGGCTTGCAGCGAAGAAATAGAGACACAGAGGTAGAGAACAAACGTATGGACACCAAGTGTGGGAAGCCATGGGGTGGTGGTGGTGGGATGAGTTGGGAGATTGGGATTGACCTGTATACATGTATATGCATAAAATACATAACTAATAATAAACTGCTGTATAAAAAAATGAATTAATTAATTTCAAAATTCTAAAAAATAAAATTTAAAAATAAGAGAGAAAAAAGTTCTTCCCATCACACAGATGTATTTATAGGAATGAATTATTTCCATGCTTATATCTATAAATACATAAAAGAGGAATAAAATCTAACTTGAAACATAAAAGAAAAAAAAAAAACCTGAACCAACCATTTATACAGAGGAAAACCCTATCTGGACACTTGCTCCAGCGGTAAACAATTCTGAAATTGGTCAGAGGTGGGGAACCATCTCCCATACAGCCAGCACCCCACCCCCCACGCAAGGAGCGGCCTCATTGCAAAGCTGGGGGATTGTGCCGAGGCATCTGTGCGTAAACGTGAGCTGAGCCCCAGGCCAGCTGCTGCTGAACTGTTCCCACCCTTCCCAGGTAAAACACCTGAATATGTACAAGGGCTTGAAAGCCTAGAGGAAGGGCCGTCGAGCCACACCAGCGACAGCACGCAGGCCAACTTGGTGCCTGCAGGCCAGCCAGGGTGGTCCTGGCCCCGGGCGCTCTTCCGGAAGCTTTCCATTGCCCTGCCTGAGATACGCCTCCTGTCCTGGCCCCCACTGCTTTTTTCCTTCCTCACCTCTGTCCGGAGAGAAATTCCAGCGGAAGGTATGGGTGACACATCCTCTTCTTTACAGGTGTCAGCCTGGCAACTCCTGCAGAAAGGCCAGCAGAGCCCCACTCACACCGGGCCACCCACAAAGCTGTGGCCCCTCACTCCCACCCACCAGCACAGCCCCGAGACTGCTGACGGGGCAGAGAATATGGAGTCAGGCACAGCTTCAGGGGCTATTGCTGCCTGGAGCGCTGTTTATATTGACCTCAACGAGGCACACCTGGGGAGGGCGGGCCGGCAGGGTAAGGCTGCCCAGGTCAGCTAATCCACAACCCTCAGGGAATCACATTGTTGAAAATGGACCTCGCTAAGGCAGAAGAGAAGCCAAGGAAAAAAAGGACACAATGCCATTTGCAGCACCGTAAATGAGTCTAGAAGTAATCACGTGACTTGTAGTAAGTCAGAAAGTGAAAGACACATACCATATCATATCACTTATAGGTGTTACCTAAAAATGGATACCAGGGCAGATATTTCCACGGAGAAGGGCAATCACAGATTCATTAAACAAACTTATGGTTCACGAAAGGAAAGGTGTGAGGTTTGGTTTCATTACGATATCGGGGTTAACAATCATATACAAACACAGATGACATATATAATCACCAAAGACCTACAGAATACCAAGAGAGGACTACTCAACATTCTGTCATAACGTACATGGGAAAAGGATCCCAGGAAGAACAGACATCTGTATATGTGTAAAAGAACCACATCTTCCACACCTACAACAAGCCAAACATTGTAATCAAACTTGCTGTAATAAAAAATAAAAAAATTAAATTAAAAACACGAACAAGAAGTAGTGAGACAAACTTGAGGGGCTTTCTCCTGGCACATTCCATTCTAAATTCCAATCTAGAACACCACTTCCACTGAGGCTCTCTTGCCCTAGTAACCAGATTTGGTAAGGGTGAACTGCTGCCACCTTGTGGCCGTTTCACACAACAGCAGCTTTAATCCCAGCGCTAATGGTCAGTTGATATTCAAAATCATTGCAGGCCTGTAAATGACACCTGCCCTGAACACAATTCCTGGGGTCACATATCGACCAAAAAATTCAAAGGACGTCCATATTTCAAAACGACCGTTTCAAAAGGCATATTTTACGCACATTAGTGTTCTGCTTCTTTTCCTTTCTTTCCTTTTTTGTTAAAAAAAAACGGGAATGGAAAAAGGCATCCCTCAGAATGGGCAAAAATCGTTGCAAACGAATCAATGGACAGAGGTTTAATCTCCAATATATATAAACAGCTCATGCAGCTTAATATTAAAAAAACAAACAACCCAATACAAAAATGGGCAGAAGATCTAAAGAGGCGTTTCTTCAAAGAAGACACAGAGATGGCCAAGACGCCCATGAAAAGCTGCTCAACAGCACTAATTATTAGAGAAATGCAAATCAAAACTACAATGAGGTATCACCTCACACCTGTTAGAATCGGCATCATCAGAAAATCTACAAACAACCAATTCTGGGGAGGGTGTGGACAAAAGGAGCCCTCTTCCACTATTGGTGGGAATGTAAATTGATACAGTCACTATGGAGAACAGTATGGAGTTTCCTTAAAAAAACTAGAAATAGAATTACCATCTGATCCAGCAATCCCACTTCTGGGCATATACCCAGAGAAAACCGTAAATCAAAAAGGCACATTCACCACAAAGTTCGTTGCAGCACAATTTACAATAGCCAGGTAATAGAAGCCACCTAAATGCCCACAGACAGATAAATGGATAAAGATGTGGTACATATATAAAATGAAATATTACTCGGCCATAAAAAGGAATGAAACTGGGTCATTTGTAGAGACATCGATGGATCAAGGGACTGTCATACAGAATGAAGTCAGAAAGAGGAAACCAAATACTGTATATTAAGGCATATATGTGGAACCTAAAAAATGGTACAGATGAACTGGTTTGCAGCGAAGAAATAGAGACACAGAGGTAGAGAACAAACGTATGGACACCAAGTGTGGGAAGCCATGGGGTGGTGGTGGTGGGATGAGTTGGGAGTTTGGGATTGACCTGTGTACATGTATATGCATAAAATACATAACTAATAATAATGTGCTGTATAAAAAAATAAATAAAATTAAATTTCAAAATTTTAAAAAATAATATTTAAAAATAAAACAGAAAAAAGTTCTTCCCGTCACACAGATGTATTTATAGGAATGAATTATTTCCATGCTTATATGTATAAATACATAAAAGAGGAATAAAATCTAACTTGAACCATAAAAGAAAAAAAAACCTGAACCCACGAGTTATACAGAGGAAAACCCTAACAGGGCACTTGCTCCAGTGGTAAACAATTATGAAATTGGTCAGAGGTGGGGAAGCATTTCCCATACAGCCATCAACCCACCCCCCATGCAAGGAGCGTCCTCATTGCAAAGCTTGGGGACCATGCCGAGGCATGTGTGAGTAAACGTGAGCTGAGCCCCAGGCCAGCTGCTGCTGAACTGTTCCCACCCTTTCCAGGTAAAACACCTGAATATGTACAAGGGCTTGAAAGCCTAGTGGAAGGACCGTGGAGCCACACCAGCCACAGCACGCAGGCCAACTTGGTGCCTGCAGGCCAGCCAGGGTGGTCCTGTCCCCAGGCGCTCTTCCAGAAGCTTTCCATTGCCCTGCCTGAGATACCCCTCCTGTCCCGGCCCCCACTGCTTTTTTCCTTCCTCACCTCTGTCCGGAGAGAAATTCCAGCGGAAGGTATGGGTGACACAAACTCTTCTTTACAGGCGGCAGCCTGGCAACTCCTGCAGAAAGGCCAGCAGAACCCCACTCACACCGGGCCACCCACAAAGCTGTGGCCCCTCACTCCCTCCCACCAGCACAGCCCCGAGACTGCTGACGGGGCAGAGAATATGGAGTCAGGCACAGCTTCAGGGGCTATTGCTGCCTGGAGCGCTCTTTATATTGACCTCAACGAGGCACACCTGGGGAGGGCGGGCCGGCAGGGTAAGGCTGCCCAGGTCAGCTAATCCACAACCCTCAGGGAATCACATTGTTGAAAATGGACTCCGCTAAGGCAGAAGAGAAGCCAAGGGAAAAAAGGACACAATGCCATTTGCAGCACCGTAGATGAGTCTAGAAGTAATCACGTGACTTGTAGTAAGTCAGAAAGTGGAAGACACATATCATATCATATCACTTATAGGTGTTACCTAAAAATGGATACCAGGGAAGATATTTCCACGGAGAAGGGCAATCACAGATTCATTAAACAGACTTATGGTTCACCAATGGAAAGGTGTGAGGATTGGTTTCATTACGATATCGGGGTTAACAGACATATACAAACACAGGTGACATATATAATCACCAAAGACCTACAGAATACCAAGAGAGGACTACTCAACATTCTGTCATAACGTACATGGGAAAAGGATCCCAGGAAGTACAGACATGTCTATATGTGTAAAAGAACCACATCTTCCACACCTACAACAAGCCAAACATTGTAATCAAACTTGTTGTAATAAAAAATAAAAAATTCAATTAAAAACACGAACAAGAAGTAGTGAGACAAACGTGAGGGGCTTTCTCCTGGCACATTCCATTCTAAACTCCAATCTAGAACATCACTTCCACTGAGGCTCTCTTGCCCTAGTAACCAGATTTGGTAAGGGTGAACTGCTGCCACCTTGTGGCCGTTTCACACAACAGCAGCTTTAATCCCAACGCTAATGGTCAGTTGATATTCAAAATCATTGCAGGCCTGTAAATGACACCTGCCCTGAAAACAAATCCTGGGGTCACATATCGACCAAAATATTCAAAGGACGTCCATATTTCAAAACGACCGTTTCAAAAGGCATATTTTACGCACATTAGTGTTCTGCTTCTTTTCCTTTCTTTCCTTTTTTGTTAAAAAAAAACGGGAATGGAAAAAAGCATCCCTCAGAATGGGCGAAAATCGTTGCAGACGAATCAATGGACAGAGGTTTAATCTCCAATATATATAAACAGCTCATGCAGCTTAATATTAAAAAAACAAACAACCCAAAAAAATGGGCAGAAGATCTAAAGAGACGTTTCTTCAAAGGAGACACAGAGATGGCCAAGACGCACATGAAAAGCTGCTCAACAGCACTAATTATTAGAGAAATACAAATCAAAACTACAATGAGGTATCACCTCACACCTGTTAGAATCGGCATCATCAGAAAATCTACAAACAACCAATTCTGGGGAGGGTGTGGACAAAAGGAGCCCTCTTCCACTATTGGTGGGAATGTAAACTGATACAGTCACTATGGAGAACAGTATGGAGTTTCCTTAAAAATATTAGAAATCGAATTACCATCTGATCCACCAATCCCACTTCTGGGCATATACCCAGAGAAAACCGTATTTCAAAAAGGCACATTCACCACAATGTTCGTTGCAGCACTATTTACAATAGCCAGGTAATGGAAGCAACCTAAATGCCCACAGACAGATGAATGGATAAAGATGTGGTACATATATAAATTGGAATATTACTCGGCCATAAAAGGGAATGAAACTGGGTCATTTGTAGAGACATCGATGGATCGAGAGACTGTCATACAGAATAAAGTAAGTCAGAAAGAGGAAAACAAATATTGTATATTAATGCATATATGTGGAACCTAAAAATGGTACAGATGAACTGGTTTGCAGGGAAGAAATAGAGACACAGGGGTAGAGAACAAACGTATGGACACCAAGTGTGGGAAGCCATGGGGTGGTGGTGGTGGGATGAGTTGGGAGATTGGGATTGACCGGTATACATGTATATGCATAAAATACATAACTAATAATAACCTGCTGTATAAAAAAATAAATAAAATTAAATTTCAAAATTTTAAAAAATAAAATTTAAAAATAAAACAAAAAAAGTTCTTCCTGTCACACAGATGTATTTATAGGAATGAATTATTTCCATGCTTATATCTATAAATACATAAAAGAGGAATAAAATCTAACTTGAACCATAAAATAAAAAAAAACCTGAACCCACCAGTAATACACAGGAAAACCCTAGCAGGGCACTTGCTCCAGTGGTAAACAATTCTGAAATTGTTCAGAGGTGGGGAATCATCTCCCATACAGCCAACAACCCACCCCCCATGCAAGGAGCGTCCTCATTGCAAAGCTGGGGGACCATGCCGAGGCATCTGTGAGTAAACGTGAGCTGAGCCCCAGGCCAGCTGCTGCTGAACTGTTCCCACCCTTTCCAGGTAAAACACCTGAATATGTACAAGGGCTTGAAAGCCTAGAGGAAGGACCGTGGAGCCACACCAGCGACAGCACGCAGGCCAACTTGGTGCCTGCAGGCCAGCCAGGGTGGTCCTGGCCCCGGGCGCACTTCCAGAAGCTTTCCACTGCCCTGCCTGAGATACCCCTCCTGTCCCGGCCCCCACTGCTTTTTTCCTTCCTCACCTCTGTCCGGAGAGAAATTCCAGCGGAAGGTATGGGTGACACATCGTCTTCTTTACAGGCGGCAGCCTGGCAACTCCTGCAGAAAGGCCAGCAGAACCCCACTCACACCGGGCCACCCACAAAGCTGTGGACCCTCACTCCCTCCCACCAGCACAGCCCCGAGACTGCTGACGGGGCAGAGAATATGGAGTCAGGCACAGCTTCAGGGGCTATTGCTGCCTGGAGCGCTGTTTATATTGACCTCAAAGAGGCAGACCTGGTGAGGGCGGGCCGGCAGGGTAAGGCTGCCCAGGTCAGCTAATCCACAACCCTCAGGGAATCACATTGTTGAAAATGGACCCCGCTAAGGCAGAAGAGAAGCCAAGGGAAAAAAGGACACAATGCCATTTGCAGCACCGTAGATGAGTCTAGAAGTAATCACGTGACTTGTAGTAAGTCAGAAAGTGAAAGACACATATCCTATCATATCACTTATAGGTGTTACCTAAAAATGGATACCAGGGCAGATATTTCCACGGAGAAGGGCAATCACAGATTCATTAAACAAACTTATGGTTCACCAATGGAAAGGTGTGAGGATTGGTTTCATTACGATATCGGGGTTAACAGACATATACAAACACAGGTGACATATATAATCACCAAAGACCTACAGAATACCAAGAGAGGACTACTCAACATTCTGTTATAACGTACATGGGAAAAGGATCCCAGGAAGAACAGACATCTGTATATGTGTAAAAGAACCACATCTTCCACACCTACAACAAGCCAAACATTGTAATCAAACTTGCTGTAATAAAAAATAAAAAATTAAATTAAAAACACGAACAAGAAGTAGTGAGACAAACGTGAGGGGCTTTCTCCTGGCACATTCCATTCTAAACTCCAAACTAGAACACCACTTCCACTGAGGCTCTCTTGCCCTAGTAACCAGATTTGGTAAGGGTGAACTGCTGCCACCTTGTGGCCGTTTCACACAACAGCAGCTTTAATCCCAACGCTAATGGTCAGTTGATATTCAAAATCATTGCAGGCCTGTAAATGACACCTGCCCTGAAAACAAATCCTGGGGTCACATATCGACCAAAAAATTCAAAGGACGTCCATATTTCAAAACGACCGTTTCAAAAGGCATATTTTACTCACATTAGTGTTCTGCTTCTTTTCCTTTCTTTCCTTTTTTGTTAAAAAACACGGGAATGGAAAAAGGCATCCCTCAGAATGGGCGAAAATCGTTGCAGACGAATCAATGGACAGAGGTTTAATCTCCAATATATATAAACAGCTCATGCAGCTTAATATTAAAAAAACAAACAACCCAATACAAAAATGGGCAGAAGATCTAAAGAGGCGTTTCTTCAAAGAAGACACAGAGATGGCCAAGACGCCCATGAAAAGCTGCTCAACAGCACTAATTATTAGAGAAATGCAAATCAAAACTACAATGAGGTATCACCTCACACCTGTTAGAATCGGCATCATCAGAAAATCTACAAACAACCAATTCTGGGGAGGGTGTGGACAAAAGGAGCCCTCTTCCACTATTGGTGGGAATGTAAATTGATACAGTCACTATGGAGAACAGTATGGAGTTTCCTTAAAAAAACTAGAAATAGAATTACCATCTGATCCAGCAATCCCACTTCTGGGCATATACCCAGAGAAAACCGTATTTCAAAAAGGCACATTCACCACAATGTTCGTTGCAGCACTATTTACAATAGCCAGGTAATGGAAGCAACCTAAATGCCCACAGACAGATGAATGGATAAAGATGTGGTACATATATAAAATGGAATATGACTCGGCCATAAAAAGGAATGAAACTGGGTCATTTGTAGAGACATCGATGGATCAAGAGACTGTCATACAGAATGAAGTCAGAAAGAGGAAACCAAATACTGTATATTAAGGCATATATGTGGAACCTAAAAAATGGTACAGATGAACTGGTTTGCAGCGAAGAAATAGAGACACAGAGGTAGAGAACAAACGTATGGACACCAAGTGTGGGAAGCCATGGGGTGGTGGTGGTGGGATGAGTTGGGAGATTGGGATTGACCTGTATACATGTATATGCATAAAATACATAACTAATAATAAACTGCTGTATAAAAAAATGAATTAATTAATTTCAAAATTCTAAAAAATATAATTTAAAAATAAGAGAGAAAAAAGTTCTTCCCATCACACAGATGTATTTATAGGAATGAATTATTTCCATGCTTATATCTATAAATACATAAAAGAGGAATAAAATCTAACTTGAAACATAAAAGAAAAAAAAAACCTGAACCCACCATTTATACAGAGGAAAACCCTATCTGGACACTTGCTCCAGCGGTAAACAATTGTGAAATTGGTCAGAGGTGGGGAACCATCTCCCATACAGCCAGCACCCCACCCCCCACGCAAGGAGCGGCCTCATTGCAAAGCTGGGGGATTGTGCCGAGGCATCTGTGCGTAAACGTGAGCTGAGCCCCAGGCCAGCTGCTGCTGAACTGTTCCCACCCTTCCCAGGTAAAACACCTGAATATGTACAAGGGCTTGAAAGCCTAGAGGAAGGGCCGTCGAGCCACACCAGCGACAGCACGCAGGCCAACTTGGTGCCTGCAGGCCAGCCAGGGTGGTCCTGGCCCCGGGCGCTCTTCCGGAAGCTTTCCATTGCCCTGCCTGAGATACGCCTCCTGTCCTGGCCCCCACTGCTTTTTTGCTTCCTCACCTCTGTCCGGAGAGAAATTCCAGCGGAAGGTATGGGTGACACATCCTCTTCTTTACAGGTGTCAGCCTGGCAACTCCTGCAGAAAGGCCAGCAGAGCCCCACTCACACCGGGCCACCCACAAAGCTGTGGCCCCTCACTCCCACCCACCAGCACAGCCCCGAGACTGCTGACGGGGCAGAGAATATGGAGTCAGGCACAGCTTCAGGGGCTATTGCTGCCTGGAGCGCTGTTTATATTGACCTCAACGAGGCACACCTGGGGAGGGCGGGCCAGCAGGGTAAGGCTGCCCAGGTCAGCTAATCCACAACCCTCAGGGAATCACATTGTTGAAAATGGACCTCGCTAAGGCAGAAGAGAAGCCAAGGAAAAAAAGGACACAATGCCATTTGCAGCACCGTAGATGAGTCTAGAAGTAATCACGTGACTTGTAGTAAGTCAGAAAGTGAAAGACACATACCATATCATATCACTTATAGGTGTTACCTAAAAATGGATACCAGGGCAGATATTTCCACGGAGAAGGGCAATCACAGATTCATTAAACAAACTTATGGTTCACGAAAGGAAAGGTGTGAGGTTTGGTTTCATTACGATATCGGGGTTAACAATCATATACAAACACAGATGACATATATAATCACCAAAGACCTACAGAATACCAAGAGAGGACTACTCAACATTCTGTCATAACGTACATGGGAAAAGGATCCCAGGAAGAACAGACATCTGTATATGTGTAAAAGAACCACATCTTCCACACCTACAACAAGCCAAACATTGTAATCAAACTTGCTGTAATAAAAAATAAAAAAATTAAATTAAAAACACGAACAAGAAGTAGTGAGACAAACTTGAGGGGCTTTCTCCTGGCACATTCCATTCTAAATTCCAATCTAGAACACCACTTCCACTGAGGCTCTCTTGCCCTAGTAACCAGATTTGGTAAGGGTGAACTGCTGCCACCTTGTGGCCGTTTCACACAACAGCAGCTTTAATCCCAGCGCTAATGGTCAGTTGATATTCAAAATCATTGCAGGCCTGTAAATGACACCTGCCCTGAACACAATTCCTGGGGTCACATATCGACCAAAAAATTCAAAGGACGTCCATATTTCAAAACGACCGTTTCAAAAGGCATATTTTACGCACATTAGTGTTCTGCTTCTTTTCCTTTCTTTCCTTTTTTGTTAAAAAAAAACGGGAATGGAAAAAGGCATCCCTCAGAATGGGCAAAAATCGTTGCAAACGAATCAATGGACAGAGGTTTAATCTCCAATATATATAAACAGCTCATGCAGCTTAATATTAAAAAAACAAACAACCCAATACAAAAATGGGCAGAAGATCTAAAGAGGCGTTTCTTCAAAGAAGACACAGAGATGGCCAAGACGCCCATGAAAAGCTGCTCAACAGCACTAATTATTAGAGAAATGCAAATCAAAACTACAATGAGGTATCACCTCACACCTGTTAGAATCGGCATCATCAGAAAATCTACAAACAACCAATTCTGGGGAGGGTGTGGACAAAAGGAGCCCTCTTCCACTATTGGTGGGAATGTAAATTGATACAGTCACTATGGAGAACAGTATGGAGTTTCCTTAAAAAAACTAGAAATAGAATTACCATCTGATCCAGCAATCCCACTTCTGGGCATATACCCAGAGAAAACCGTAAATCAAAAAGGCACATTCACCACAAAGTTCGTTGCAGCACTATTTACAATAGCCAGGTAATAGAAGCCACCTAAATGCCCACAGACAGATAAATGGATAAAGATGTGGTACATATATAAAATGGAATATGACTCGGCCATAAAAAGGAATGAAACTGGGTCATTTGTAGAGACATCGATGGATCGAGAGACTGTCATACAGAATGAAGTCAGAAAGAGGAAACCAAATACTGTATATTAAGGCATATATGTGGAACCTAAAAAATGGTACAGATGAACTGGCTTGCAGCGAAGAAATAGAGACACAGAGGTAGAGAACAAACGTATGGACACCAAGTGTGGGAAGCCATGGGGTGGTGGTGGTGGGATGAGTTGGGAGATTGGGATTGACCTGTATACATGTATATGCATAAAATACATAACTAATAATAAACTGCTGTATAAAAAAATGAATTAATTAATTTCAAAATTCTAAAAAATAAAATTTAAAAATAAGAGAGAAAAAAGTTCTTCCCATCACACAGATGTATTTATAGGAATGAATTATTTCCATGCTTATATCTATAAATACATAAAAGAGGAATAAAATCTAACTTGAAACATAAAAGAAAAAAAAAAACCTGAACCCACCATTTATACAGAGGAAAACCCTATCTGGACACTTGCTCCAGCGGTAAACAATTCTGAAATTGGTCAGAGGTGGGGAACCATCTCCCATACAGCCAGCACCCCACCCCCCACGCAAGGAGCGGCCTCATTGCAAAGCTGGGGGATTGTGCCGAGGCATCTGTGCGTAAACGTGAGCTGAGCCCCAGGCCAGCTGCTGCTGAACTGTTCCCACCCTTCCCAGGTAAAACACCTGAATATGTACAAGGGCTTGAAAGCCTAGAGGAAGGGCCGTCGAGCCACACCAGCGACAGCACGCAGGCCAACTTGGTGCCTGCAGGCCAGCCAGGGTGGTCCTGGCCCCGGGCGCTCTTCCGGAAGCTTTCCATTGCCCTGCCTGAGATACGCCTCCTGTCCTGGCCCCCACTGCTTTTTTCCTTCCTCACCTCTGTCCGGAGAGAAATTCCAGCGGAAGGTATGGGTGACACATCCTCTTCTTTACAGGTGTCAGCCTGGCAACTCCTGCAGAAAGGCCAGCAGAGCCCCACTCACACCGGGCCACCCACAAAGCTGTGGCCCCTCACTCCCACCCACCAGCACAGCCCCGAGACTGCTGACGGGGCAGAGAATATGGAGTCAGGCACAGCTTCAGGGGCTATTGCTGCCTGGAGCGCTGTTTATATTGACCTCAACGAGGCACACCTGGGGAGGGCGGGCCGGCAGGGTAAGGCTGCCCAGGTCAGCTAATCCACAACCCTCAGGGAATCACATTGTTGAAAATGGACCTCGCTAAGGCAGAAGAGAAGCCAAGGAAAAAAAGGACACAATGCCATTTGCAGCACCGTAAATGAGTCTAGAAGTAATCACGTGACTTGTAGTAAGTCAGAAAGTGAAAGACACATACCATATCATATCACTTATAGGTGTTACCTAAAAATGGATACCAGGGCAGATATTTCCACGGAGAAGGGCAATCACAGATTCATTAAACAAACTTATGGTTCACGAAAGGAAAGGTGTGAGGTTTGGTTTCATTACGATATCGGGGTTAACAATCATATACAAACACAGATGACATATATAATCACCAAAGACCTACAGAATACCAAGAGAGGACTACTCAACATTCTGTCATAACGTACATGGGAAAAGGATCCCAGGAAGAACAGACATCTGTATATGTGTAAAAGAACCACATCTTCCACACCTACAACAAGCCAAACATTGTAATCAAACTTGCTGTAATAAAAAATAAAAAAATTAAATTAAAAACACGAACAAGAAGTAGTGAGACAAACTTGAGGGGCTTTCTCCTGGCACATTCCATTCTAAATTCCAATCTAGAACACCACTTCCACTGAGGCTCTCTTGCCCTAGTAACCAGATTTGGTAAGGGTGAACTGCTGCCACCTTGTGGCCGTTTCACACAACAGCAGCTTTAATCCCAGCGCTAATGGTCAGTTGATATTCAAAATCATTGCAGGCCTGTAAATGACACCTGCCCTGAACACAATTCCTGGGGTCACATATCGACCAAAAAATTCAAAGGACGTCCATATTTCAAAACGACCGTTTCAAAAGGCATATTTTACGCACATTAGTGTTCTGCTTCTTTTCCTTTCTTTCCTTTTTTGTTAAAAAAAAACGGGAATGGAAAAAGGCATCCCTCAGAATGGGCAAAAATCGTTGCAAACGAATCAATGGACAGAGGTTTAATCTCCAATATATATAAACAGCTCATGCAGCTTAATATTAAAAAAACAAACAACCCAATACAAAAATGGGCAGAAGATCTAAAGAGGCGTTTCTTCAAAGAAGACACAGAGATGGCCAAGACGCCCATGAAAAGCTGCTCAACAGCACTAATTATTAGAGAAATGCAAATCAAAACTACAATGAGGTATCACCTCACACCTGTTAGAATCGGCATCATCAGAAAATCTACAAACAACCAATTCTGGGGAGGGTGTGGACAAAAGGAGCCCTCTTCCACTATTGGTGGGAATGTAAATTGATACAGTCACTATGGAGAACAGTATGGAGTTTCCTTAAAAAAACTAGAAATAGAATTACCATCTGATCCAGCAATCCCACTTCTGGGCATATACCCAGAGAAAACCGTATTTCAAAAAGGCACATTCACCACAAAGTTCGTTGCAGCACAATTTACAATAGCCAGGTAATAGAAGCCACCTAAATGCCCACAGACAGATAAATGGATAAAGATGTGGTACATATATAAAATGAAATATTACTCGGCCATAAAAAGGAATGAAACTGGGTCATTTGTAGAGACATCGATGGATCAAGGGACTGTCATACAGAATGAAGTCAGAAAGAGGAAACCAAATACTGTATATTAAGGCATATATGTGGAACCTAAAAAATGGTACAGATGAACTGGTTTGCAGCGAAGAAATAGAGACACAGAGGTAGAGAACAAACGTATGGACACCAAGTGTGGGAAGCCATGGGGTGGTGGTGGTGGGATGAGTTGGGAGTTTGGGATTGACCTGTGTACATGTATATGCATAAAATACATAACTAATAATAATGTGCTGTATAAAAAAATAAATAAAATTAAATTTCAAAATTTTAAAAAATAATATTTAAAAATAAACAGAAAAAAGTTCTTCCCGTCACACAGATGTATTTATAGGAATGAATTATTTCCATGCTTATATCTATAAATACATAAAAGAGGAATAAAATCTAACTTAAACCATAAAATTAAAAACAACCTGAACCCACGAGTTATACAGAGGAAAACCCTAACAGGGCACTTGCTCCAGTGGTAAACAATTATGAAATTGGTCAGAGGTGGGGAAGCATTTCCCATACAGCCATCAACCCACCCCCCATGCAAGGAGCGTCCTCATTGCAAAGCTTGGGGACCATGCCGAGGCATGTGTGAGTAAACGTGAGCTGAGCCCCAGGCCAGCTGCTGCTGAACTGTTCCCACCCTTTCCAGGTAAAACACCTGAATATGTACAAGGGCTTGAAAGCCTAGTGGAAGGACCGTGGAGCCACACCAGCCACAGCACGCAGGCCAACTTGGTGCCTGCAGGCCAGCCAGGGTGGTCCTGTCCCCAGGCGCTCTTCCAGAAGCTTTCCATTGCCCTGCCTGAGATACCCCTCCTGTCCCGGCCCCCACTGCTTTTTTCCTTCCTCACCTCTGTCCGGAGAGAAATTCCAGCGGAAGGTATGGGTGACACAAACTCTTCTTTACAGGCGGCAGCCTGGCAACTCCTGCAGAAAGGCCAGCAGAACCCCACTCACACCGGGCCACCCACAAAGCTGTGGCCCCTCACTCCCTCCCACCAGCACAGCCCCGAGACTGCTGACGGGGCAGAGAATATGGAGTCAGGCACAGCTTCAGGGGCTATTGCTGCCTGGAGCGCTCTTTATATTGACCTCAACGAGGCACACCTGGGGAGGGCGGGCCGGCAGGGTAAGGCTGCCCAGGTCAGCTAATCCACAACCCTCAGGGAATCACATTGTTGAAAATGGACTCCGCTAAGGCAGAAGAGAAGCCAAGGGAAAAAAGGACACAATGCCATTTGCAGCACCGTAGATGAGTCTAGAAGTAATCACGTGACTTGTAGTAAGTCAGAAAGTGGAAGACACATATCATATCATATCACTTATAGGTGTTACCTAAAAATGGATACCAGGGAAGATATTTCCACGGAGAAGGGCAATCACAGATTCATTAAACAGACTTATGGTTCACCAATGGAAAGGTGTGAGGATTGGTTTCATTACGATATCGGGGTTAACAGACATATACAAACACAGGTGACATATATAATCACCAAAGACCTACAGAATACCAACAGAGGACTACTCAACATTCTGTCATAACGTACATGGGAAAAGGATCCCAGGAAGTACAGACATGTCTATATGTGTAAAAGAACCACATCTTCCACACCTACAACAAGCCAAACATTGTAATCAAACTTGTTGTAATAAAAAATAAAAAATTCAATTAAAAACACGAACAAGAAGTAGTGAGACAAACGTGAGGGGCTTTCTCCTGGCACATTCCATTCTAAACTCCAATCTAGAACATCACTTCCACTGAGGCTCTCTTGCCCTAGTAACCAGATTTGGTAAGGGTGAACTGCTGCCACCTTGTGGCCGTTTCACACAACAGCAGCTTTAATCCCAACGCTAATGGTCAGTTGATATTCAAAATCATTGCAGGCCTGTAAATGACACCTGCCCTGAAAACAAATCCTGGGGTCACATATCGACCAAAATATTCAAAGGACGTCCATATTTCAAAACGACCGTTTCAAAAGGCATATTTTACGCACATTAGTGTTCTGCTTCTTTTCCTTTCTTTCCTTTTTTGTTAAAAAAAAACGGGAATGGAAAAAAGCATCCCTCAGAATGGGCGAAAATCGTTGCAGACGAATCAATGGACAGAGGTTTAATCTCCAATATATATAAACAGCTCATGCAGCTTAATATTAAAAAAACAAACAACCCAAAAAAATGGGCAGAAGATCTAAAGAGACGTTTCTTCAAAGGAGACACAGAGATGGCCAAGACGCACATGAAAAGCTGCTCAACAGCACTAATTATTAGAGAAATACAAATCAAAACTACAATGAGGTATCACCTCACACCTGTTAGAATCGGCATCATCAGAAAATCTACAAACAACCAATTCTGGGGAGGGTGTGGACAAAAGGAGCCCTCTTCCACTATTGGTGGGAATGTAAACTGATACAGTCACTATGGAGAACAGTATGGAGTTTCCTTAAAAATATTAGAAATCGAATTACCATCTGATCCACCAACCCCACTTCTGGGCATATACCCAGAGAAAACCGTATTTCAAAAAGGCACATTCACCACAATGTTCGTTGCAGCACTATTTACAATAGCCAGGTAATGGAAGCAACCTAAATGCCCACAGACAGATGAATGGATAAAGATGTGGTACATATATAAATTGGAATATTACTCGGCCATAAAAGGGAATGAAACTGGGTCATTTGTAGAGACATCGATGGATCGAGAGACTGTCATACAGAATAAAGTAAGTCAGAAAGAGGAAAACAAATATTGTATATTAATGCATATATGTGGAACCTAAAAATGGTACAGATGAACTGGTTTGCAGGGAAGAAATAGAGACACAGGGGTAGAGAACAAACGTATGGACACCAAGTGTGGGAAGCCATGGGGTGGTGGTGGTGGGATGAGTTGGGAGATTGGGATTGACCGGTATACATGTATATGCATAAAATACATAACTAATAATAACCTGCTGTATAAAAAAATAAATAAAATTAAATTTCAAAATTTTAAAAAATAAAATTTAAAAATAAAACAGAAAAAAGTTCTTCCCGTCACACAGATGTATTTATAGGAATGAATTATTTCCATGCTTATATCTATAAATACATAAAAGAGGAATAATATCTAACTTGAACCACAAAAGAAAAATAAACCTGGAACCCACGAGCTATACAGAGGAAAACCCTATCAGGGCACTTGCTCCAGCGGTAAACAATTCTGAAATTGGTCAGAGGTGGGGAACCATCTCCCATACAGCCAGCAACCCAACCCCCACGCAAGGAGCGTCCTCATTGCAAAGCTGGTGGACCCTGCCAAGGCATCTGTGAGTAAACGTGAGCTGAGCCCCAGGCCAGCTGCTGCTGAACTGTTCCCACCCTTTCCAGGTAAAACACCTGAATATGTACAAGGGCTTGAAAGCCTAGAGGAAGGACTGTGGAGCCACACCAGCGACAGCACGCAGTCCAACTTGGTGCCTGCAGGCCAGCCAGGGTGGTCCTGGCCCCGGGCGCACTTCCAGAAGCTTTCCACTGCCCTGCCTGAGATACCCCTCCTGTCCCGGCCCCCACTGCTTTTTTCCTTCCTCACCTCTGTCCGGAGAGAAATTCCAGCGGAAGGTATGGGTGACACATCCTCTTCTTTACAGGCGGCAGCCTGGCAACTCCTGCAGAAAGGCCAGCAGAACCCCACTCACACCGGGCCACCCACAAAGCTGTGGCCCCTCACTCCCTCCCACCAGCACAGCCCCGAGACTGCTGACGGGGCAGAGAATATGGAGTCAGGCACAGCTTCAGGGGCTATTGCTGCCTGGAGCGCTGTTTATATTGACCTCAAAGAGGCAGACCTGGTGAGGGCGGGCCGGCAGGGTAAGGCTGCCCAGGTCAGCTAATCCACAACCCTCAGGGAATCACATTGTTGAAAATGGACCCCGCTAAGGCAGAAGAGAAGCCAAGGGAAAAAAGGACACAATGCCATTTGCAGCACCGTAGATGAGTCTAGAAGTAATCACGTGACTTGTAGTAAGTCAGAAAGTGAAAGACACATATCCTATCATATCACTTATAGGTGTTACCTAAAAATGGATACCAGGGCAGATATTTCCACGGAGAAGGGCAATCACAGATTCATTAAACAAACTTATGGTTCACCAATGGAAAGGTGTGAGGATTGGTTTCATTACGATATCGGGGTTAACAGACATAAACAAACACAGGTGACATATATAATCACCAAAGACCTACAGAATACCAAGAGAGGACTACTCAACATTCTGTTATAACGTACATGGGAAAAGGATCCCAGGAAGAACAGACATCTGTATATGTGTAAAAGAACCACATCTTCCACACCTACAACAAGCCAAACATTGTAATCAAACTTGCTGTAATAAAAAATAAAAAATTAAATTAAAAACACGAACAAGAAGTAGTGAGACAAACGTGAGGGGCTTTCTCCTGGCACATTCCATTCTAAACTCCAAACTAGAACACCACTTCCACTGAGGCTCTCTTGCCCTAGTAACCAGATTTGGTAAGGGTGAACTGCTGCCACCTTGTGGCCGTTTCACACAACAGCAGCTTTAATCCCAATGCTAATGGTCAGTTGATATTCAAAATCATTGCAGGCCTGTAAATGACACCTGCCCTGAAAACAAATCCTGGGGTCACATATCGACCAAAAAATTCAAAGGACGTCCATATTTCAAAACGACCGTTTCAAAAGGCATATTTTACGCACATTAGTGTTCTGCTTCTTTTCCTTTCTTTCCTTTTTTGTTAAAAAACACGGGAATGGAAAAAGGCATCCCTCAGAATGGGCGAAAATCGTTGCAGACGAATCAATGGACAGAGGTTTAATCTCCAATATATATAAACAGCTCATGCAGCTTAATATTAAAAAAACAAACAACCCCAAAAAAATGGGCAGAAGATCTAAAGAGACGTTTCTTCAAAGGAGACACAGAGATGGCCAAGACGCACATGAAAAGCTGCTCAACAGCACTAATTATTGGAGAAATGCAAATCAAAACTACAATGAGGTATCACCTCACACCTGTTAGAATCGGCATCATCAGAAAATCTACAAACAACCAATTCTGGGGAGGGTGTGGACAAAAGGAGCCCTCTTCCACTATTGGTGGGAATGTAAATTGATACAGTCACTATGGAGAACAGTATGGAGTTTCCTTAAAAAAACTACAAATAGAATTACCATCTGATCCAGCAATCCCACTTCTGGGCATATACCCAGAGAAAACCGTAAATCAAAAAGGCACATTCACCACAATGTTCATTGCAGCACTATTTACAATAGCCAGGTAATGGAAGCAACCTAAATGCCCACAGACAGATGAATGGATAAAGATGAGGTACATATATAAAATGGAATATTACTCGGCCATAAAAAGGAATGAAACTGGGTCATTTGTAGAGACATCGATGGATCGAGAGACTGTCATACAGAATGAAGTAAGTCAGAAAGAGGAAAACAAATATTGTATATTAATGCATATATGTGGAGCCTAAAAATGGTACAGATGAACTGGTTTGCAGGGAAGAAATAGAGACACAGAGGTAGAGAACAAACGTATGGACACCAAGTGTGGGAAGCCATGGGGTGGTGGTGGTGGGATGAGTTGGGAGTTTGGGATTGACCTGTATACATGTATATGCATAAAATACATAACTAATAATAACGTGCTGTATAAAAAAATAAATAAAACTAAATTTCAAAATTTTAAAAAATAAAATTTAAAAATAAAACAAAAAAAGTTCTTCCTGTCACACAGATGTATTTATAGGAATGAATTATTTCCATGCTTATATCTATAAATACATAAAAGAGGAATAAAATCTAACTTGAACCATAAAATAAAAAAAAACCTGAACCCACCAGTAATACACAGGAAAACCCTAGCAGGGCACTTGCTCCAGTGGTAAACAATTCTGAAATTGTTCAGAGGTGGGGAATCATCTCCCATACAGCCAACAACCCACCCCCCATGCAAGGAGCGTCCTCATTGCAAAGCTGGGGGACCATGCCGAGGCATCTGTGAGTAAACGTGAGCTGAGCCCCAGGCCAGCTGCTGCTGAACTGTTCCCACCCTTTCCAGGTAAAACACCTGAATATGTACAAGGGCTTGAAAGCCTAGAGGAAGGACCGTGGAGCCACACCAGCGACAGCACGCAGGCCAACTTGGTGCCTGCAGGCCAGCCAGGGTGGTCCTGGCCCCGGGCGCACTTCCAGAAGCTTTCCACTGCCCTGCCTGAGATACCCCTCCTGTCCCGGCCCCCACTGCTTTTTTCCTTCCTCACCTCTGTCCGGAGAGAAATTCCAGCGGAAGGTATGGGTGACACATCATCTTCTTTACAGGCGGCAGCCTGGCAACTCCTGCAGAAAGGCCAGCAGAACCCCACTCACACCGGGCCACCCACAAAGCTGTGGACCCTCACTCCCTCCCACCAGCACAGCCCCGAGACTGCTGACGGGGCAGAGAATATGGAGTCAGGCACAGCTTCAGGGGCTATTGCTGCCTGGAGCGCTGTTTATATTGACCTCAAAGAGGCAGACCTGGTGAGGGCGGGCCGGCAGGGTAAGGCTGCCCAGGTCAGCTAATCCACAACCCTCAGGGAATCACATTGTTGAAAATGGACCCCGCTAAGGCAGAAGAGAAGCCAAGGGAAAAAAGGACACAATGCCATTTGCAGCACCGTAGATGAGTCTAGAAGTAATCACGTGACTTGTAGTAAGTCAGAAAGTGAAAGACACATATCCTATCATATCACTTATAGGTGTTACCTAAAAATGGATACCAGGGCAGATATTTCCACGGAGAAGGGCAATCACAGATTCATTAAACAAACTTATGGTTCACCAATGGAAAGGTGTGAGGATTGGTTTCATTACGATATCGGGGTTAACAGACATATACAAACACAGGTGACATATATAATCACCAAAGACCTACAGAATACCAAGAGAGGACTACTCAACATTCTGTTATAACGTACATGGGAAAAGGATCCCAGGAAGAACAGACATCTGTATATGTGTAAAAGAACCACATCTTCCACACCTACAACAAGCCAAACATTGTAATCAAACTTGCTGTAATAAAAAATAAAAAATTAAATTAAAAACACGAACAAGAAGTAGTGAGACAAACGTGAGGGGCTTTCTCCTGGCACATTCCATTCTAAACTCCAAACTAGAACACCACTTCCACTGAGGCTCTCTTGCCCTAGTAACCAGATTTGGTAAGGGTGAACTGCTGCCACCTTGTGGCCGTTTCACACAACAGCAGCTTTAATCCCAACGCTAATGGTCAGTTGATATTCAAAATCATTGCAGGCCTGTAAATGACACCTGCCCTGAAAACAAATCCTGGGGTCACATATCGACCAAAAAATTCAAAGGACGTCCATATTTCAAAACGACCGTTTCAAAAGGCATATTTTACTCACATTAGTGTTCTGCTTCTTTTCCTTTCTTTCCTTTTTTGTTAAAAAACACGGGAATGGAAAAAGGCATCCCTCAGAATGGGCGAAAATCGTTGCAGACGAATCAATGGACAGAGGTTTAATCTCCAATATATATAAACAGCTCATGCAGCTTAATATTAAAAAAACAAACAACCCAATACAAAAATGGGCAGAAGATCTAAAGAGGCGTTTCTTCAAAGAAGACACAGAGATGGCCAAGACGCCCATGAAAAGCTGCTCAACAGCACTAATTATTAGAGAAATGCAAATCAAAACTACAATGAGGTATCACCTCACACCTGTTAGAATCGGCATCATCAGAAAATCTACAAACAACCAATTCTGGGGAGGGTGTGGACAAAAGGAGCCCTCTTCCACTATTGGTGGGAATGTAAATTGATACAGTCACTATGGAGAACAGTATGGAGTTTCCTTAAAAAAACTAGAAATAGAATTACCATCTGATCCAGCAATCCCACTTCTGGGCATATACCCAGAGAAAACCGTATTTCAAAAAGGCACATTCACCACAATGTTCGTTGCAGCACTATTTACAATAGCCAGGTAATGGAAGCAACCTAAATGCCCACAGACAGATGAATGGATAAAGATGTGGTACATATATAAAATGGAATATGACTCGGCCATAAAAAGGAATGAAACTGGGTCATTTGTAGAGACATCGATGGATCAAGAGACTGTCATACAGAATGAAGTCAGAAAGAGGAAACCAAATACTGTATATTAAGGCATATATGTGGAACCTAAAAAATGGTACAGATGAACTGGTTTGCAGCGAAGAAATAGAGACACAGAGGTAGAGAACAAACGTATGGACACCAAGTGTGGGAAGCCATGGGGTGGTGGTGGTGGGATGAGTTGGGAGATTGGGATTGACCTGTATACATGTATATGCATAAAATACATAACTAATAATAAACTGCTGTATAAAAAAATGAATTAATTAATTTCAAAATTCTAAAAAATATAATTTAAAAATAAGAGAGAAAAAAGTTCTTCCCATCACACAGATGTATTTATAGGAATGAATTATTTCCATGCTTATATCTATAAATACATAAAAGAGGAATAAAATCTAACTTGAAACATAAAAGAAAAAAAAAACCTGAACCCACCATTTATACAGAGGAAAACCCTATCTGGACACTTGCTCCAGCGGTAAACAATTCTGAAATTGGTCAGAGGTGGGGAACCATCTCCCATACAGCCAGCACCCCACCCCCCACGCAAGGAGCGGCCTCATTGCAAAGCTGGGGGATTGTGCCGAGGCATCTGTGCGTAAACGTGAGCTGAGCCCCAGGCCAGCTGCTGCTGAACTGTTCCCACCCTTCCCAGGTAAAACACCTGAATATGTACAAGGGCTTGAAAGCCTAGAGGAAGGGCCGTCGAGCCACACCAGCGACAGCACGCAGGCCAACTTGGTGCCTGCAGGCCAGCCAGGGTGGTCCTGGCCCCGGGCGCTCTTCCGGAAGCTTTCCATTGCCCTGCCTGAGATACGCCTCCTGTCCTGGCCCCCACTGCTTTTTTCCTTCCTCACCTCTGTCCGGAGAGAAATTCCAGCGGAAGGTATGGGTGACACATCCTCTTCTTTACAGGTGTCAGCCTGGCAACTCCTGCAGAAAGGCCAGCAGAGCCCCACTCACAGCGGGCCACCCACAAAGCTGTGGCCCCTCACTCCCACCCACCAGCACAGCCCCGAGACTGCTGACGGGGCAGAGAATATGGAGTCAGGCACAGCTTCAGGGGCTATTGCTGCCTGGAGCGCTGTTTATATTGACCTCAACGAGGCACACCTGGGGAGGGCGGGCCAGCAGGGTAAGGCTGCCCAGGTCAGCTAATCCACAACCCTCAGGGAATCACATTGTTGAAAATGGACCTCGCTAAGGCAGAAGAGAAGCCAAGGAAAAAAAGGACACAATGCCATTTGCAGCACCGTAAATGAGTCTACAAGTAATCACGTGACTTGTAGTAAGTCAGAAAGTGAAAGACACATACCATATCATATCACTTATAGGTGTTACCTAAAAATGGATACCAGGGCAGATATTTCCACGGAGAAGGGCAATCACAGATTCATTAAACAAACTTATGGTTCACGAAAGGAAAGGTGTGAGGTTTGGTTTCATTACGATATCGGGGTTAACAATCATATACAAACACAGATGACATATATAATCACCAAAGACCTACAGAATACCAAGAGAGGACTACTCAACATTCTGTCATAACGTACATGGGAAAAGGATCCCAGGAAGAACAGACATCTGTATATGTGTAAAAGAACCACATCTTCCACACCTACAACAAGCCAAACATTGTAATCAAACTTGCTGTAATAAAAAATAAAAAAATTAAATTAAAAACACGAACAAGAAGTAGTGAGACAAACTTGAGGGGCTTTCTCCTGGCACATTCCATTCTAAATTCCAATCTAGAACACCACTTCCACTGAGGCTCTCTTGCCCTAGTAACCAGATTTGGTAAGGGTGAACTGCTGCCACCTTGTGGCCGTTTCACACAACAGCAGCTTTAATCCCAGCGCTAATGGTCAGTTGATATTCAAAATCATTGCAGGCCTGTAAATGACACCTGCCCTGAACACAATTCCTGGGGTCACATATCGACCAAAAAATTCAAAGGACGTCCATATTTCAAAACGACCGTTTCAAAAGGCATATTTTACGCACATTAGTGTTCTGCTTCTTTTCCTTTCTTTCCTTTTTTGTTAAAAAAAAACGGGAATGGAAAAAGGCATCCCTCAGAATGGGCAAAAATCGTTGCAAACGAATCAATGGACAGAGGTTTAATCTCCAATATATATAAACAGCTCATGCAGCTTAATATTAAAAAAACAAACAACCCAATACAAAAATGGGCAGAAGATCTAAAGAGGCGTTTCTTCAAAGAAGACACAGAGATGGCCAAGACGCCCATGAAAAGCTGCTCAACAGCACTAATTATTAGAGAAATGCAAATCAAAACTACAATGAGGTATCACCTCACACCTGTTAGAATCGGCATCATCAGAAAATCTACAAACAACCAATTCTGGGGAGGGTGTGGACAAAAGGAGCCCTCTTCCACTATTGGTGGGAATGTAAATTGATACAGTCACTATGGAGAACAGTATGGAGTTTCCTTAAAAAAACTAGAAATAGAATTACCATCTGATCCAGCAATCCCACTTCTGGGCATATACCCAGAGAAAACCGTAAATCAAAAAGGCACATTCACCACAAAGTTCGTTGCAGCACAATTTACAATAGCCAGGTAATAGAAGCCACCTAAATGCCCACAGACAGATAAATGGATAAAGATGTGGTACATATATAAAATGGAATATGACTCGGCCATAAAAAGGAATGAAACTGGGTCATTTGTAGAGACATCGATGGATCAAGGGACTGTCATACAGAATGAAGTCAGAAAGAGGAAACCAAATACTGTATATTAAGGCATATATGTGGAACCTAAAAAATGGTACAGATGAACTGGCTTGCAGCGAAGAAATAGAGACACAGAGGTAGAGAACAAACGTATGGACACCAAGTGTGGGAAGCCATGGGGTGGTGGTGGTGGGATGAGTTGGGAGATTGGGATTGACCTGTATACATGTATATGCATAAAATACATAACTAATAATAAACTGCTGTATAAAAAAATGAATTAATTAATTTCAAAATTCTAAAAAATAAAATTTAAAAATAAGAGAGAAAAAAGTTCTTCCCATCACACAGATGTATTTATAGGAATGAATTATTTCCATGCTTATATCTATAAATACATAAAAGAGGAATAAAATCTAACTTGAAACATAAAAGAAAAAAAAAAACCTGAACCCACCATTTATACAGAGGAAAACCCTATCTGGACACTTGCTCCAGCGGTAAACAATTCTGAAATTGGTCAGAGGTGGGGAACCATCTCCCATACAGCCAGCACCCCACCCCCCACGCAAGGAGCGGCCTCATTGCAAAGCTGGGGGATTGTGCCGAGGCATCTGTGCGTAAACGTGAGCTGAGCCCCAGGCCAGCTGCTGCTGAACTGTTCCCACCCTTCCCAGGTAAAACACCTGAATATGTACAAGGGCTTGAAAGCCTAGAGGAAGGGCCGTCGAGCCACACCAGCGACAGCACGCAGGCCAACTTGGTGCCTGCAGGCCAGCCAGGGTGGTCCTGGCCCCGGGCGCTCTTCCGGAAGCTTTCCATTGCCCTGCCTGAGATACGCCTCCTGTCCTGGCCCCCACTGCTTTTTTCCTTCCTCACCTCTGTCCGGAGAGAAATTCCAGCGGAAGGTATGGGTGACACATCCTCTTCTTTACAGGTGTCAGCCTGGCAACTCCTGCAGAAAGGCCAGCAGAGCCCCACTCACAGCGGGCCACCCACAAAGCTGTGGCCCCTCACTCCCACCCACCAGCACAGCCCCGAGACTGCTGACGGGGCAGAGAATATGGAGTCAGGCACAGCTTCAGGGGCTATTGCTGCCTGGAGCGCTGTTTATATTGACCTCAACGAGGCACACCTGGGGAGGGCGGGCCGGCAGGGTAAGGCTGCCCAGGTCAGCTAATCCACAACCCTCAGGGAATCACATTGTTGAAAATGGACCTCGCTAAGGCAGAAGAGAAGCCAAGGAAAAAAAGGACACAATGCCATTTGCAGCACCGTAAATGAGTCTAGAAGTAATCACGTGACTTGTAGTAAGTCAGAAAGTGAAAGACACATACCATATCATATCACTTATAGGTGTTACCTAAAAATGGATACCAGGGCAGATATTTCCACGGAGAAGGGCAATCACAGATTCATTAAACAAACTTATGGTTCACGAAAGGAAAGGTGTGAGGTTTGGTTTCATTACGATATCGGGGTTAACAATCATATACAAACACAGATGACATATATAATCACCAAAGACCTACAGAATACCAAGAGAGGACTACTCAACATTCTGTCATAACGTACATGGGAAAAGGATCCCAGGAAGAACAGACATCTGTATATGTGTAAAAGAACCACATCTTCCACACCTACAACAAGCCAAACATTGTAATCAAACTTGCTGTAATAAAAAATAAAAAAATTAAATTAAAAACACGAACAAGAAGTAGTGAGACAAACTTGAGGGGCTTTCTCCTGGCACATTCCATTCTAAATTCCAATCTAGAACACCACTTCCACTGAGGCTCTCTTGCCCTAGTAACCAGATTTGGTAAGGGTGAACTGCTGCCACCTTGTGGCCGTTTCACACAACAGCAGCTTTAATCCCAGCGCTAATGGTCAGTTGATATTCAAAATCATTGCAGGCCTGTAAATGACACCTGCCCTGAACACAATTCCTGGGGTCACATATCGACCAAAAAATTCAAAGGACGTCCATATTTCAAAACGACCGTTTCAAAAGGCATATTTTACGCACATTAGTGTTCTGCTTCTTTTCCTTTCTTTCCTTTTTTGTTAAAAAAAAACGGGAATGGAAAAAGGCATCCCTCAGAATGGGCAAAAATCGTTGCAAACGAATCAATGGACAGAGGTTTAATCTCCAATATATATAAACAGCTCATGCAGCTTAATATTAAAAAAACAAACAACCCAATACAAAAATGGGCAGAAGATCTAAAGAGGCGTTTCTTCAAAGAAGACACAGAGATGGCCAAGACGCCCATGAAAAGCTGCTCAACAGCACTAATTATTAGAGAAATGCAAATCAAAACTACAATGAGGTATCACCTCACACCTGTTAGAATCGGCATCATCAGAAAATCTACAAACAACCAATTCTGGGGAGGGTGTGGACAAAAGGAGCCCTCTTCCACTATTGGTGGGAATGTAAATTGATACAGTCACTATGGAGAACAGTATGGAGTTTCCTTAAAAAAACTAGAAATAGAATTACCATCTGATCCAGCAATCCCACTTCTGGGCATATACCCAGAGAAAACCGTATTTCAAAAAGGCACATTCACCACAAAGTTCGTTGCAGCACAATTTACAATAGCCAGGTAATAGAAGCCACCTAAATGCCCACAGACAGATAAATGGATAAAGATGTGGTACATATATAAAATGAAATATTACTCGGCCATAAAAAGGAATGAAACTGGGTCATTTGTAGAGACATCGATGGATCGAGAGACTGTCATACAGAATAAAGTAAGTCAGAAAGAGGAAAACAAATATTGTATATTAATGCATATATGTGGAACCTAAAAATGGTACAGATGAACTGGTTTGCAGGGAAGAAATAGAGACACAGGGGTAGAGAACAAACGTATGGACACCAAGTGTGGGAAGCCATGGGGTGGTGGTGGTGGGATGAGTTGGGAGATTGGGATTGACCGGTATACATGTATATGCATAAAATACATAACTAATAATAACCTGCTGTATAAAAAAATAAATAAAATTAAATTTCAAAATTTTAAAAAATAAAATTTAAAAATAAAACAGAAAAAAGTTCTTCCCGTCACACAGATGTATTTATAGGAATGAATTATTTCCATGCTTATATCTATAAATACATAAAAGAGGAATAATATCTAACTTGAACCACAAAAGAAAAAAAAAACTGGAACCCACGAGCTATACAGAGGAAAACCCTATCAGGGCACTTGCTCCAGCGGTTAACAATTCTGAAATTGGTCAGAGGTGGGGAACCATCTCCCATACAGCCAGCAACCCAACCCCCACGCAAGGAGCGTCCTCATTGCAAAGCTGGTGGACCCTGCCAAGGCATCTGTGAGTAAACGTGAGCTGAGCCCCAGGCCAGCTGCTGCTGAACTGTTCCCACCCTTTCCAGGTAAAACACCTGAATATGTACAAGGGCTTGAAAGCCTAGTGGAAGGACTGTGGAGCCACACCAGCGACAGCACGCAGTCCAACTTGGTGCCTGCAGGCCAGCCAGGGTGGTCCTGGCCCCGGGCGCACTTCCAGAAGCTTTCCACTGCCCTGCCTGAGATACCCCTCCTGTCCCGGCCCCCACTGCTTTTTTCCTTCCTCACCTCTGTCCGGAGAGAAATTCCAGCGGAAGGTATGGGTGACACATCCTCTTCTTTACAGGCGGCAGCCTGGCAACTCCTGCAGAAAGGCCAGCAGAACCCCACTCACACCGGGCCACCCACAAAGCTGTGGACCCTCACTCCCTCCCACCAGCACAGCCCCGAGACTGCTGACGGGGCAGAGAATATGGAGTCAGGCACAGCTTCAGGGGCTATTGCTGCCTGGAGCGCTGTTTATATTGACCTCAAAGAGGCAGACCTGGTGAGGGCGGGCCGGCAGGGTAAGGCTGCCCAGGTCAGCTAATCCACAACCCTCAGGGAATCACATTGTTGAAAATGGACCCCGCTAAGGCAGAAGAGAAGCCAAGGGAAAAAAGGACACAATGCCATTTGCAGCACCGTAGATGAGTCTAGAAGTAATCACGTGACTTGTAGTAAGTCAGAAAGTGAAAGACACATATCCTATCATATCACTTATAGGTGTTACCTAAAAATGGATACCAGGGCAGATATTTCCACGGAGAAGGGCAATCACAGATTCATTAAACAAACTTATGGTTCACCAATGGAAAGGTGTGAGGATTGGTTTCATTACGATATCGGGGTTAACAGACATAAACAAACACAGGTGACATATATAATCACCAAAGACCTACAGAATACCAAGAGAGGACTACTCAACATTCTGTTATAACGTACATGGGAAAAGGATCCCAGGAAGAACAGACATCTGTATATGTGTAAAAGAACCACATCTTCCACACCTACAACAAGCCAAACATTGTAATCAAACTTGCTGTAATAAAAAATAAAAAATTAAATTAAAAACACGAACAAGAAGTAGTGAGACAAACGTGAGGGGCTTTCTCCTGGCACATTCCATTCTAAACTCCAAACTAGAACACCACTTCCACTGAGGCTCTCTTGCCCTAGTAACCAGATTTGGTAAGGGTGAACTGCTGCCACCTTGTGGCCGTTTCACACAACAGCAGCTTTAATCCCAATGCTAATGGTCAGTTGATATTCAAAATCATTGCAGGCCTGTAAATGACACCTGCCCTGAAAACAAATCCTGGGGTCACATATCGACCAAAAAATTCAAAGGACGTCCATATTTCAAAACGACCGTTTCAAAAGGCATATTTTACGCACATTAGTGTTCTGCTTCTTTTCCTTTCTTTCCTTTTTTGTTAAAAAACACGGGAATGGAAAAAGGCATCCCTCAGAATGGGCGAAAATCGTTGCAGACGAATCAATGGACAGAGGTTTAATCTCCAATATATATAAACAGCTCATGCAGCTTAATATTAAAAAAACAAACAACCCCAAAAAAATGGGCAGAAGATCTAAAGAGACGTTTCTTCAAAGGAGACACAGAGATGGCCAAGACGCACATGAAAAGCTGCTCAACAGCACTAATTATTGGAGAAATGCAAATCAAAACTACAATGAGGTATCACCTCACACCTGTTAGAATCGGCATCATCAGAAAATCTACAAACAACCAATTCTGGGGAGGGTGTGGACAAAAGGAGCCCTCTTCCACTATTGGTGGGAATGTAAATTGATACAGTCCCTATGGAGAACAGTATGGAGTTTCCTTAAAAAAACTACAAATAGAATTACCATCTGATCCAGCAATCCCACTTCTGGGCATATACCCAGAGAAAACCGTAAATCAAAAAGGCACATTCACCACAATGTTCATTGCAGCACTATTTACAATAGCCAGGTAATGGAAGCAACCTAAATGCCCACAGACAGATGAATGGATAAAGATGAGGTACATATATAAAATGGAATATTACTCGGCCATAAAAAGGAATGAAACTGGGTCATTTGTAGAGACATCGATGGATCGAGAGACTGTCATACAGAATGAAGTAAGTCAGAAAGAGGAAAACAAATATTGTATATTAATGCATATATGTGGAGCCTAAAAATGGTACAGATGAACTGGTTTGCAGGGAAGAAATAGAGACACAGAGGTAGAGAACAAACGTATGGACACCAAGTGTGGGAAGCCATGGGGTGGTGGTGGTGGGATGAGTTGGGAGTTTGGGATTGACCTGTATACATGTATATGCATAAAATACATAACTAATAATAACGTGCTGTATAAAAAAATAAATAAAACTAAATTTCAAAATTTTAAAAAATAAAATTTAAAAATAAAACAAAAAAAGTTCTTCCTGTCACACAGATGTATTTATAGGAATGAATTATTTCCATGCTTATATCTATAAATACATAAAAGAGGAATAAAATCTAACTTGAACAATAAAATAAAAAAAAAACCTGAACCCACCAGTAATACACAGGAAAACCCTAGCAGGGCACTTGCTCCAGTGGTAAACAATTCTGAAATTGTTCAGAGGTGGGGAATCATCTCCCATACAGCCAACAACCCACCCCCCATGCAAGGAGCGTCCTCATTGCAAAGCTGGGGGACCATGCCGAGGCATCTGTGAGTAAACGTGAGCTGAGCCCCAGGCCAGCTGCTGCTGAACTGTTCCCACCCTTTCCAGGTAAAACACCTGAATATGTACAAGGGCTTGAAAGCCTAGAGGAAGGACCGTGGAGCCACACCAGCGACAGCACGCAGGCCAACTTGGTGCCTGCAGGCCAGCCAGGGTGGTCCTGGCCCCGGGCGCACTTCCAGAAGCTTTCCACTGCCCTGCCTGAGATACCCCTCCTGTCCCGGCCCCCACTGCTTTTTTCCTTCCTCACCTCTGTCCGGAGAGAAATTCCAGCGGAAGGTATGGGTGACACATCGTCTTCTTTACAGGCGGCAGCCTGGCAACTCCTGCAGAAAGGCCAGCAGAACCCCACTCACACCGGGCCACCCACAAAGCTGTGGACCCTCACTCCCTCCCACCAGCACAGCCCCGAGACTGCTGACGGGGCAGAGAATATGGAGTCAGGCACAGCTTCAGGGGCTATTGCTGCCTGGAGCGCTGTTTATATTGACCTCAAAGAGGCAGACCTGGTGAGGGCGGGCCGGCAGGGTAAGGCTGCCCAGGTCAGCTAATCCACAACCCTCAGGGAATCACATTGTTGAAAATGGACCCCGCTAAGGCAGAAGAGAAGCCAAGGGAAAAAAGGACACAATGCCATTTGCAGCACCGTAGATGAGTCTAGAAGTAATCACGTGACTTGTAGTAAGTCAGAAAGTGAAAGACACATATCCTATCATATCACTTATAGGTGTTACCTAAAAATGGATACCAGGGCAGATATTTCCACGGAGAAGGGCAATCACAGATTCATTAAACAAACTTATGGTTCACCAATGGAAAGGTGTGAGGATTGGTTTCATTACGATATCGGGGTTAACAGACATATACAAACACAGGTGACATATATAATCACCAAAGACCTACAGAATACCAAGAGAGGACTACTCAACATTCTGTTATAACGTACATGGGAAAAGGATCCCAGGAAGAACAGACATCTGTATATGTGTAAAAGAACCACATCTTCCACACCTACAACAAGCCAAACATTGTAATCAAACTTGCTGTAATAAAAAATAAAAAATTAAATTAAAAACACGAACAAGAAGTAGTGAGACAAACGTGAGGGGCTTTCTCCTGGCACATTCCATTCTAAACTCCAAACTAGAACACCACTTCCACTGAGGCTCTCTTGCCCTAGTAACCAGATTTGGTAAGGGTGAACTGCTGCCACCTTGTGGCCGTTTCACACAACAGCAGCTTTAATCCCAACGCTAATGGTCAGTTGATATTCAAAATCATTGCAGGCCTGTAAATGACACCTGCCCTGAAAACAAATCCTGGGGTCACATATCGACCAAAAAATTCAAAGGACGTCCATATTTCAAAACGACCGTTTCAAAAGGCATATTTTACGCACATTAGTGTTCTGCTTCTTTTCCTTTCTTTCCTTTTTTGTTAAAAAACACGGGAATGGAAAAAGGCATCCCTCAGAATGGGCGAAAATCGTTGCAGACGAATCAATGGACAGAGGTTTAATCTCCAATATATATAAACAGCTCATGCAGCTTAATATTAAAAAAACAAACAACCCAAAAAAAATGGGCAGAAGATCTAAAGAGACGTTTCTTCAAAGGAGACACAGAGATGGCCAAGACGCACATGAAAAGCTGCTCAACAGCACTAATTATTGGAGAAATGCAAATCAAAACTACAATGAGGTATCACGTCACACCTGTTAGAATCAGCATCATCAGAAAATCTAAAAACAACCAATTCTGGGGAGGGTGTGGACAAAAGGAGCCCTCTTCCACTATTGGGGGGAATGTAAATTGATACAGTCACTATGGAGAACAGTATGGAGTTTCCTTAAAAAAACTAGAAATAGAATTACCATCTGATCCAGCAATCCCACTTCTGGGCATATACCCAGAGAAAACCGTATTTCAAAAAGGCACATTCACCACAATGTTCGTTGCAGCACTATTTACAATAGCCAGGTAATGAAAGCAACCTAAATGCCCACAGACAGATGAATGGATAAAGATGAGGTACATATATAAAATGGAATATTATTCGGCCATAAAAAGGAATGAAACTGGGTCATTTGTAGAGACATCGATGGATCGAGAGACTGTCATACAGAATGAAGTAAGTCAGAAAGAGGAAAACAAATATTGTATATTAATGCATATATGTGGAGCCTAAAAATGGTACAGATGAACTGGTTTGCAGGGAAGAAATAGAGACACAGAGGTAGAGAACAAACGTATGGACACCAAGTGTGGGAAGCCATGGGGTGGTGGTGGTGGGATGAGTTGGGAGTTTGGGAGTGACCTGTATACATGTATATGCAAACAATACATAACTAATAATAACGTGCTGTATAAAAAAATAAATAAAATTAAATTTCAAAATTTTAAAAAATAAAATTTAAAAATAAAACAGAAAAAAGTTCTTCCCGTCACACAGATGTATTTATAGGAATGAATTATTTCCATGCTTATATATATAGATACATAAAAGGGGAATAAAATCTAACTTGAACCATAAAAGAAAAAAAAACCTGAACCCACGAGTTATATAGAGCATATCCCTATCAGGGCACTTGCTCCAGTGTTAAACAATTCTGAAATTGGTCAGAGGTGGGGAACCATCTCCCATACAGCCAGCAACCCAACCCCCACGCAAGGAGCGTCCTCATTGCAAAGCTGGTGGACCCTGCAAAGGCATCTGTGAGTAAACGTGAGCTGAGCCCCAGGCCAGCTGCTGCTGAACTGTTCCCACCCTTTCCAGGTAAAACACCTGAATATGTACAAGGGCTTGAAAGCCTTGAGGAAGGACCTTAAAGCCACACCAGCGAAAGCACGCAGGCCAACTTGGTGCATGCAGGCCTGTCAGGGATTTCCTGGCCCCGGGCGCTCTTCCAGAATCTTTCCATTGCCCTGCCTGAGATACCCCTCCTGTCCCGGCCCCCACTGCTTTTTTCCTTCCTCACCTCTGTCCGGAGAGAAATTCCAGGGGAAGGTATGGGTGACACAACCTCTTCTTTACAGGCGGCAGCCTGGCAACTCCTGCAGAAAGGCCAGCAGAACCCCACTCACACCGGGCCACCCACAAAGCTGTGGCCCCTCACTCCCTCCCACCACCACAGCCCCGAGACTACTGACTGGGCAAAGAATATGGTGTCAGGCACAGCTTCAGGGGCTATTGCTGCCTGGAGCGCTGTTTATATTGACCTCAACGAGGCACACCTGGTGAGGGCGGGCCGGCAGGGTAAGGCTGCCCAGGTCAGCTAATCCACAACCCTCAGGGAATCACATTGTTGAAAATGGACCCCGCTAAGGCAGAAGAGAAGCCAAGGGAAAAAAGGACACAATGCCATTTGCAGCACCGTAGATGAGTCTAGAAGTAATCACGTGACTTGTAGTAAGTCAGAAAGTGAAAGACACATATCCTATCATATCACTTATAGGTGTTACCTAAAAATGGATACCAGGGCAGATATTTCCACGGAGAAGGGCAATCACAGATTCATTAAACAAACTTATGGTTCACCAATGGAAAGGTGTGAGGATTGGTTTCATTATAATATCGGGGTTAACAGACATATACAAACACAGGTGACATATATAATCACCAAAGACCTACGGAATACCAAGAGAGGACTACTCAACATTCTGTCATAACGTACATGGGAAAAGGATCCCAGGAAGAACAGACATCTGTATATGTGTAAAAGAACCACATCTTCCACACCTACAACAAGCCAAACATTGTAATCAAACTTGCTGTAATAAAAAATAAAAAAAAATTAAATTAAAAACACGAACAAGAAGTAGTGAGACAAACGTGAGGGGCTTTCTCCTGGCACATTCCATTCTAAACTCCAATCTAGAACACCACTTCCACTGAGGCTCTCTTGCTCTAGTAACCAGATTTGGTAAGGGTGAACTGCTGCCACCTTGTGGCCGTTTCACACAACAGCAGCTTTAATCCCAACGCTAATGGTCAGTTGATATTCAAAATCATTGCAGGCCTGTAAATGACACCTGCCCTGAAAACAAATCCTGGGGTCACATATCGACCAAAAAATTCAAAGGACGTCCATATTTCAAAACGACCGTTTCAAAAGGCATATTTTACGCACATTAGTGTTCTGCTTCTTTTCCTTTCTTTCCTTTTTTGTTAAAAAACACGGGAATGGAAAAAGGCATCCCTCAGAATGGGCGAAAATCGTTGCAGACGAATCAATGGACAGAGGTTTAAACTCCAATATATATAAACAGCTCATGCAGCTTAATATTAAAAAAACAAACAACCCAAAAAAATGGGCAGAAGATCTAAAGAGACGTTTCTTCAAAGGAGACACAGAGATGGCCAAGACGCACATGAAAAGCTGCTCAACAGCACTAATTATTGGAGAAATGCAAATCAAAACTACAATGAGGTATCACGTCACACCTGTTAGAATCAGCATCATCAGAAAATCTAAAAACAACCAATTCTGGGGAGGGTGTGGACAAAAGGAGCCCTCTTCCACTATTGGGGGGAATGTAAATTGATACAGTCACTATGGAGAACAGTATGGAGTTTCCTTAAAAAAACTAGAAATAGAATTACCATCTGATCCAGCAATACCACTTCTGGGCATATACCCAGAGAAAACCGTATTTCAAAAAGGCACATTCACCACAATGTTCGTTGCAGCACTATTTACAATAGCCAGGTAATGGAAGCAACCTAAATGCCCACAGACAGATGAATGGATAAAGATGTGGTACATATATAAATTGGAATATTCCTCGGCCATAAAAAGGAATGAAACTGGGTCATTTGTAGAGACATCGATGGATCGAGAGACTGTCATACAGAATGAAGTAAGTCAGAAAGAGGAAAACAAATATTGTATATTAATGCATATATGTGGAGCCTAAATATGGTACAGATGAACTGGTTTGCAGGGAAGAAATAGAGACACAGAGGTAGAGAACAAACGTATGGACACCAAGTGTGGGAAGCCATGGGGTGGTGGTGGTGGGATGAGTTGGGAGTTTGGGATTGACCTGTATACATGTATATGCATAAAATACATAACTAATAATAACGTGCTGTATAAAAATATAAATAAAACTAAATTTCAAAATTTTAAAAAATAAAATTTAAAAATAAAACAAAAAAAGTTCTTCCTGTCACACAGATGTATTTATAGGAATGAATTATTTCCATGCTTATATCTATAAATACATAAAAGAGGAATAAAATCTAACTTGAACCATAAAATAAAAAAAAAACCTGAACCCACCAGTAATACACAGGAAAACACTAGCAGGGCACTTGCTCCAGTGGTAAACAATTCTGAAATTGTTCAGAGGTGGGGAATCATCTCCCATACAGCCAACAACCCACCCCCCATGCAAGGAGCGTCCTCATTGCAAAGCTGGGGGACCATGCCGAGGCATCTGTGAGTAAACGTGAGCTGAGCCCCAGGCCAGCTGCTGCTGAACTGTTCCCACCCTTTCCAGGTAAAACACCTGAATATGTACAAGGGCTTGAAAGCCTAGAGGAAGGACCGTGGAGCCACACCAGCGACAGCAGGCAGGCCAACTTGGTGCCTGCAGGCCAGCCAGGGTGGTCCTGGCCCCGGGCGCACTTCCAGAAGCTTTCCACTGCCCTGCCTGAGATACCCCTCCTGTCCCGGCCCCCACTGCTTTTTTCCTTCCTCACCTCTGTCCGGAGAGAAATTCCAGCGGAAGGTATGGGTGACACATCCTCTTCTTTACAGGCGGCAGCCTGGCAACTCCTGCAGAAAGGCCAGCAGAACCCCACTCACACCGGGCCACCCACAAAGCTGTGGCCCCTCACTCCCTCCCACCAGCACAGCCCCGAGACTGCTGACGGGGCAGAGAATATGGAGTCAGGCACAGCTTCAGGGGCTATTGCTGCCTGGAGCGCTGTTTATATTGACCTCAAAGAGGCACACCTGGTGAGGGCGGGCCGGCAGGGTAAGGCTGCCCAGGTCAGCTAATCCACAACCCTCAGGGAATCACATTGTTGAAAATGGACCCCGCTAAGGCAGAAGAGAAGCCAAGGGAAAAAAGGACACAATGCCATTTGCAGCACCGTAGATGAGTCTAGAAGTAATCACGTGACTTGTAGTAAGTCAGAAAGTGAAAGACACATATCCTATCATATCACTTATAGGTGTTACCTAAAAATGGATACCAGGGCAGATATTTCCACGGAGAAGGGCAATCACAGATTCATTAAACAAACTTATGGTTCACCAATGGAAAGGTGTGAGGATTGGTTTCATTACGATATCGGGGTTAACAGACATATACAAACACAGGTGACATATATAATCACCAAAGACCTACAGAATACCAAGAGATGACTACTCAACATTCTGTCATAACATACATGGGAAAAGGATCCCAGGAAGAACAGACATCTGTATATGTGTAAAAGAACCACATCTTCCACACCTACAACAAGCCAAACATTGTAATCAAACTTGCTGTAATAAAAAATAAAAAATTAAATTAAAAACACGAACAAGAAGTAGTGAGACAAACGTGAGGGGCTTTCTCCTGGCACATTCCATTCTAAACTCCAAACTAGAACACCACTTCCACTGAGGCTCTCTTGCCCTAGTAACCAGATTTGGTAAGGGTGAACTGCTGCCACCTTGTGGCCGTTTCACACAACAGCAGCTTTAATCCCAACGCTAATGGTCAGTTGATATTCAAAATCATTGCAGGCCTGTAAATGACACCTGCCCTGAAAACAAATCCTGGGGTCACATATCGACCAAAAAATTCAAAGGACGTCCATATTTCAAAACGACCGTTTCAAAAGGCATATTTTACTCACATTAGTGTTCTGCTTCTTTTCCTTTCTTTCCTTTTTTGTTAAAAAACACGGGAATGGAAAAAGGCATCCCTCAGAATGGGCGAAAATCATTGCAGACGAATCAATGGACAGAGGTTTAATCTCCAATATATATAAACAGCTCATGCAGCTTAATATTAAAAAAACAAACAACCCAAAAAAAATGGGCAGAAGATCTAAAGAGACGTTTCTTCAAAGGAGACACAGAGATGGCCAAGACGCACATGAAAAGCTGCTCAACAGCACTAATTATTGGAGAAATGCAAATCAAAACTACAATGAGGTATCACGTCACACCTTTTAGAATCAGCATCATCAGAAAATCTAAAAACAACCAATTCTGGGGAGGGTGTGGACAAAAGGAGCCCTCTTCCACTATTGGGGGGAATGTAAATTGATACAGTCACTATGGAGAACAGTATGGAGTTTCCTTAAAAAAACTAGAAATAGAATTACCATCTGATCCAGCAATCCCTCTTCTGGGCATATACCCAGAGAAAACCGTATTTCAAAAAGGCACATTCACCACAATGTTCGTTGCAGCACTATTTACAATAGCCAGGTAATGAAAGCAACCTAAATGCCCACAGACAGATGAATGGATAAAGATGAGGTACATATATAAAATGGAATATTATTCGGCCATAAAAAGGAATGAAACTGGGTCATTTGTAGAGACATCGATGGATCGAGAGACTGTCATACAGAATGAAGTAAGTCAGAAAGAGGAAAACAAATATTGTATATTAATGCATATATGTGGAGCCTAAAAATGGTACAGATGAACTGGTTTGCAGGGAAGAAATAGAGACACAGAGGTAGAGAACAAACGTATGGACACCAAGTGTGGGAAGCCATGGGGTGGTGGTGGTGGGATGAGTTGGGAGTTTGGGAGTGACCTGTATACATGTATATGCAAACAATACATAACTAATAATAACGTGCTGTATAAAAAAATAAATAAAATTAAATTTCAAAATTTTAAAAAATAAAATTTAAAAATAAAACAGAAAAAAGTTCTTCCCGTCACACAGATGTATTTATAGGAATGAATTATTTCCATGCTTATATATATAGATACATAAAAGGGGAATAAAATCTAACTTGAACCATAAAAGAAAAAAAAAAACCTGAACCCACGAGTTATATAGAGCAAATCCCTATCAGGGCACTTGCTCCAGTGTTAAACAATTCTGAAATTGGTCAGAGGTGGGGAACCATCTCCCATACAGCCAGCAACCCAACCCCCACGCAAGGAGCGTCCTCATTGCAAAGCTGGTGGACCCTGCAAAGGCATCTGTGAGTAAACGTGAGCTGAGCCCCAGGCCAGCTGCTGCTGAACTGTTCCCACCCTTTCCAGGTAAAACACCTGAATATGTACAAGGGCTTGAAAGCCTTGAGGAAGGACCTTAAAGCCACACCAGCGAAAGCACGCAGGCCAACTTGGTGCATGCAGGCCTGTCAGGGATTTCCTGGCCCCGGGCGCTCTTCCAGAATCTTTCCATTGCCCTGCCTGAGATACCCCTCCTGTCCCGGCCCCCACTGCTTTTTTCCTTCCTCACCTCTGTCCGGAGAGAAATTCCAGGGGAAGGTATGGGTGACACAACCTCTTCTTTACAGGCGGCAGCCTGGCAACTCCTGCAGAAAGGCCAGCAGAACCCCACTCACACCGGGCCACCCACAAAGCTGTGGCCCCTCACTCCCTCCCACCACCACAGCCCCGAGACTACTGACTGGGCAAAGAATATGGTGTCAGGCACAGCTTCAGGGGCTATTGCTGCCTGGAGCGCTGTTTATATTGACCTCAACGAGGCACACCTGGTGAGGGCGGGCCGGCAGGGTAAGGCTGCCCAGGTCAGCTAATCCACAACCCTCAGGGAATCACATTGTTGAAAATGGACCCCGCTAAGGCAGAAGAGAAGCCAAGGGAAAAAAGGACACAATGCCATTTGCAGCACCGTAGATGAGTCTAGAAGTAATCACGTGACTTGTAGTAAGTCAGAAAGTGAAAGACACATATCATATCATATCACTTATAGGTGTTACCTAAAAATGGATACCAGGGCAGATATTTCCACGGAGAAGGGCAATCACAGATTCATTAAACAAACTTATGGTTCACCAATGGAAAGGTGTGAGGATTGGTTTCATTACAATATCGGGGTTAACAGACATATACAAACACAGGTGACATATATAATCACCAAAGACCTACGGAATACCAAGAGAGGACTACTCAACATTCTGTCATAACGTACATGGGAAAAGGATCCCAGGAAGAACAGACATCTGTATATGTGTAAAAGAACCACATCTTCCACACCTACAACAAGCCAAACATTGTAATCAAACTTGCTGTAATAAAAAATAAAAAAAATTAAATTAAAAACACGAACAAGAAGTAGTGAGACAAACGTGAGGGGCTTTCTCCTGGCACATTCCATTCTAAACTCCAATCTAGAACACCACTTCCACTGAGGCTCTCTTGCTCTAGTAACCAGATTTGGTAAGGGTGAACTGCTGCCACCTTGTGGCCGTTTCACACAACAGCAGCTTTAATCCCAACGCTAATGGTCAGTTGATATTCAAAATCATTGCAGGCCTGTAAATGACACCTGCCCTGAAAACAAATCCTGGGGTCACATATCGACCAAAAAATTCAAAGGACGTCCATATTTCAAAACGACCGTTTCAAAAGGCATATTTTACGCACATTAGTGTTCTGCTTCTTTTCCTTTCTTTCCTTTTTTGTTAAAAAACACGGGAATGGAAAAAGGCATCCCTCAGAATGGGCGAAAATCGTTGCAGACGAATCAATGGACAGAGGTTTAAACTCCAATATATATAAACAGCTCATGCAGCTTAATATTAAAAAAACAAACAACCCAAAAAAATGGGCAGAAGATCTAAAGAGACGTTTCTTCAAAGGAGACACAGAGATGGCCAAGACGCACATGAAAAGCTGCTCAACAGCACTAATTATTGGAGAAATGCAAATCAAAACTACAATGAGGTATCACCTCACACCTGTTAGAATCGGCATCATCAGAAAATCTACAAACAACCAATTCTGGGGAGGGTGTGGACAAAAGGAGCCCTCTTCCACTATTGGTGGGAATGTAAATTGATACAGTCACTATGGAGAACAGTATGGAGTTTCCTTAAAAAAACTAGAAATAGAATTACCATCTGATCCAGCAATCCCACTTCTGGGCATATACCCAGAGAAAACCGTATTTCAAAAAGGCACATTCACCACAATGTTCGTTGCAGCACTATTTACAATAGCCAGGTAATGGAAGCAACCTAAATGCCCACAGACAGATGAATGGATAAAGATGTGGTACATATATAAATTGGAACATTACTCGGCCATAAAAAGGAATGAATCTGGGTCTTTTGTAGAGACATCGATGGATCGAGAGACTGTCATACAGAATGAAGTAAGTCAGAAAGAGGAAAACAAATATTGTATATTAATGCATATATGTGGAGCCTAAAAATGGTACAGATGAACTGGTTTGCAGGGAAGAAATAGAGACACAGAGTTAGAGAACAAACGTATGGACACCAAGTGTGGGAAGCCATGGGGTGGTGGTGGTTGGATGAGTTGGGAGTTTGGGATTGACCTGTATACATGTATATGCATAAAATACATAACTAATAATAACGTGCTGTATAAAAAAATAAATAAAATTAAATTTCAAAATTTTAAAAAATAAAATTTAAAAATAAAACAGAAAAAAGTTCTTCCTGTCACACAGATGTATTAATAGGAATGAATTATTTCCATGCTTATATCTATAAATACATAAAAGAGGAATAAAATCTAACTTGAACCATAAAATAAAAAAAAAACCTGAACCCACCAGTAATACACAGGAAAACCCTAGCAGGGCACTTGCTCCAGTGGTAAACAATTCTGAAATTGTTCAGAGGTGGGGAATCATCTCCCATACAGCCAACAACCCACCCCCCATGCAAGGAGCGTCCTCATTGCAAAGCTGGGGGACCATGCCGAGGCATCTGTGAGTAAACGTGAGCTGAGCCCCAGGCCAGCTGCTGCTGAACTGTTCCCACCCTTTCCAGGTAAAACACCTGAATATGTACAAGGGCTTGAAAGCCTAGAGGAAGGACCGTGGAGCCACACCAGCGACAGCAGGCAGGCCAACTTGGTGCCTGCAGGCCAGCCAGGGTGGTCCTGGCCCCGGGCGCACTTCCAGAAGCTTTCCACTGCCCTGCCTGAGATACCCCTCCTGTCCCGGCCCCCACTGCTTTTTTCCTTCCTCACCTCTGTCCGGAGAGAAATTCCAGCGGAAGGTATGGGTGACACATCCTCTTCTTTACAGGCGGCAGCCTGGCAACTCCTGCAGAAAGGCCAGCAGAACCCCACTCACACCGGGCCACCCACAAAGCTGTGGCCCCTCACACCCTCCCACCAGCACAGCCCCGAGACTGCTGACGAGGCAGAGCATATGGATTCAGGCACAACTTCAGGGGCTATAGCTACCTGGAGCGCTGTTTATATTGACTTCAAAGAGGCACACCTGGGGAGGGCGGGCCGGCAGGGTAAGGCTGCCCAGGTCAGCTAATCCACAACCCTCAGGGAATCACATTGTTGAAAATGGACCCCGCTAAGGCAGAAGAGAAGCCAAGGGAAAAAAGGACACAATGCCATTTGCAGCACCGTAGATGAGTCTAGAAGTAATCACGTGACTTGTAGTAAGTCAGAAATTGAAAGACACATATCATATCATATCACTTATAGGAGTTACCTAAAAATGGATACCAGGGCAGATATTTCCACGGAGAAGGGCAATCACAGATTCATTAAACAAACTTATTGTTCACCAATGGAAAGGTGTGAGGATTGGTTTCATTACGATATCGGGGTTAACAGACATATACAAACACAGGTGACATATATAATCACCAAAGACCTACAGAATACCAAGAGAGGACTACTCAACATTCTGTCATAACATACATGGGAAAAGGATCCCAGGAAGAACAGACATCTGTATATGTGTAAAAGAACCACATCTTCCACACCTACAACAAGCCAAACATTGTAATCAAACTTGCTGTAATAAAAAATAAAAAATTAAATTAGAAACACGAACAAGAAGTAGTGAGACAAACGTGAGGGGCTTTCTCCTGGCACATTCCATTCTAAACTCCAATCTAGAACACCACTTCCACTGAGGCTCTCTTGCCCTAGTAACCAGATTTGGTAAGGGTGAACTGCTGCCACCTTGTGGCCGTTTCACACAACAGCAGCTTTAATCCCAACGCTAATGGTCAGTTGATATTCAAAATCATTGCAGGCCTGTAAATGACACCTGCCCTGAAAACAAATCCTGGTGTCACATATCGACCAAAAAATTCAAAGGACGTCCATATTTCAAAACGACCGTTTCAAAAGGCATATTTTACGCACATTAGTGTTCTGCTTCTTTTCCTTTCTTTCCTTTTTTGTTAAAAAACACGGGAATGGAAAAAGGCTTCCCTCAGAATGGGCGAAAATCGTTGCAGACGAATCAATGGACAGAGGTTTAATCTCCAATATATATAAACAGCTCATGCAGCTTAATATTAAAAAATCAAACAACCCAAAAAAATGGGCAGAAGATCTAAAGAGACGTTTCTTCAAAGGAGACACAGAGATGGCCAAGACGCACATGAAAAGCTGCTCAACAGCACTAATTATTGGAGAAATGCAAATCAAAAGTACAATGAGGTATCACCTCACACCTGTTAGAATCGGCATCATCAGAAAATCTACAAACAACCAATTCTGGGGAGGGTGTGGACAAAAGGAGCCCTCTTCCACTATTGGTGGGATTGTAAATTGATACAGTCCCTATGGAGAACAGTATGGAGTTTCCTTAAAATAACTAGAAATAGAATTACCATCTGATCCAGCAATCCCACTTCTGGGCATATACCCAGAGAAAACCGTATTTCAAAAAGGCACATTCACCACAATGTTCGTTGCAGCACTATTTACAATAGCCAGGTAATGGAAGCAACCTAAATGCCCACAGACAGATGAATGGATAAAGATGTGGTACATATATAAATTGGAACATTACTCGGCCATAAAAAGGAATGAATCTGGGTCTTTTGTAGAGACATCGATGGATCGAGAGACTGTCATACAGAATGAAGTAAGTCAGAAAGAGGAAAACAAATATTGTATATTAATGCATATATGTGGAGCCTAAAAATGGTACAGATGAACTGGTTTGCAGGGAAGAAATAGAGACACAGAGTTAGAGAACAAACGTATGGACACCAAGTGTGGGAAGCCATGGGGTGGTGGTGGTTGGATGAGTTGGGAGTTTGGGATTGACCTGTATACATGTATATGCATAAAATACATAACTAATAATAACGTGCTGTATAAAAAAATAAATAAAATTAAATTTCAAAATTTTAAAAAATAAAATTTAAAAATAAAACAGAAAAAAGTTCTTCCCGACACACAGATGTATTTATAGGAATGAATTATTTCCATGCTTATATCTATAAATACATAAAAGAGGAATAATATCTAACTTGAACCATAAAATAAAAAAAAACCTGAACCCACGAGTTATACAGAGGAAAACCCTATCAGGGCACTTTCTCCAGTGGTAAACAATTCTGAAATTGGTCAGAGGTGGGGAACCATCTCCCATACAGCCATCAACCCACCCCCCTCGCAAGGAGCGTCCTCATTGCAAAGCTGGGGGACCGTGCCGAGGCATCTGTGAGTAAACGTGAGCTGAGCCCCAGGCCAGCTGCTGCTGAACTGTTCCCACCCTTTCCAGGTAAAACACCTGAATATGTACAAGGGCTTGAAAGCCTAGAGGAAGGACCGTGGAGCCACACGAGCGACAGCACGCAGGCCAACTTGGTGCCTGCAGGCCAGCCAGGGTGGTCCTGGCCCTGGGCGCTCTTCCAGAAGCTTTCCGTTGCCCTGCCTGAGATACCCCTCCTGTCCCGGCCCCCACTGCTTTTTTCCTTCCTCACCTCTGTCCGGAGAGAAATTCCAGCGGAAGGTATGGGTGACACATCCTCTTCTTTACAGGCGGCAGCCTGGCAACTCCTGCAGAAAGGCCAGCAGAACCTCACTCACACCGGGCCACCCACAAAGCTGTGGCCCCTCACTCCCTCCCACCAGCACAGCCCCGAGACTGCTGACGGGGCAGAGAATATGGAGTCAGGCACAGCTTCAGGGGCTATTGCTGCCTGGAGCGCTGTTTATATTGATCTCAATGAGGCACACCTGGGGAGGGCGGGCCGGCATTGTAAGGCTGCCCAGTTCAGCTAATCGACAACCCTCAGGGAATCACATTGTTGAAAATGGACCCCGCTAAGGCAGAAGAGAAGCCAAGAGAAAAAAGGACACAATGCCATTTGCAGCACCGGAGATGAGTCTAGAAGTAATCACGTGACTTATAGTAAGTCAGAAAGTGAAAGACACATATCCTATCATATCACTTACAGGTGTTACCTAAAAATGGATACCAGGGCAGATATTTCCACGGAGAAGGGCAATCACAGATTCATTAAACAAACTTTTGGTTCACCAATGGAAAGGTGTGAGGATTGGTTTCATTACAATATCGGGGTTAACAGACATATACAAACACAGGTGACATATATAATCACCAAAGACCTACAGAATACCAAGAGAGGACTACTCAACATTCTGTCATAACGTACATGGGAAAAGGATCCCAGGAAGAACAGTCATCTGTATATGTGTAAAAGAACCACATCTTCCACACCTACAACAAGCCAAACATTGTAATCAAACTTGCTGTAATAAAAAATAAAAAATTAAATTAAAAACACGAACAAGAAGTAGTGAGACAAACGTGAGGGGCTTTCTCCTGGCACATTCCATTCTAAACTCCAATCTAGAACACCACTTCCACTGAGGCTCTCTTGCCCTAGTAACCAGATTTGGTAAGGGTGAACTGCTGCCACCTTGTGGCCGTTTCACACAACAGCAGCTTTAATCCCAGCGCTAATGGTCAGTTGATATTCAAAATCATTGCAGGCCTGTAAATGACACCTGCCCTGAAAACAAATCCTGGGTTCACATATCCACCAAAAAATTCAAAGGACGTCCATATTTCAAAACGACCATTTCAAAAGGCATATTTTACGCACATTAGTGTTCTTCTTCTTTTCCTTTCTTTCCTTTTTTGTTAAAAAACACGGGAATGGAAAAAGGCATCCCTCAGAATGGGCGAAAATCGTTGCAGACGAATCAATGGACAGAGGTTTAATATCCAATATATATAAACAGCTCATGCAGCTTAATATTAAAAAAAACAAACAACCCAAAAAAAATGGGCAGAAGATCTAAAGAGACGTTTCTTCAAAGGAGACACAGAGATGGGCAAGACGCACATGAAAAGCTGCTTAACAACACTAATTATTAGAGAAATGCAAATCAAAACTACAATGAGGTATCCCCTCACACCTGTTAGAATCGGCATCATCAGAAAATCTACAAACAACCAATTCTGGGGAGGGTGTGGACAAAAGGAGCCCTCTTCCACTATTGGTGTGAATGTAAATTGATACAGTCACTATGGAGAACAGTATGGAGTTTCCTTAAAAAAACTAGAAATAGAATTACCATCTGATCCAGCAATCCCACTTCTGGGCATATACCCAGAGAAAACCGTAAATCAAAAAGGCACATTCACCACAATGTTCGTTGCAGCACTATTTACAATAGCCAGGTAATGGAAGCAACCTAAATGCCCACAGACAGATGAATGGAGAAAGAAGTGGTACATATATAAAATGGAATATTACTCGGCCATTAAAAGGAATGAAACTGGGTCATTTGTAGAGACATCGATGGATCGAGAGACTGTCATACAGAATGAAGTAAGTCAGAAAGAGGAAAACAAATATTGTATATTAATGCATATAAGTGGAGCCTAAAAATGGTACAGATGAATTGGTTTGCAGGGAAGAAATAGAGACACAGAGGTAGAGAACAAACGTATGGACACCAAGTGTGGGAAGCCATGGGGTGGTGGTGGTGGGATGAGTTGGGAGTTTGGGATTGACCTGTATACATGTATATGCAAACAATACATAACTAATAATAACGTGCTGTATAAAAAAATAAATAAAATTAAATTTCAAAATTTTAAAAAATAAAATTTAAAAATAAAACAGAAAAAAGTTCTTCCCGTCACACAGATGTTTTTATAGGAATGAATTATTTCCATGCTTATATCTATAAATACATAAAAGAGGAATAAAATCTAACTTGAACCATAAAAGAAAAAAAAAATCTGAACCCACGAGTTATACAGAGGAAAACCCTATCAGGGCACTTGCTGCAGTGGTAAACAATTCTGAAATTGGTCAGAGGTGGGGAACCATCTCCCATACAGCCAGCAACCCACCCCCCACGCAAGGAGCGTCCTCATTGCAAAGCTGGGGGACTGTGCCGAGGCATCTGTGAGTAAACGTGAGCTGAGCCCCAGGCCAGCTGCTGCTGAACTGTTCCCACCCTTTCCAGGTAAAACACCTGAATATGTACAAGGGCTTGAAAGCCTAGAGGAAGGACCGAGGAGCCACACCAGCGACAGCACGCAGGCCAACTTGGTGCCTGCAGGCCAGCCAGGGTGGTCATGACACCGGGTGCTCTTCCAGAAGATTTCCATTGCCCTGCCTGAGATACCCCTCCTGTCCCGGCCCCCACTGCTTTTTTCCTTCCTCACCTCTGTCCGGAGAGAAATTCCAGCGGAAGGTATGGGTGACACAACCTCTTCTTTACAGGCGGCAGCCTGGCAACTCCTGCAGAAAGGCCAGCAGAACCCCACTCACACCGGGCCACCCACGGAGCTGTGGCCCCTCACTTCCTCCCACCAGCACAGCCCCGAGACTGCTGACGGGGCAGAGAATATGGAGTCAGGCACAGCTTCAGGGGCTATTGCTGCCTGGAGCGCTGTTTATATTGACCTCAACGAGGCACACCTGGGGAGGGCGGGCCGGCAGTGTAAGGCTGCCCAGTTCAGCTAATCCACAACCCTCAGGGAATCACATTGTTGAAAATGGACCCCGCTAAGGCAGAAGAGAAGCCAAGGGAAAAAAGGACACAATTCCATTTGCAGCACCGTAGATGAGTCTAGAAGTAATCACGTGACTTGTAGTAAGTCAGAAAGTGAAAGACACATATCCTATCATATCACTTATAGGTGTTACCTAAAAATGGATACCAGGGCAGATATTTCCACGGAGAAGGGCAATCACAGATTCATTAAACAAACTTATGGTTCACCAATGGAAAGGTGTGAGGATTGGTTTCATTACGATATCGGGGTTAACAGACATATACAAACACAGGTGACATATATAATCACCAAAGACCTACAGAATACCAAGAGAGGACTACTCAACATTCTGTCATAACGTACATGGGAAAAGGATCCCAGGAAGAACAGACATCTGTATATGTGTAAAAGAACCACATCTTCCACACCTACAACAAGCCAAACATTGTAATCAAAATTGCTGTAATAAAAAATAAAAAATTAAATTAAAAACACGAACAAGAAGTAGTGAGACAAACGTGAGGGGCTTTCTCCTGGCACATTCCATTCTAAACTCCAATCTAGAACACCACTTCCACTGAGGCTCTCTTGCCCTAGTAACCAGATTTGGTAAGGGTGAACTGCTGCCACCTTGTGGCCTTTACACACAACAGCAGCTTTAATCCCAACGCTAATGGTCAGTTGATATTCAAAATCATTGCAGGCCTGTAAATGACACCTGCCCTGAAAACAAATCCTGGGGTCACATATCGACCAAAAAATTCAAAGGACGTCCATATTTCAAAACGAACGTTTCAAAAGGCATATTTTACGCACATTAGAGTTCTGCTTCTTTTCCTTTCTTTCCTTTTTTGTTAAAAAACACGGGAATGGAAAAAGGCATCCCTCAGAATGGGTGAAAATCGTTGCAAACGAATCAATGGACAGAGGTTTAATCTCCAATATATATAAACAGCACATGCAGCTTAATATTAAAAAAACAAACAACCCAATACAAAAATGGGCAGAAGATCTAAAGAGACGTTTCTTCAAAGAAGACACAGAGATGGCCAAGACGCACATGAAAAGCTGCTCAACAGCACTAATTATTAGAGAAATGCAAATCAAAACTACAATGAGGTATCACCTCACACCTGTTAGAATCGGCATCATCAGAAAATCTACAAACAACCAATTCTGGGGAGGGTGTGGACAAAAGGAGCCCTCTTCCACTATTGGTGGGAATGTAAATTGATACAGTCACTATGGAGAACAGTATGGAGTTTCCTTAAAAAAATTAGAAATAGAATTACCATCTGATCCAGCAATCCCAATTCTGGGCATATACCCAGAGAAAACCGTATTTCAAAAAGGCACATTCACCACAATGTTCGTTGCAGCACTATTTACAATAGCCAGGTAATGGAAGCAACCTAAATGCCCACAGACAGATGAATGGATATAGATGTGGTACACATATAAAATGAAATATTACTCGGCCATAAACAAGAATGAAACTGGGTCATTTGTAGAGACATCGATGGATCGAGAGACTGTCATACAGAATGAAGTAAGTCAGAAAGAGGAAACCAAATACTGTATATTAATGCATATATGTGGAACCTAAAAAATGGTACAGATGAACTGGTTTGCAGGGAAGAAATAGAGACCCAGAGGTAGAGAACAAACATATGGACACCAAGTGTGGAAGCCATGGGGTGGTGGTGGTGGGATGAGTTGGGAGATTGGGATTGACCTGTATACATGTATATGCATAAAATACATAACTAATAATAACGTGCTGTATAAAAAAAATAAAATTAAATTTCAAAATTTTAAAAAATAAAATTTAAAAATAAAAGAGAAAAAAGTTTTTCCTGTCACACAGATGTATTTATAGGAATGAATTATTTCCATGCTTATATCTATAAATATATAAAAGAGGAATAAAATCTAACTTGAACCATAAAAGAAAAAAAAAACATGAACCCACGAGTTATACAGAGGAAAACCCTATCAGGGCACTTGCTCCAGCGGTAAACAATTCTGAAATTGGTCAGAGGTGGGAAACCATCTCCCATACAGCCTGCAACCCAGCCCCAACGCAAGGAGCGTCCTCATTGCAAAGCTGGGGGACCGTGCCGAGGCATCTGTGAGTAAACGTGAGCTGAGCCCCAGGCCAGCTGCTGCTGAACTGTTCCCACCCTTCCCAGGTAAAACACCTGAATATGTACAAGGGCTTGAAAGCCTAGAAGAAGGGACGTCGAGCCACACCAGCGACAGCACGCAGGCCAACTTGGTGCCTGCAGGCCAGCCAGGTTGGTCTTGGCCCCGGGCGCTCTTCCGCATGCTTTCCATTGCCCTGCCTGAGATACCCCTCCTGTCCCGGCCCCCACTGCTTTTTTCCTTCCTCACCTCTGTCCGGAGAGAAATTCCAGGGGAAGGTATGGGTGACACATTCTCTTCTTTACAGGTGGCAGCCTGGCATCTCCTGCAGAAAGGCCAGCAGAACCCCACTCACACCGGGCCACACACAAAGCTGTGGCCCCTCACTCCCTCCCACCAGCACAGCCCCGAGACTGCTGACGGGGCAGAGAATATGGAGTCAGGCACAGCTTCAGGGGCTATTGCTGCCTGGAGCGCTGTTTATATTGACCTCAACGAGGCACACCTGGCGAGGGCGGGCCGGCAGAATAAGGCTGCCCAGGTCACCTAATCCACAACCCTCAGGGAATCACCTTGGTGAAAATGGACCTCGCTAAGGCAGAAGAGAAGCCAAGGAAAAAAAGGACACAATGCCATTTGCAGCAACGTAAATGAGTCTAGAAGTAATCACGTGACTTGTAGTAAGGCAGAAAGAGAAAGACACATATCATATCATATCACTTATAGGTGTTACCTAAAAATGGATACCAGGGCAGATATTTCCACGGAGAAGGGCAATCACAGATTCATTAAACAAACTTATGGTTCACCAATGGAATGGTGTGAGGATTGGTTTCATTACGATATCGGGGTTAACAGACATATACAAACACAGGTGACATATATAATCACCAAAGACCTACAGAATACCAAGAGAGGACTACTCAACATTCTGTCATAACGTACATGGGAAATGGATCCCAGGAAGAACAGACATCTGTATATGTGTAAAAGAACCACATCTTCCACACCTACAACAAGCCAAACATTGTAATCAAACTTGCTGTAATAAAAAATAAAAAAAAATTAAATTAAAAACACGAACAAGAAGTAGTGAGACAAACTTGAGGGGCTTTCTCCTGGCACATTCCATTCTGAATTCCAATCTAGAACACCACTTCCACTGAGGCTTTCTTGCCCTAGTAACCAGATTTGGTAAGGGAGAACTGTTGCCACTTTGTGGCCGTTTCACACAACAGCAGCTTTAATCCCAGCGCTAATGGTCCGTTGATATTCAAAATCATTGCAGGCCTGTAAATGACACCTGCCCTGAAAACAAATCCTGGGGTCACATATCGACCAAAAATTCAAAGGACGTCCATATTTCAAAAGGACCGTTTCAAACGGCATATTTTACGCACATTAGTGTTCTGCTTCTTTTCCTTTCTTTCCTTTTTTGTTAAAAAAAACGGGAATGGAAAAAGGCATCCCTCAGAATGGGCAAAAATCGTTGCAAACGAATCAATGGACAGAGGTTTAATCTCCAATATATATAAACAGCTCATGCAGCTTAATATTAAAAAAACAAACAACCCAATACAAAAATGGGCAGAAGATCTAAAGAGACGTTTCTTCAAAGAAGACACAGAGATGGCCAAGACGCACATGAAAAGCTGCTCAACAGCACTAATTATTCGAGAAATGCAAATCAAATCTACAATGAGGTATCACCTCACACCTGTTAGAATCGGCATCATCAGAGAATCTACAAACAACCAATTCTGGGGAGGGTGTGGACAAAAGGAGCCCTCTTCCACTATTGGTGGGAATGTAAATTGATACAGTCACTATGGAGAACAGTATGGAGATTCCTTAAAAAAACTAGAAATAGAATTACCATCTGGTCCAGCAATCCCACTTCTGGGCATATACCCAGAGAAAACCATAAATCAAAAAGGCACATTCACCACAATGTTCGTTGCAGCACTATTTACAATAGCCAGGTAATGGAAGCAACCTAAAGGCCCACAGACAGATGAATGGATAAAGATGTGGTACATATATAAAATGAAATATTACTCGGCCATAAACAGGAATGTAACTGGGTCATTTGTAGAGACATCGATGGATCGAGAGACTGTCATACAGAATGAAGTCAAAAAGAGTAAACCAAATACTGTATATGAAGGCATATATGGGGAACCTAAAAAATGGTACAGATGAACTGGTTTGCAGCGAAGAAATAGAGACAAAGAGGTAGAGAACAAACGTATGGACACCAAGTGTGGGAAGCCATGGGGTGGTGGTGGTGGGATGAGTTGGGAGATTGGGATTGACCTGTATACATGTATATGCATAAAATACATAACTAATAATAACCTGCTGTATAAAAAAATAAATTAATTAATTTCAAAATTCTAAACAATAAAATTTAAAAATAAAAGAGAAAAAAGTTCTTCCCGTCTCACAGATGTATTTATAGGAATGAATTATTTCCATGCTTATATCTATAAATACATAAAAGAGGAATAAAATCTAACTTGAAACATAAAAGAAAAAAAAAACCTGAACCCACCATTTATACAGAGGAAAACCCTATCTGGACACTTGCTCCAGCGGTAAACAATTCTGAAATTGGGCAGAGGTGGGGAACCATCTCCGAAACAGCCAGCACCCCACACCCCACACAAGGAGCGTCCTCATTGCAAAGCTGGGGGACCGTGCCGAGGCATCTGTGCGTAAACGTGAGCTGAGCCCTAGGCCAGCTGCTGCTGTACTGTTCCCACCCTTCCCAGGTAAAACACCTGAATATGTACAAGGGCTTGAAAGACTAGAGGAAGGGCCGTGGAGCCACACCAGCGACAGCATGCAGGCCAACTTGGTGCCTGCAGGCCAGCCAGGGTGGTCCTGGCCACGGGCGCTCTTCCGGAAGCTTTCCATTGCCCTGCCTGAGATACCCCTCCTGTCCTGGCCCCCACTGCTTTTTTCCTTCCTCACCTCTGTCCGGAGAGAAATTCCAGCGGAAGGTATGGGTGACACATTCTCTTCTTTACAGGTGGCAGCCTGGCAACTCCTGCAGAAAGGCCAGCAGAGCCCCACTCACACCGGGCCACCCACAAAGCTGTGGCCCCTCACTCCCACCCACCAGCAGAGCCCCGAGACTGCTAATGGGGCAGAGAATATGGAGTCAGGCACAGCTTCCGGGTCTATTGCTGCCTGGAGCGCTGTTTATATTGACCTCAACGAGGCACACCTGGGGAGGGGGGGCCGGCAGGGTAAGGCTGCCCAGGTCAGCTAATCCACAACCCTCAGGGAATCACATTGTTGAAAATGGACCTCACTAAGGCAGAATAGAAGCCAAGGAAAAAAAGGACACAATGCCATTTGCAGCCCCGTAGATGATTTTAGAGGTAATCACGTGACTTGTAGTAAGTCAGAATGTGAAAGACACATATCGTATCTTATCACTTATAGGTGTTACCTAAAAATGGATATCAGGGCAGATATTTCCACGGAGAAGGGCAATCACAGATTCTTTAAACAAACTTATGGTTCACCAATGGAAAGGTGTGAGGATTGGTTTCATTACGATATCGGGGTTAACAGACATATACAAACACATGTGACATATATAATCACCAAAGACCTACGGAATACCAAGAGAAGACTACTTAACATTCTGTCATAACGTACATGGGAAAAGGATCCCAGGAAGAACAGACATCTGTATATGTGTAAAAGAACCACATCTTCCACACCTACAACAAGCCAAACATTGTAATCAAACTTGCTGTAATAAAAAATAAATAAAAAATAAATTAAAAACACGAACAAGATGTAGTGAGACACACTTGAGGGGCTTTCTCCTGGCACATTCCATTCTAAATTCCAATCTAGAACACGACTTCCATTGAGGCTCTGTTGCCCTCTTAACCAGATTTGGTAAGGGAGAACTGCTGCCTCCTTGTGGCCGTTTCACACAACAGCAGCTTTAATCCCAGCGCTAATGGTCCATTGATATTCAAAATCATTGCAGGCCTGTAAATCACACGTGCCCTGAAAACAAATCCTGGGGTCACATATCGACCAAAAAATTCAAAGGACGTCCATATTTCAAAACAACCGTTTCAAAAGGCATATTTTACGCACATTAGTGTTCTGCTTCTTTTTCTTTCTTTCCTTTTTTGTTAAAAAAAACGGGAATGGAAAAAGGCATCCCTCAGAATCGGCGAAAATCGTTGCAGACGAATCAATGGACAAAGGTTTAATCTCCAATATATATAAACAGCTCATGCAGCTTAATATTAAAAAAACAAACAACCCAATACAAAAATGGGCAGAAGATCTAAAGAGACGTTTCTTCAAAGAAGACACAGAGATGGCCATGACGCACATGAAAAGCTGCTCAACAGCACTAATTATTAGAGAAATGCAAATCAAAACTACAATGAGGTATCACCTCACACCTGTTAGAATCGGCATCATCAGGAAATCTACAAACAACCAATTATGGGGAGGGTGTGGACAAAAGGAGCCCTCTTCCACTATTGGTGGGAATGTAAATTGATACAGTCACTATGGAAAACAGTATGGAGTTTCCTTAAAAAAAACTAGAAATAGAATTACCATCTGATCCAGCAATCCCACTTCTGGGCATATACCCAGAGAAAACCATAAATCAAAAAGGCACATTCACCACAATGTTCATTGCAGCACTATTTACAATAGCCAGGTAATGGAAGCAACCTAAATGCCCACAGACAGATGAATGGATAAAGATGTGGTACATATATAAAATGGAATATTACTCGGCCATAAAGGGGAATGAAACTGGGTCCTTTGTAGAGACATCGATGTATCTAGTGACTGTCATACATAATGAAGTAAGTCAGAAAGAGGAAAACAAATATTGTATATTAATGCATATATGTGGAACCTAAAAAATGGTACAGATGAACTGATTTGCAGGGAAGAAATAGAGGCAGAGCGGTAGAGAACAAACGTATGGACACCAAGTTTGGGAAGCTATGGGGTGACGGTGGTGGGATGAGTTGGGAGATTGGGATTGACCTGTATACATGTATATGCATAAAATACATAACTAATAATAACCTGCTGTATAAAAAAATAAATAAAATTAAATTTCAAAATTTTAAAAAATAAAATTTAAAAATAAAACAGAAGAAAGTTCTTCCCTTCACACAGATGTATTTATAGGAATGAATTATTTACATGCTTATATGTATAAATACATAAAAGAGGAATAAAATCTAACTTGAACCATAAAAGAAAAAAAAAAAAACCCTGAACCCACGATTTATACAGAGGAAAACCATATCAGGGCACTTGCTCCAGTGGTCAACAATTCTGAAATTGGTCAGAGGTTGGGAATCATCTCCCATACAGCCAGCAACCCACCCCCCACGCAAGGAGCGTCCTCATTGCAAAGCTGGGGGACCGTGCCGAGGCATCTGTGAGTAAACGTGAGCTGAGCCCCAGGCCAGTTGCTGCTGAACTGTTCCCACCCTTCCCAGGTAAAACACCTGAATATGTACAAGGGCTTGGAAGCCTAGAGGAAGGGCGTTGGAGCCACACCAGCGACAGCACGCAGGCCAACTTGGTGCCTGCAGGCCAGCCAGGGTGGTCCTGGCCCCGGGCGCTCTTCAGGAAGCTTTCCATTACCCTGCCTGAGATACCCCTCCTGTCCCGGCCCCCACTGTTTTTTCCTTCCTCACCTCTGTCTGGAGAGAAATTCCAGCGGAAGGTATGGGTGACACATCCCATTCTTTACAGGTGGCAGCCTGGCAACACCTGCAGAAAGTCCAGCAGAGCCCCCCTCACACTGGGCCACCAACAAAGCTGTGGCCCCTCACTCCCTCCCACCAGCACAGCCCCGAGACTGCTGATGGTGCAGAGAATATGGAGTCAGGCACAGCTTCAGGGGCTTTTGCTGCCTGGAGCACTGTTTTTCTTGAACTCAACCAGGCAAACCTGGGGAGGGCCAGCTGGCAGCGTAAGGCTGCCCAGGTCAGCTAATCCACAACCCTCAGGGAATCACATTGTTGAAAATTGACCTTGCTAAGGCAGAAGAGAAGCCAAGGGAAAAAAGGACACAATGCCATTTGCAGCACCGTAGATGAGTCTAGAAGTAATCACGTGACTTGTAGTAAGTCAGAAAGTGAAAGACACATATCATATCATATCACTTATAGGTGTTACCTAAAAATGGATACCAGGGCAGATATTTCCACGGAGAAGGGCAATCACAGATTCATTAAACAAACTTATGGTTCACCAATGGAAAGGTGTGAGGATTGGTTTCATTACGATATCGGGGTTAAGAGACATATACAAACACAGGTGACATATATAATCACCAAAGACCTACAAAATACCAAGAGAGGACTACTCAACATTCTGTCATAACGTACATGGGAAAAGGATCCCAGGAAGAACAGTCATCTGTATATATGTAAAAGAACCACATCTTCCACACCTACAACAAGCCAAACATTGTAATCAAACTTGCTGTAATAAATAATAAAAAAAATTAAATTAAAAACACGAACAAGATGTAGTGAGACAAACGTGAGGGGCTTTCTCCTGGCACATTCCATTCTAAACTCCAATCTAGAACACCACTTCCACTGAGGCTCTCTTGCCCTAGTAACCAGATTTGGTAAGGGTGAACTGCTGCCACCTTGTGGCCGTTTCACACAACAGCAGCTTTAATCCCAGCGCTAATGGTCAGTTGATATTCAAAATCATGGCAGGCCTGTAAATGACACCTGCCCTGAAAACAAATCCTGGGGTCACATATCGACCAAAAAATTCAAAGGACGTCCATATTTCAAAACGACCGTTTCAAAAGGCATATTTTACGCACATTAGTGTTCTGCTTTTATTCCTTTCTTTCCTTTTTTGTTAAAAAACACGGGAATGGAAAAAGGTATCCCACAGAATGGGCGTAAATCGTTGCAGATGAATCAATGGACAGAGGTTTAATCTCCAATATATATAAACAGCTCATGCAGCTTAATATTAAAAAAACAAACAACCCCAAAAAAATGGGCAGAAGATCTAAAGAGACGTTTCTTCAAAGGAGACACAGAGATGGCCAAGACGCACATGAAAAGCTGCTCAACAGCACTAATTATTAGAGAAATGCAAATCAAAACTACAATGAGGTATCACCTCACACCTGTTAGAATCGGCATCATCAGAAAATCTACAAACAACCAATTCTGGGGAGGGTGTGGACAAAAGGAGCCCTCTTCCACTATTGGTGGGAATGTAAATTGATACAGTCCCTATGGAGAACAGTATGGAGTTTCCTTAAAAAAACTAGAAATAGAATTACCATCTGATCCAGCAATCCCACTTCTGGGCATATACCCAGAGAAAACCGTATTTCAAAAAGGCACATTCACCACAATGTTCGTTGCAGCATTATTTACAATTGCCAGGTAATGGAAGCAACCTAAATGCCCACAGACAGATGAATGGATAAAGATGTGGTACATATATAAAATGGAATATTACTCGGCCATAAAATGGAATGAAACTGGGTCATTTGTAGAGACATCGATGGATCGAGAGACTGTCATACAGAATGAAGTAAGTCAGAAAGAGGAAAACAAATATTGTATATTAATGCATATATGTGGAGCCTAAAAATGGTACAGATGAACTGGTTTGCAGGGAAGAAATAGAGACACAGAGGTAGAGAACAAACGTATGGACACCAAGTGTGGGAAGCCATGGGGTGGTGGTGGTGGGATGAGTTGGGAGTTTGGGATTGACCTGTATACATGTATATGCATAAAATACATAACTAATAATAACCTGCTGTATAAAAAAATAAATAAAATTAAATTTCAAAATTTTAAAAAATATAATTTAAAAATAAAACAGAAAAAATTTCTTCCCTTCACACAGATGTATTTATAGGAATGAATTATTTCCATGCTTATATCTATAAATACATAAAAGAGGAATAAAATCTAACTTGAACCATAAAAGAAAAAAAAAACCCTGAACCCACGAGTTATACACAGGAAAACCCTATCAGGGCACTTGCTCCAGCGGTCAACAATTATGAAATTGGTCAGAGGTTGGGAATCAGCTCCCATACAGCCAGCAACCCACCCCCCACGCAAGGAGCGTCCTCATTGCAAAGCTGGGGGACCGTGCCGAGGCATCTGTGAGTAAACGTGAGCTGAGCCCCAGGCCAGCTCCTGCTGAACTGTTCCCACCCTTCCCAGGTAAAACACCTGAATATGTACAAGGGCTTGAAAGCCTAGAGGAAGGACCGTGGAGCCACACCAGTGACAGCACGCAGGCCAACTTGGTGCCTGCAGGCCAGCTAGGGTGCTCCTGGCCCCGGGCGCTCTTCCGGAAGCTTTCCATTGCCCTGCCTGATATACCCCTCCTGTCCCGGCCCCCACTGCTTTTTTCCTTCCTCACCTCTGTCCGGAGAGAAATTCCAGCGGAAGGTATGGGTGACACATCCTCTTCTTTACAGGTGGCAGCCTGGCAACCCCTGCAGAAAGGCCAGCAGAGCCCCCCTCACACTGGGCCACCAACAAAGCTGTGGCCCCTCACTCCCTTCCACCAGCACAGCCCCGAGACTGCTGACGGGGCAGAGAATATGGAGTCAGGCACAGCTTCAGGGCCTATTGCTGCCTGGAGCACTGTTTATATTGACCTCAACGAGGCACACCTGGGGAGGGCGGGCCGGCAGGGTAAGGCTGCCCAGGTCAGCTAATCCACAACCCTCAGGGAATCACATTGTTGAAAATGGACCTCACTAAGGCAGAATAGAAGCCAAGGAAAAAAAGGACACAATGCCATTTGCAGCCCCGTAGATGATTCTAGAGGTAATCACGTGACTTGTAGTAAGTCAGAATGTGAAAGACACATATCGTATCTTATCACTTATAGGTGTTACCTAAAAATGGATATCAGGGCAGATATTTCCACGGAGAAGGGCAATCACAGATTCATTAAACAAACTTATGGTTCACCAATGGAAAGGTGTGAGGATTGGTTTCATTACGATATCGGGGTTAACAGACATATACAAACACAGGTGACATATATAATCACCAAAGACCTACGGAATACCAAGATAAGACTACTTAACATTTTGTCATAACGTACATGGGAAAAGGATCCCAGGAAGAACAGACATCTGTATATGTGTAAAAGAACCACATCTTCCACACCTACAAGCCAAACATTGTAATCAAACTTGCTGTAATAAAAAATAAATAAAAAATAAATTAAAAACACGAACAAGATGTAGTGAGACACACTTGAGGGGCTTTCTCCTGGCACATTCCATTCTAAATTCCAATCTAGAACACGACTTCCATTGAGGCTCTGTTGCCCTCTTAACCAGATTTGGTAAGGGTGAACTGCTGCCACCTTGTGGCCGTTTCACACAACAGCAGCTTTAATCCCAGCGCTAATGGTCCATTGATATTCAAAATCATTGCAGGCCTGTAAATCACACCTGCCCTGAAAACAAATCCTGGGGTCACATATCGACCAAAAAATTCAAAGGACGTCCATATTTCAAAACAACCATTTCAAAAGGCATATTTTACGCACATTAGTGTTCTGCTTCTTTTTCTTTCTTTCCTTTTTTGTTAAAAAAACGGGAATGGAAAAAGGCATCCCTCAGAATGGGCGAAAATCGTTGCAGACGAATCAATGGACAGAGGTTTAATCGCCAATATATATAAACAGCTCATGCAGCTTAATATTAAAAAAACAAACAACCCAATACAAAAATGGGCAGAAGATCTAAAGAGACGTTTCTTCAAAGAAGACACAGAGATGGCCATGACGCACATGAAAAGCTGCTCAACAGCACTAATTATTAGAGAAATGCAAATCAAAACTACAATGAGGTATCACCTCACACCTGTTAGAATCGGCATCATCAGGAAATCTACAAACAACAAATTCTGGGGAGGGTGTGGACAAAAGGAGCCCTCTTCCACTATTGGTGGGAATGTAAATTGATACAGTCACTATGGAAAACAGTATGGAATTTCCTTAAAGAAACTAGAAATAGAATTACCATCTGATCCAGCAATCCCACTTCTGGGCATATACACAGAGAAATCCATAAATCAAAAAGGCACATTCACCACAATGTTCATTGCAGCACTATTTACAGTAGCCAGGTAATGGAAGCAACCTAAATGCCCACAGACAGATGAATGGATAAAGATGTGGTACATATATAAAATGGAATATTACTCGGCCATAAAGGGGAATGAAACTGGGTCCTTTGTAGAGACATCGATGTATCTAGTGACTGTCATACATAATGAAGCAAGTCAGAAAGAGGAAAACAAATATTGTATATTAATGCATATATGTGGAACCTAAAAAATGGTACAGATGAACTGATTTGCAGGGAAGAAATAGAGGCAGAGCGGTAGAGAACAAACGTATGGACACCAAGTTTGGGAAGCTATGGGGTGACGGTGGTGGGATGAGTTGGGAGATTGGGATTGACCTGTATACATGTATATGCATAAAATACATAACTAATAATAACCTGCTGTATAAAAAAATAAATAAAATTAAATTTCAAAATTTTAAAAAATAGAATTTAAAAATAAAACAGAAGAAAGATCTTCCCTTCACACAGATGTATTTATAGAAATGAATTATTTACATGCTTATATCTATAAATACATAAAAGAGGAATAAAATCTAACTTGAACAATAAAAGAAAAAAAAAAACCCTGAACCCACGATTTATACAGAGGAAAACCATATCAGGGCACTTGCTCCAGTGGTCAACAATTCTGAAATTGGTCAGAGGTTGGGAATCATCTCCCATACAGCCAGCAACCCACCCCCCACGCAAGGAGCGTCCTCATTGCAAAGCTGGGGGACCGTGCCGAGGCATCTGTGAGTAAACGTGAGCTGAGCCCCAGGCCAGTTGCTGCTGAACTGTTCCCACCCTTCCCAGGTAAAACACCTGAATATGTACAAGGGCTTGAAAGCCTAGAGGAAGGGCCGTAGAGCCACACCAGCGACAGCACGCAGGCCAACTTGGTGCCTGCAGGCCAGCCAGGGTGGTCCTGGCCCCGGGCGCTCTTCAGGAAGCTTTCCATTACCCTGCCTGAGATACCCCTCCTGTCCCGGCCCCCACTGCTTTTTTCCTTCCTCACCTCTGTCCGGAGAGAAATTCCAGCGGAAGGTATGGGTGACACATCCCATTCTTTACAGGTGGCAGCCTGGCAACACCTGCAGAAAGTCCAGCAGAGCCCCCCTCACACTGGGCCACCAACAAAGCTGTGGCCCCTCACTCCCTCCCACCAGCACAGCCCCGAGACTGCTGATGGTGCAGAGAATATGGAGTCAGGCACAGCTTCAGGGGCTTTTGCTGCCTGGAGCACTGTTTTTCTTGAACTCAACCAGGCAAACCTGGGGAGGGCCAGCTGGCAGCGTAAGGCTGCCCAGGTCAGCTAATCCACAACCCTCAGGGAATCACATTGTTGAAAATTGACCTTGCTAAGGCAGAAGAGAAGCCAAGGGAAAAAAGGACACAATGCCATTTGCAGCACCGTAGATGATTCTAGAAGTAATCACGTGACTTGTAGTAAGTCAGAAAGTGAAAGACACATATCATATCATATCACTTATAGGTGTTACCTAAAAATGGATACCAGGGCAGATATTTCCACGGAGAAGGGCAATCACAGATTCATTAAACAAACTTATGGTTCACCAATGGAAAGGTGTGAGGATTGGTTTCATTACAATATCGGGCTTAACAGACATATACAAACACAGGTGACATATATAATCACCAAAGACCTACAGAATACCAAGAGAGGACTACTCAACATTCTGTCATAACGTACATGGGAAAAGGATCCCAGGAAGAACAGTCATCTGTATATATGTAAAAGAACCACATCTTCCACACCTACAACAAGCCAAACATTGTAATCAAACTTGCTGTAATAAAAAATAAAAAATTAAATTAAAAACACAAACAAGAAGTAGTGAGACAAACGTGAGGGGCTTTCTCCTGGCACATTCCATTCTAAACTCCAATCTAGAACACCACTTCCACTGAGGCTCTCTTGCCCTAGTAACCAGATTTGGTAAGGGTGAACTGCTGCCACCTTGTGGCCGTTTCACACAACAGCAGCTTTAATCCCAATGCTAATGGTCAGTTAATATTCAAAATCATTGCAGGCCTGTAAATGACACCTGCCCTGAAAACAAATCCTGGGGTCACATATCAACCAAAAAATTCAAAGGACGTCCATATTTCAAAACGACCGTTTCAAAAGGCATATTTTACACACATTAGTGTTCTGCTTCTTTTCCTTTCTTTCCTTTTTTGTTAAAAAACACGGGAATGAAAAAAGGCATCCCTCAGGATGGGCGAAAATCGTTGCAGACGAATCAATGGACAGAGGTTTAATCTCCAATATATATAAACAGCTCATGCAGCTTAATATGAAAAAACAAACAACCCCCCCAAAAATGGGCAGAAGATCTAAAGAGACGTTTCTTCAAAGGAGACACAGAGATGGCCAAGCCGCACATGAAAAGCTGCTCAACAGCACTAATTATTAGAGAAATGCAAATCAAAACTACAATGAGGTATCACCTCACACCTGTTAGAATCGGCATCATCAGAAAATCTACAAACAACCAATTCTGGGGAGGGTGTGGACAAAAGGAGCCCTCTTCCACTATTGGTGGGAATGTAAATTGATACAGTCACTATGGAGAACAGTATGGAGTTTCCTTAAAAATACTAGAAATAGAATTACCATCTGATCCAGCAATCCCACTTCTGGGCATATACCCAGAGAAAACCATAAATCAAAACGGCACATTCACCACAATGTTCATTGCAGCACTATTTACAATAGCCAGGTAATGGAAGCAACCTAAATGCCCACAGACAGATGAATGGATAAAGATGTGGTACATATATAAAATGGAATATTACTCGGCCATAAAAAGGAATGAAACTGGGTCATTTGTAGAGACATCGATGGATCGAGAGACTGTCATACATAATGAAGTAAGTCAGAAAGAGGAAAACAAATATTGTATATTAATGCATATATGTGTTTCCTAAAAAATGGTACAGATGAACTGATTTGCAGGGAAGAAATAGAGACACAGAGGTAGAGAACAAACGTATGGACACCAAGTTTGGGAAGCCATGGGGTGATGGTGGTGGGAAGAGTTGGGACATTGGGATTGACCTGTATACATGTATATGCATAAAATACATAACTAATAATAACTTGCTGTATAAAAAAATAAATAAAATTAAATTTCAAAATTTTAAAAAATATAATTTAAAAATAAAACAGAAAAAATTTCTTCCCTTCACACAGATGTATTTATAGGAATGAATTATTTCCATGCTTATATCTATAAATACATAAATGAGGAATAAAATCTAACTTGAACCATAAAAGAAAAAAAAAACCCTGAACCCACGAGTTATACACAGGAAAACCCTATCAGGGCACTTGCTCCAGCGGTCAACAATTATGAAATTGGTCAGAGGTTGGGAATCAGCTCCCATACAGCCAGCAACCCACCCCCCACGCAAGGAGCGTCCTCATTGCAAAGCTGGGGGACCGTGCCGAGGCATCTGTGAGTAAACGTGAGCTGAGCCCCAGGCCAGCTCCTGCTGAACTGTTCCCACCCTTCCCAGGTAAAACACCTGAATATGTACAAGGGCTTGAAAGCCTAGAGGAAGGGCCTTGGAGCCACACCAGCGACAGCACGCAGGCCAACTTGGTGCCTGCAGGCCAGCCAGGGTGCTCCTGGCCCCGGGCGCTCTTCCGGAAGCTTTCCATTGCCCTGCCTGAGATACCCCTCCTGTCCCGGCCCCCACTGCTTTTTTCCTTCCTCACCTCTGTCCGGAGAGAAATTCCAGCGGAAGGTATGGGTGACACATCCTCTTCTTTACAGTTGGCAGCCTGGCAACCCCTGCAGAAAGGCCAGCAGAGCCCCCTCACACTGGGCCACCAACAAAGCTGTGGCCCCTCACTCCCTTCCACCAGCACAGCCCCGAGACTGCTGACGGGGCAGAGAATATGGAGTCAGGCACAGCTTCAGGGGCTTTTGCTGCCTGGAGCACTGTTTATATTGACCTCAACGAGGCACACCTGGGGAGGGCGGGCCGGCAGGGTAAGGCTGCCCAGGTCAGCTAATCCACAACCCTTAGGGAATCACATTGTTGAAAATGGACCTCACTAAGGCAGAATAGAAGCCAAGGAAAAAAAGGACACAATGCCATTTGCAGCCCCGTAGATGATCCTAGAGGTAATCACGTGACTTGTAGTAAGTCAGAAAGTGAAAGACACATATCGTATCTTATCACTTATAGGTGTTACCTAAAAATGGATATCAGGGCCGATATTTCCACGGAGAAGGGCAATCACAGATTCATTAAACAAACTTATGGTTCACCAATGGAAAGGTGTGAGGATTGGTTTCATTACGATATCGGGGTTAACAGACATATACAAACACAGGTGACATATATAATCACCAAAGACCTACAGAATACCAAGAGAGGACTACTCAACATTCTGTCATAACGTACATGGGAAAAGGATCCCAAGAAGAACAGTCATCTGTATATGTGTAAAAGAACCACATCTTCCACACCTACAACAAGCCAAACATTGTAATCAAACTTGCTGTAATAAAAAATAAAAAATTAAATTAAAAACACGAACAGGAAATAGTGAGACAAACGTGAGGGGCTTTCTCCTGGCACATTCCATTCTAAACTCCAATCTAGAACACCACTTCCACTGAGGCTCTCTTGCCCTAGTAACCAGATTTGGTAAGGGTGAACTGCTGCCACCTTGTGGCCGTTTCACACAACAGCAGCTTTAATCCCAACGCTAATGGTCAGGTGATATTCAAAATCATTGCAGGCCTGTAAATGACACCTGCCCTGAAAACAAATCCTGGGGTCACATATCGACCAAAAAATTCAAAGGACGTCCATATTTCAAAACGACCGTTTCAAAAGGCATATTTTACGCACATTAGTGTTCTGCTTCTTTTCCTTTCTTTCCTTTTTTGTTAAAAAAAACGGCAATGGAAAAAGGCATCCCTCAGAATGGGCCAAAATCGTTGCAGACGAATCAATGGACAGAGGTTTAATCGCCAATATATATAAACAGCTCATGCAGCTTAATATTAAAAAAACAAACAACCCAAAAAAAATGGGCAGAAGATCTAAAGAGACGTTTCTTCAAAGGAGACACAGAGATGGCCAAGACGCACATGAAAAGCTGCTCAACAGCACTAATTATTAGAGAAATGCAAATCAAAACTACAATGAGGTATCACCTCACACCTGTTAGAATCCGCATCATCAGAAAATCTACAAACAACCAATTCTGGGGAGGGTGTGGACAAAAGGAGCCCTCTTCCACTATTGGTGGGAATGTAAATTGATACAGTCACTATGGAGAACAGTATGGAGTTTCCTTAAAAAAACTAGAAATAGAATTACCATCTGATACAGCAATCCCACTTCTGGGCATATACACAGAGAAAACCGTATTTCAAAAAGGCACATTCACCACAATGTTCGTTGCAGCACTATTTACAGTAGCCAGGTAATGGAAGCAACCTAAATGCCCACAGACAGATGAATGGATAAAGATGTGGTACATATATAAAATGGAATATGACTCGGCCATAAAAAGGAATGAAACTGGGTCATTTGTAGAGACATCGATGGATCGAGAGACTGTCATACAGAATTAAGTAAGTCAGAAAGAGGAAAACAAATATTGTATATTAATGCATATATGTGGAGCCTAAAAATGGTACAGATGAACTGGTTTGCAGGGAAGAAATAGAGACAGAGGTAGAGAACAAACATATGGACACCAAGTGTGGGAATCCATGGGGTGGTGGTGGTGGGATGAGTTGGGAGATTGGGATTGACCTGTATACATGTATATGCATAAAATACATAACTAATAATAACGTGCTGTATAAAAACATAAATAAAATTAAATTTCAAAATTTTAAAAAATAAAATTTAAAAATAAAAGAGAAAAAATTCTTCCCGTCACACAGATGTATTTATAGGAATGAATTATATCCATGCTTATATTTATAAATACATAAAAGAGGAATAAAATCTAACTTGAACCAAAAAAGAAAAAAAAATTGAACCCACGAGTTATACAGAGGAAAACCCTATCACGGCACTTGCTCCAGCGGTAAACAATTCTGAAATTGGTCAGAGGTGGGGAACCATCTCCCATACAGCCAGCAACACACCCCCCACGCAAGGAGCGTCCTCATTGCAAAGCTGGGGGACCATGCCGAGGCATCTGTGAGTAAACGTGAGCTGAGCCCCAGGCCAGCTGCTGCTGAACTGTTCCCACCCTTTCCAGGTAAAACACCTGAATATGTACAAGGGCTTGAAAGCCTAGAGGAAGGACCGTGGAGCCACACCAGCGACAGCACGCAGGCCAACTTGGTGCCTGCAGGCCAGCCAGGGTGGTCCTGGCCCCGGGTGCTCTTCCAGAAGCTTTCCATTGCCCTGCCTGAGATACCCCTCCTGTCCCGGCCCCCACTGCTTTTTTCCTTCCTCACCTCTGTCCGGAGAGAAATTCCAGCGGAAGGTATGTGTGACACATCCTCTTCTTTACAGGCGGCAGCATGGCAACTCCTGCAGAAAGGCCAGCAGAACCCCACTCACACAGGGCCACCCACAAAGCTGTGGCCCCTCACTCCCTCCCACCAGCACAGCCCCGAGACTGCTGACGGGGCAGAGAATATGGAGTCAGGCACAGCTTCAGGGGCTATTGCTGCCTGGAGCGCTGTTTATATTGATCTCAACGAGGCACACCTGGGGAGGGCGGGCCAGCAGGGTAAGGCTGCCCAGGTCAGCTAATCCACAACCCTCAGGGAATCACATTGTTGAAAATGGACCCCGCTAAGGCAGAAGAGAAGCCAAGGGAAAAAAGGACACAATGCCATTTGCAGCACCGTAGATGAGTCTAGAAGTAATCACGTGACTTGTAGTAAGTCAGAAAGTGAAAGACGCATATCATATCATATCACTTATAGGTGTTACCTAAAAATGGATACCAGGGCAGATATTTCCACGGAGAAGGGCAATCACAGATTCATTAAACAAACTTATGGTTCACCAATGGAAAGGTGTGAGGATAGGTTTCATTACGATATCGGGGTTAACAGACATATACAAACACAGGTGACATATATAATCACCAAAGACCTACAGAATACCAAGAGAGGACTACTCAACATTCTGTCATAACGTACATGGGAAAAGGATCCCAAGAAGAACAGTCATCTGTATATGTGTAAAAGAACCACATCTTCCACACCTACAACAAGCCAAACATTGTAATCAAACTTGCTGTAATAAAAAATAAAAAGTTAAATTAAAAACACGAACAAGAAGTAGTGAGACAAACGTGAGGGGCTTTCTCCTGGTACATTCCATTCTAAACTCCAATCTAGAACACCACTTCCACTGAGGCTCTCTTGCCCTAGTAACCAGATTTGGTAAGGGTGAACTGCTGCCACCTTGTGGCCGTTTCACACAACAGCAGCTTTAATCCCAACGCTAATGGTCAGTTGATATTCAAAATCATTGCCGGCCGGTAAATGACACCTGCCCTGAAAACAAATCCTGGGGTCACATATCGACCAAAAATTTCAAAGGACGTCCATATTTCAAAACGACCGTTTCAAAAGGCATATTTTACCCACATTAGTGTTCTGCTTCTTTTCCTTTCTTTCCTTTTTTGTTAAAAAAAACGGGAATGGAAAAAGGCATCCCTCAGGATGGGTGAAAATCATTGCAAACGAATAAATGGACACAGGTTTAATCTCCAATATATATAAACAGCTCATGCAGCTTAATATTAAAAAAAACAAACAACCCAAAAAAATGGGCAGAAGATCTAAAGAGACGTTTCTTAAAAGGAGGCACAGAGATGGCCAAGATGCACATGAAAAGCTGCTCAACAGCACTAATTATTAGAGAAATGCAAATCAAAACTACAATGAGGTATCACCTCACACCTGTTAGAATCGGCATCATCAGAAAATCTACAAACAACCAATTCTGGGGAGGGTGTGGACAAAAGGAGCCCTCTTCCACTATTGGTGGGAATGTAAATTGATACAGTCACTATGGAGAACAGTATGGAGTTTCCTTAAAAAACTACAAATAGAATTACCATCTGATCCAGCAATCCCACTTCTGGGCATATACCCAGAGGAAACCGTATTTCAAAAAGGCACATTCACCACAATGTTCGTTGCAGCACTATTTACAATAGCCAGGTAATGGAAGCAACCTAAATGCCCACAGACAGATGAATGGATAAAGATGTGGTACATATATAAAATGGAATATGACTCGGCCATAAAAAGGAATGAAACTGGGTCATTTGTAGAGACATCGATGGATCGAGAGACTGTCATACAGAATGAAGTAAGTCAGAAAGAGGAAAACAAATATTGTATATTAATGCATATATGTGGAGCCTAAAAATGGTACAGATGAACTGGTTTGCAGGGAAGAAATAGAGACAGAGGTAGAGAACAAACGTATGGATACCAAGTGTGGGAATCCATGGGGTGGTGTTGGTGGGATGAGTTGGGAGATTGGGATTGACCTGTATACATGTATATGCATAAAATACATAACTAATAATAACGTGCTGTATAAAAACATAAATAAAATTAAATTTCAAAATTTTAAAAAATAAAATTTAAAAATAAAACAGAAAAAATTCTTCCCGTCACACAGATGTATTGATAGGAAAGAATTATTTCCATGCTTATATCTATAAATACATAAAAGGGGAATAAAATCTAACGTGAACCATAAAAGAAAAAAAAAACCTGAACCCAGGAGTTATACAGAGGAAAACCCTATCAGGGCACTTGCTCCAGTGGTAAACAATTCTGAAATTGGTCAGAGGTGGGGAACCATCTCCCATACAGCCAGCCACCCACCCCCCACACAAGGAGCGTCCTCATTGAAAAGCTGGGGGACCATGCCGAGGCATCTGTGAGTAAACGTGAGCTGAGCCCCAGGCCAGCTGCTTCTGATCTGTTCCCACCCTTTCCAGGTAAAACACCTGAATATGTACAAGGGCTTGAAAGCCTAGAGGAAGGAGCGTGGAGCCACACCAGCGACAGCACGCAGGCCAACTTGGTGCCTGCAGGCCAGCCAGGGTGGTCCTGGCCCCGGGTGCTCTTCCAGAAGCTTTCCATTGCCCTGCCTGAGATACCCCTCCTGTCCCGGACCCCACTGCTTTTTTCCTTCCTCACCTCGGTCCGGAGAGAAATTCCAGCGGAAGGTATGGGTGACACATCCTCTTCTTTACAGGCGGCAGCATGGCAACTCCTGCAGAAAGGCCAGGAGAACCCCACTCACACAGGGCCACCCACAAAGCTGTGGCCCCTCACTCCCTCCCACCAGCACAGCCCCGAGACTGCTGACGGGGCAGAGAATATGGAGTCAGGCACAGCTTCAGGGGCTATTGCTGCCTGGAGCTCTGTTTATATTGATCTCAACGAGGCACACCTGGGGAGGGCGGGCCGGCAGGGTAAGGCTGCCCAGGTCAGCTAATCCACAACCCTCAGGGAATCACATTGTTGAAAATGGACCCCGCTAAGGCAGAAGAGAAGCCAAGGGAAAAAAGGACACAATGCCATTTGCAGCACCGTAGATGAGTCTAGAAGTAATCACGTGACTTGTAGTAAGTCAGAAAGTGAAAGACACATATCCTATCATATCACTTATAGGTGTTACCTAAAAATGGATACCAGGGCAGATATTTCCACGGAGAAGGGCAATCACAGATTCATTAAACAAACTTATGGTTCACCAATGGAAAGGTGTGATGATAGGTTTCATTATGATATCGGGGTTAACAGACATATACAAACACAGGTGACATATATAATCACCAAAGACCTACAGAATACCAAGAGAGGACTACTCAACATTCTGTCATAACGTACATGGGAAAAGGATCCCAAGAAGAACAGTCATCTGTATATGTGTAAAAGAACCACATCTTCCACACCTACAACAAGCCAAACATTGTAATCAAACTTGCTGTAATAAAAAATAAAAAATTAAATTAAAAACACGAACAAGAAATAGTGAGACAAACGTGAGGGGCTTTCTCCTGGCACATTCCATTCTAAACTCCAATCTAGAACACCACTTCCACTGAGGCTCTCTTGCCCTAGTAACCAGATTTGGTAAGGGTGAACTGCTCCCACCTTGTGGCCGTTTCACACAACAGCAGCTTTAATCCCAACGCTAATGGTCAGTTGATATTCAAAATCATTGCAGGCCTGTAAATGACACCTGCCCTGAAAACAAATCCTGGGGTCACATATCGACCAAAAAATTAAAAGGACTTCCATATTTCAAAACGACCGTTTCAAAAGGCATATTTTACGCACATTAGTGTTCTGCTTCTTTTCCTTTCTTTCCTTTTTTGTTAAAAAACACGGGAATGGAAAAAGGCATCCCTCAGAATGGGCGAAAATCGTTGCAGACGAATCAATGGACAGAGGTTTAATCTCCAATATATATAAACAGCTCATGCAGCTTAATATTAAAAAAACAAACAACCCAAAAAAAATGGGCAGAAGATCTAAAGAGACGTTTCTTCAAAGGAGACACAGAGATGGCCAAGACGCACATGAAAAGCTGCTCAACAGCACTAATTATTAGAGAAATGCAAATCAAAACTACAATGAGGTATCACCTCACACCTGTTAGAATCAGCATCATCAGAAAATCTACAAACAACCAATTCTGGGGAGGGTGTGGACAAAAGGAGCCCTCTTCCACTATTGGTGGGAATGTAAATTGATACAGTCACTATGGAGAACAGTATGGAGTTTCCTTAAAAAAACTAGAAATAGAATTACCATCTGATCCAGCAATCCCACTTCTGGGCATATACCCAGAGGAAACCGTATTTCAAAAAGGCACATTCACCACAATGTTCGTTGCAGCACTATTTACAATAGCCAGGTAATGGAAGCAACCTAAGTGCCCACAGACAGATGAATGGATAAAGATGTTGTACATATGTAAAATGGAATATGACTCGGCCATAAAAAGGAATGAAACTGGGTCAATTGTAGACACATCGATGGATCGAGAGACTGTCATACAGAATGAAGTAAGTCAGAAAGAGGAAAACAAATATTGTATATTAATGCATATATGTGGAGCCTAAAAATGGTACAGATGAACTCGTTTGCAGGGAAGAAATAGAGACACAGAGGTAGAGAACAAACGTATGGACACCAAGTGTGGGAAGCCATGGGGTGGTGGTGGTGAGATGAGTTGGGAGTTTGGGATTGACCTGTATACATGTATATACATAAAATACATAACTAATAATAATGTGCTGTATAAAAAAAATAAATAAAATTAAATTTCAAAGTTTTAAAAAATAAAATTTAAAAATAAAACAGAAAAAATTCTTCCCATCACACAGATGTATTTATAGGAAAGAATTATTTCCATGCTTATATCTATAAATACATAAAAGGGGAATAAAATCTAACTTGAACCCTAAAAGAAAAAAAAAAAAACCTGAACCCAGGAGTTATACAGAGGAAAACCCTATCAGGGCACTTACTCCAGTGGTAAACAATTCTGAAATTGGTCAGAGGTGAGGAACCATCTCCCATACAGCCAGCAACCCAGCCCCCACGCAAGGAGCGTCCTCATTGCAAAGCTGGGGGACCGTGCCGAGGCATCTGTGAGTAAACGTGAGCTGAGCCGCAGGCCAGCTGCTGCTGAACTGTTCCCACCCTTTCCAGGTAAAACACCTGAATATGTACAAGGGCTTGAAAGCCTAGAGGAAGGACCGTGGAGCCACACCAGCGACAGCACGCAGGCCAACTTGGTGCCTGCAGGCCAGCCAGCGTGATCCTGGACCCTGGCGCTCTTCCAGAAGCTTTCCATTGCCCTGCCTGAGATACCCCTCCTGTCCCGGCCCCCACTGCTTTTTTCCTTCCTCACCTCTGTCCGGAGAGAAATTCCAGCGGAAGGTATGGGTGACACATCCTCTTCTTTACAGGCGGCAGCCTGGCAACTCCTGCAGAAAGGCCAGCAGAACCCCACTCACACCGGGCCACCCACAAAGCTGTGGCCCCTCACTCCCTCCCACCAGCACAGCCCCGAGACTGCTGACGGGGCAGAGAATATGGAGTCAGGCACAGCTTCAGGGGCTATTGCTGCCTGGAGCGCTGTTTATATTGACCTCAACGAGGCATACCTGGGGAGGGCGGGCCGGCAGGGTAAGGCTGCCCAGGTCAGCTAATCCACAACCCTCAGGGAATCACATTGTTGAAAATGGACCCCGCTAAGGCAGAAGAGTAGCCAAGGGAAAAAAGGACACAATGCCATTTGCAGCACCGTAGATGAGTCTAGAAGTAATCACGTGACTTGTAGTAAGTCAGAAAGTGAAAGACACATATCATATCATATCACTTATAGGTGTTACCTAAAAATGGATACCAGGGCAGATATTTCCACGGAGAAGGGCAATCACAGATTCATTAAACAAACTTATGGTTCACCAATGGAAAGGTGTGAGGATAGGTTTCATTACGATATCGGGGTTAACAGACATATACAAACACAGGTGACATATATAATCACCAAAGACCTACAGAATACCAAGAGAGGACTACTCAACATTCTGTCATAACGTACATGGGAAAAGGATCCCAAGAAGAACAGTCATCTGTATATGTGTAAAAGAACCACATCTTCCACACCTACAACAAGCCAAACATTGTAATCAAACTTGCTGTAATAAAAAATAAAAACTTAAATTAAAAACACGAACAAGAAGTAGTGAGACAAACGTGAGGGGCTTTCTCCTGGTACATTCCATTCTAAACTCCAATCTAGAACACCACTTCCACTGAGGCTCTCTGGCCCTAGTAACCAGATTTGGTAATGGTGAACTGCTGCCACCTTGTGGCGGTTTCACACAACAGCAGCTTTAATCCCAACGCTAATGGTCAGTTGATATTCAAAATCATTGCAGGCCTGTAAATGACACCTGCCCTGAAAACATATCCTGGGGTCACATATCGACCAAAAATTTCAAAGGACGTCCATATTTCAAAACGACCGTTTCAAAAGGCATATTTTACGCACATTAGTGTTCTGCTTCTTTTCCTTTCTTTCCTTTTTTGTTAAAAAAAACGGGAATGGAAAAAGGCATCCCTCAGGATGGGTGAAAATCGTTGCAAACGAATCAATGGACACAGGTTTAATCTCCAATATATATAAACAGCTCATGCAGCTTAATATTAAAAAACAAACAACCCCAAAAAAAATGGGCAGAAGATCTAAAGAGACGTTTCTTCAAAGGAGACACAGAGATGGCCAAGACGCACATGAAAAGCTGCTCAACAGCACTAATTATTAGAGAAATGCAAATCAAAACTACAATGAGGTATCACCTCACACCTGTTAGAATCGGCATCATCAGAAAATCTACAAACAACCAATTCTGGGGAGGGTGTGGACAAAAGGAGCCCTCTTCCACTATTGGTGGGAATGTAAATTGATACAGTCACTATGGAGAACAGTATGGAGTTTCCTTAAAAAAATTAGAAATAGAATTACCATCTGATCCAGCAATCCCACTTCTGGGCATATACCCAGAGAAAACCGTATTTCAAAAAGGCACATTCACCACAATGTTCGTTGCAGCACTATTTAGAATAGCCAGGTAATGGAAGCAACCTAAATGCCCACAGACAGATGAATGGATAAAGATGTGGTACATATATAAAATGGAATATGACTCGGCCATAAAAATGAATGAAACTGGGTCATTTGTAGAGACATCGATGGATCGAGAGACTGTCATACAGAATGAAGTAAGTCAGAAAGAGGAAAACAAATATTGTATATTAATGCATATATGTGGAGCCTAAAAATGGTACAGATGAACTCGTTTGCAGGGAAGAAATAGAGACACAGAGGTAGAGAACAAACGTATGGACACCAAGTGTGCGAAGCCATGGGGTGGTGGTGGTGGGATGAGTTGGGAGATTGGGATTGACCGGTATACATGTATATGCATAAAATACATAACTAATAATAACGTGCTGTATAAAAAAATAAATAAAATTTCAAAATTTTAAAAAATAAAATTTAAAAATAAAACAGAAAAAAGTTCTTCCCGTCACACAGATGTATTTATAGGAATGAATTATTTCCATGCTTATATCTATAAATACATAAAAGAGGAATAACATCTAACTTGAAACATAAAAGAAACAAAAAGTGAACCCACGAGTTATACAGAGGAAAACCCTATCACGGCACTTGCTCCAGTGTTAAACAATTCTGAAATTGGTCAGAGGTGGGGAACCATCTCCCATACAGCCAGCAACCCAACCCCCACGCAAGGAGCGTCCTCATTGCAAAGCTGGGGGACCGTGCCGAGGCATCTGTGAGTAAACGTGAGCTGAGCCCCAGGCCAGCTGCTGCTGAACTGTTCCCACCCATTCCAGGTAAAACACCTGAATATGTACAAGGGCTTGAAAGCCTAGAGGAAGGACCGTGGAGCCACACCAGCGACAGCACGCAGGCCAACTTGGTGCCTGCAGGACAGCCAGCGTGGTCCTGGACCCTGGCGCTCTTCCAGAAGCTTTCCATTGCCCTGCCTGAGATACCCCTCCTGTCCCGGCCCCCACTGCTTTTTTCCTTCCTCACCTCTGTCCGGAGAGAAATTCCAGCGGAAGGTATGTGTGACACATCCTCTTCTTTACAGGCGGCAGCCTGGCGACTCCTGCAGAAAGGCCAGCAGAACCCCACTCACACCGGGCAACCAACAAAGCTGTGGCCCCTCACTCCCTCCCACCAGCACAGCCCCGAGACTGCTGACGGGGCAGAGAATATGGAGTCAGGCACAGCTTCAGGGGCTATTGCTGCCTGGAGCGCTGTTTATATTGATCTCAACGAGGCACACTTGGGGAGGGCGGGCCCGCAGGGTAAGGCTGCCCAGGTCAGCTAATCCACAACCCTCAGGGAATCACATTGTTGAAAATGGACCCCGCTAAGGCAGAAGAGAAGCCAAGGGAAAAAAGGACACAATGCCATTTGCAGCACCGTAGATGAGTCTAGAAGTAATCACGTGACTTGTAGTAAGTCAGAAAGTGAAAGACACATATCATATCATATCACTTATAGGTGTTACCTAAAAATGGATACCAGGGCAGATATTTCCACGGAGAAGGGCAATCACAGATTCATTAAACAAACTTATGGTTCACCAATGGAAAGGTGTGAGGATTGGTTTCATTACGATATCGGGGTTAACAGACATATACAAACACAGGTGACATATATAATCAACAAAGACCTTCAGAATACCAAGAGAGGACTACTCAACATTCTGTCATAACGTACATGGGAAAAGGATCCCAAGAAGAACAGTCATCTGTATATGTGTAAAAGAACCACATCTTCCACACCTACAACAAGCCAAACATTGTAATCAAACTTGCTGTAATAAAAAATAAAAAATTAAATTAAAAACACGAACAAGAAATAGTGAGACAAACGTGAGGGGCTTTCTCCTGGCACATTCCATTCTAAACTCCAATCTAGAACACCACTTCCACTGAGGCACTCTTGCCCTAGTAACCAGATTTGGTAAGGGTGAACTGCTGCCACCTTGTGGCCGTTTCACACAACAGCAGCTTTAATCCCAACGCTAATGGTCAGTTGATATTCAAAATCATTGCAGGCCTGTAAATGACACCTGCCCTGAAAACAAATCCTGGGGTCACATATCGACCAAAAATTTCAAAGGACGTCCATATTTCAAAACGACCGTTTCAAAAGGCATATTTTACGCACATTAGTGTTCTGCTTCTTTTCCTTTCTTTCCTTTTTTGTTAAAAAACACGGGAATTGAAAAAGGCATCCCTCAGAATGGGCGAAAATCGTTGCAGACGAATCAATGGACAGAGGTTTAATCTCCAATATATATAAACAGCTCATGCAGCTTAATATTAAAAAAACAAACAACCCCAAAAAAATGGGCAGAAGATCTAAAGAGACGTTTCTTCAAAGGAGACACAGAGATGGCCAAGACGCACATGAAAAGCTGCTCAACAGCACTAATTATTAGAGAAATGCAAATCAAAACTACAATGAGGTATCACCTCACACCTGTTAGAATCAGCATCATCAGAAAATCTACAAACAACCAATTCTGGGGAGGGTGTGGACAAAAGGAGCCCTCTTCCACTATTGGTGGGAATGTAAATTGATACAGTCACTATGGAGAACAGTATGGAGTTTCCTTAAAAAAACTAGAAATAGAATTACCATCTGATCCAGCAAGCCCACTTCTGGGCATATACCCAGAGAAAACCGTATTTCAAAAAGGCACATTCACCACAATGTTCATTGCAGCACTATTTACAATAGCCAGGTAATGGAAGCAACCTAAATGCCCACAGACAGATGAATGGATAAAGATGTGGTACATATATAAAATGGAATATTACTCGGCCATAAAAAGGAATGAAACTGGGTCATTTGTAGAGACATCGATGGATCGAGAGACTGTCATACAGAATTAAGTAAGTCAGAAAGAGGAAAACAAATATTGTCTATTAATGCATATATGTGGAGCCTAAAAATGGTACAGATGAACTGGTTTGCAGGGAAGAAATAGAGACACAGAGGTAGAGAACAAACGTATGGACACCAAGAGTGGGAAGCCATGGGGTGGTGGTGGTGGGATGAGTTGGGAGTTTGGGATTGACCGGTATACATGTATATGCATAAAATACATAACTAATAATAACGTGCTGTATAAAAAAATAAATAAAATTTCAAAATTTTAAAAAATAAAATTTAAAAATAAAACAGAAAAAAGTTCTTCCCGTCACACAGATGTATTTATAGGAATGAATTATTTCCATGCTTATATCTATAAATACATAAAAGAGGAATAACATCTAACTTGAAACATAAAAGAAACAAAAAGTGAACCCACGAGTTATACAGAGGAAAACCCTATCACGGCACTTGCTCCAGTGTTAAACAATTCTGAAATTGGTCAGAGGTGGGGAACCATCTCCCATACAGCCAGCAACCCAACCCCCACGCAAGGAGCGTCCTCATTGCAAAGCTGGGGGACCGTGCCGAGGCATCTGTGAGTAAACGTGAGCTGAGCCCCAGGCCAGCTGCTGCTGAACTGTTCCCACCCATTCCAGGTAAAACACCTGAATATGTACAAGGGCTTGAAAGCCTAGAGGAAGGACCGTGGAGCCACACCAGCGACAGCACGCAGGCCAACTTGGTGCCTGCAGGACAGCCAGCGTGGTCCTGGACCCTGGCGCTCTTCCAGAAGCTTTCCATTGCCCTGCCTGAGATACCCCTCCTGTCCCGGCCCCCACTGCTTTTTTCCTTCCTCACCTCTGTCCGGAGAGAAATTCCAGCGGAAGGTATGTGTGACACATCCTCTTCTTTACAGGCGGCAGCCTGGCAACTCCTGCAGAAAGGCCAGCAGAACCCCACTCACACCGGGCCACCAACAAAGCTGTGGCCCCTCACTCCCTCCCACCAGCACAGCCCCGAGACTGCTGACGGGGCAGAGAATATGGAGTCAGGCACAGCTTCAGGGGCTATTGCTGCCTGGAGCGCTGTTTATATTGATCTCAACGAGGCACACTTGGGGAGGGCGGGCCCGCAGGGTAAGGCTGCCCAGGTCAGCTAATCCACAACCCTCAGGGAATCACATTGTTGAAAATGGACCCCGCTAAGGCAGAAGAGAAGCCAAGGGAAAAAAGGACACAATGCCATTTGCAGCACCGTAGATGAGTCTAGAAGTAATCACGTGACTTGTAGTAAGTCAGAAAGTGAAAGACACATATCATATCATATCACTTATAGGTGTTAACTAAAAATGGATACCAGGGCAGATATTTCCACGGAGAAGGGCAATCACAGATTCATTAAACAAACTTATGGTTCACCAATGGAAAGGTGTGAGGATTGGTTTCATTACGATATCGGGGTTAACAGACATATACAAACACAGGTGACATATATAATCAACAAAGACCTTCAGAATACCAAGAGAGGACTACTCAACATTCTGTCATAACGTACATGGGAAAAGGATCCCAAGAAGAACAGTCATCTGTATATGTGTAAAAGAACCACATCTTCCACACCTACAACAAGCCAAACATTGTAATCAAACTTGCTGTAATAAAAAATAAAAAATTAAATTAAAAACACGAACAAGAAATAGTGAGACAAACGTGAGGGGCTTTCTCCTGGCACATTCCATTCTAAACTCCAATCTAGAACACCACTTCCACTGAGGCACTCTTGCCCTAGTAACCAGATTTGGTAAGGGTGAACTGCTGCCACCTTGTGGCCGTTTCACACAACAGCAGCTTTAATCCCAACGCTAATGGTCAGTTGATATTCAAAATCATTGCAGGCCTGTAAATGACACCTGCCCTGAAAACAAATCCTGGGGTCACATATCGACCAAAAATTTCAAAGGACGTCCATATTTCAAAACGACCGTTTCAAAAGGCATATTTTACGCACATTAGTGTTCTGCTTCTTTTCCTTTCTTTCCTTTTTTGTTAAAAAACACGGGAATTGAAAAAGGCATCCCTCAGAATGGGCGAAAATCGTTGCAGACGAATCAATGGACAGAGGTTTAATCTCCAATATATATAAACAGCTCATGCAGCTTAATATTAAAAAAACAAACAACCCCAAAAAAATGGGCAGAAGATCTAAAGAGACGTTTCTTCAAAGGAGACACAGAGATGGCCAAGACGCACATGAAAAGCTGCTCAACAGCACTAATTATTAGAGAAATGCAAATCAAAACTACAATGAGGTATCACCTCACACCTGTTAGAATCAGCATCATCAGAAAATCTACAAACAACCAATTCTGGGGAGGGTGTGGCCAAAAGGAGCCCTCTTCCACTATTGGTGGGAATGTAAATTGATACAGTCACTATGGAGAACAGTATGGAGTTTCCTTAAAAAAACTAGAAATAGAATTACCATCTGATCCAGCAAGCCCACTTCTGGGCATATACCCAGAGAAAACCGTATTTCAAAAAGGCACATTCACCACAATGTTCATTGCAGCACTATTTACAATAGCCAGGTAATGGAAGCAACCTAAATGCCCACAGACAGATGAATGGATAAAGATGTGGTACATATATAAAATGGAATATTACTCGGCCATAAAAAGGAATGAAACTGGGTCATTTGTAGAGACATCGATGGATCGAGAGACTGTCATACAGAATGAAGTAAGTCAGAAAGAGGAAAACAAATATTGTATATTAATGCATATATGTGGAGCCTAAAAATGGTACAGATGAACTGGTTTGCAGGGAAGAAATAGAGACACAGAGGTAGAGAACAAACGTATGGACACCAAGAGTGGGAAGCCATGGGGTGGTGGTGGTGGGATGAGTTGGGAGTATGGGATTCACCTGTATACATGTATATGCATAAAATACATAACTAATAATAACGTGCTGTATAAAAAAATAAATAAAATTTCAAAATTTTAAAAAATAAAATTTAAAAATAAAACAGAAAAAAGTTCTTCCCGTCACACAGATGTATTTATAGGAATGAATTATTTCCATGCTTATATCTATAAATACATAAAAGAGGAATAACATCTAACTTGAAACATAAAAGAAAAAAAAAGTGAACCCACGAGTTATACAGAGGAAAACCCTATCACGGCACTTGCTCCAGTGTTAAACAATTCTGAAATTGGTCAGAGGTGGGGAACCATCTCCCATACAGCCAGCAACCCAACCCCCACGCAAGGAGCGTCCTCATTGCAAAGCTGGGGGACCGTGCCGAGGCATCTGTGAGTAAACGTGAGCTGAGCCCCAGGCCAGCTGCTGCTGAACTGTTCCCACCCATTCCAGGTAAAACACCTGAATATGTACAAGGGCTTGAAAGCCTAGAGGAAGGACCGTGGAGCCACACCAGCGACAGCACGCAGGCCAACTTGGTGCCTGCAGGACAGCCAGCGTGGTCCTGGACCCTGGCGCTCTTCCAGAAGCTTTCCATTGCCCTGCCTGAGATACCCCTCCTGTCCCGGCCCCCACTGCTTTTTTCCTTCCTCACCTCTGTCCGGAGAGAAATTCCAGCGGAAGGTATGTGTGACACATCCTCTTCTTTACATGCGGCAGCCTGGCAACTCCTGCAGAAAGGCCAGCAGAACCCCACTCACACCGGGCCACCCACAAAGCTGTGGCCCCTCACTCCCTCCCACCAGCACAGCCCCGAGACTGCTGACGGGGCAGAGAATATGGAGTCAGGCACAGCTTCAGGGGCTATTGCTGCCTGGAGCGCTGTTTATATTGATCTCAACGAGGCACACCTGGGGAGGGCGGGCCGGCAGGGTAAGGCTGCCCAGGTCAGCTAATCCACAACCCTCAGGGAATCACATTGTTGAAAATGGACCCCGCTAAGGCAGAAGAGAAGCCAAGGGAAAAAAGGACACAATGCCATTTGCAGCACCGTAGATGAGTCTAGAAGTAATCACGTGACTTGTAGTAAGTCAGAAAGTGAAAGACACATATCATATCATATCACTTATAGGTGTTACCTAAAAATGGATACCAGGGCAGATATTTCCACGGAGAAGGGCAATCACAGATTCATTAAACAAACTTATGGTTCACCAATGGAAAGGTGTGAGGATTGGTTTCATTACGATATCGGGGTTAACAGACATATACAAACACAGGTGACATATATAATCAACAAAGACCTTCAGAATACCAAGAGAGGACTACTCAACATTCTGTCATAACGTACATGGGAAAAGGATCCCAAGAAGAACAGTCATCTGTATATGTGTAAAAGAACCACATCTTCCACACCTACAACAAGCCAAACATTGTAATCAAACTTGCTTTAATAAAAAATAAAAAATTAAATTAAAAACACGAACAAGAAATAGTGAGACAAACGTGAGGGGCTTTCTCCTGGCACATTCCATTCTAAACTCCAATCTAGAACACCACTTCCACTGAGGCACTCTTGCCCTAGTAACCAGATTTGGTAAGGGTGAACTGCTGCCACCTTGTGGCCGTTTTACACAACAGCAGCTTTAATCCCAACGCTAATGGTCAGTTGATATTCAAAATCATTGCAGGCCTGTAAATGACACCTGCCCTGAAAACAAATCCTGGGGTCACATATCGACCAAAAATTTCAAAGGACGTCCATATTTCAAAACGACCGTTACAAAAGGCATATTTTACGCACATTAGTGTTCTGCTTCTTTTCCTTTCTTTCCTTTTTTGTTAAAAAACACGGGAATTGAAAAAGGCATCCCTCAGAATGGGCGAAAATCGTTGCAGACGAATCAATGGACAGAGGTTTAATCTCCAATATATATAAACAGCTCATGCAGCTTAATATTAAAAAAACAAACAACCCCAAAAAAATGGGCAGAAGATCTAAAGAGACGTTTCTTCAAAGGAGACACAGAGATGGCCAAGACGCACATGAAAAGCTGCTCAACAGCACTAATTATTAGAGAAATGCAAATCAAAACTACAATGAGGTATCACCTCACACCTGTTAGAATCAGCATCATCAGAAAATCTACAAACAACCAATTCTGGGGAGGGTGTGGACAAAAGGAGCCCTCTTCCACTATTGGTGGGAATGTAAATTGATACAGTCACTATGGAGAACAGTATGGAGTTTCCTTAAAAAAACTAGAAATAGAATTACCATCTGATCCAGCAATCCCACTTCTGGGCATATACCCAGAGAAAACCGTATTTCAAAAAGGCACATTCACCACAATGTTCGTTGCAGCACTATTTACAATAGCCAGGTAATGGAAGCAACCTAAATGCCCACAGACAGATGAATGGATAAAGATGTGGTACATATATAAAATGGAATATTACTCGGCCATAAAAAGGAATGAAACTGGGTCATTTGTAGAGACATCGATGGATCGAGAGACTGTCATACAGAATGAAGTAAGTCAGAAAGAGGAAAACAAATATTGTATATTAATGCATATATGTGGAGCCTAAAAATGGTACAGATGAACTGGTTTGCATGGAAGAAATAGAGACACAGAGGTAGAGTACAAACGTATGGACACCAAGTGTGGGAAGCCATGGGGTGGTGGTGGTGGGATGAGTTGGGAGTTTGGGATTGACCTGTATACATGTGTATACATAAAATACATTACTAATAATAACGTGCTGTATAAAAAAAATAAATAAAATTAAATTTCAAAATTTTAAAAAATAAAATTTAAAAATAAAACAGAAAAAATTCTTCCCATCACACAGATGTATTTATAGGAAAGAATTATTTCCATGGTTATATCTATAAATATATAAAAGGGGAATAAAATCTAACTTGAACCATAAAAGAAAAAAAAAAACCTGAACCCAGGAGTTATACAGAGGAAAACCCTATCAGGGCACTTGCTCCAGTGGTAAACAATTCTGAAATTGGTCAGAGGTGGGGAACCATCTCCCATACAGCCAGCAACCCACCCCACATGCAAGGAGCGTCCTCATTGCAAAGCTGGGGGACCGTGCCGAGGCATCTGTGAGTAAACGTGAGCTGAGCCCCAGGCCAGCTGCTGCTGAACTGTTCCCACCCTTTCCAGGTAAAACACCTGAATATGTACAAGGGCTTGAAAGCCTAGAGGAAGGACCGTGGAGCCACACCAGCGACAGCACACAGGCCAACTTGGTGCCTGCAGGCCAGCCAGCGTGGTCCTGGCCCCGGCGCTCTTCCAGAAGCTTTCCATTGCCCTGCCTGAGATACCCCTCCTGTCCCGGCCCCCACTGCTTTTTTCCTTCCTCACCTCTGTCCGGAGAGAAATTCCAGCGGAAGGTATGGGTGACACATCCTCTTCTTTACAGGCGGCAGCATGGCAACTCCTGCAGAAAGGCCAGCAGAACCCCACTCACACCGGGCCACCCACAAAGCTGTGGCCCCTCACTCCCTCCCACCAGCACAGCCCCGAGACTGCTGACGGGGCAGAGAATATGGAGTCAGGCACAGCTTCAGAGGCTACTGCTGCCTGGAGCGCTGTTTATATTGACCTCAACGAGGCACACCTGGGGAGGGCGGGCCGGCAGGGTAAGGCTGCCCAGGTCAGCTAATCCACAACCCTCAGGGAATCACATTGTTGAAATGGACCCCGCAAAGGCAGAAGAGAAGCCAAGGGAAAAAAGGACAAAATGCCATTTGCAGCCCTGTAGATGAGTCTAGAAGTAATCACGTGACTTGTAGTAAGTCAGAAAGTGAAAGACACATATCATATCACTTATAGGTGTTACCTAAAAATGGATACCAGGGCAGATATTTCCACGGAGAAGGGCAATCACAGATTCATTAAACAAACTTATGGTTCACCAATGGAAAGGTGTGAGGATTGGTTTCATTACGATATCGGGGTTAACAGACATATACAAACACAGGTGACATATATAATCACCAAAGACCTACAGAATACCAAGAGAGGACTACTCAACATTCTGTCATAACGTACATGGGAAAAGGATCCCAGGAAGAACAGACATCTGTATATGTGTAAAAGAACCACATCTTCCACACCTACAACAAACCAAACATTGTAATCAAACTTGCTGTAATAAAAAATAAAAACTTAAATTAAAAACACGAACAAGAAGTAGTGAGACAAACGTGAGGGGCTTTCTCCTGGCACATTCCATTCTAAACTCCAATCTAGAACACCACTTCCACTGAGGCTCTCTTGCCCTAGTAACCAGATTTGGTAAGGGTGAACTGCTGCCACCTTGTGGCCGTTTCACACAACATCAGCTTTAATCCCAACGCTAATGGTCAGTTGATATTCAAAATCATTGCAGGCCTGTAAATGACACCTGCCTTGAAAACCAATCCTGGGGTCACATATCAACCAAAAAATTCAAAGGACCTCCATATTTCAAAAGGACCGTTTCAAAAGGCATATTTTACGCACATTAGTGTTCTGCTTCTTTTCCTTTCTTTCCTTTTTTGTTAATAAACACGGGAATGGAAAAAGGAATCCCTCAGAATGGGCGAAAATCGTTGCAGACGAATCAATGGACAGAGGTTTAATCTCCAATATATATAAACAGCTCATGCAGCTTAATATTAAAAAAAAACAAACCACCCAAAAAAAAAATGGGCAGAAGATCTAAAGAGACGTTTCTTCAAAGGAGACACAGAGATGGCCAAGACGCACATGAAAAGCTGCTCAACAGCACTAATTATCAGAGATATGCAAATCAAAACTACAATGAGGTATCACCTCACACCTGTTAGAATCGGCATCATCAGAAAATCTACAAACAACCAATTCTGGGGAGGGTGTGGACAAAAGGAGCCCTCTTCCACTATTGGTGGGAATGTAAATTGATACAGTCACTATGGAGAACAGTATGGAGTTTCCTTAAAAAAACTAGAAATAGAATTACCATCTGATCCAGCAATCCCACTTCTGGGCATATACCCAGAGAAAACCGTATTTCAAAAAGGCACATTCACCACAATTTTCGTTGCAGCACTATTTACAATAGCCAGGTAATGGAAGCAACCTAAATGCCCACAGACAGATGAATGGATAAAGATGTGGTACATATATAAAATGGAATATGACTCGGCCATAAAAAGGAATGAAACTGGGTCATTTGTAGAGACATCGATGGATCGAGAGACTGTCATACAGAATGAAGTAAGTCAGAAAGAGGAAAACAAATATTGTCTATTAATGCATATATGTGGAGCCTAAAAATGGTACAGATGAACTGGTTTGCAGGGAAGAAATAGAGACACAGAGGTAGAGAACAAACGTATGGACACCAAGTGTGGGAAGCCATGGGGTGGTGGTGGTGGGATGAGTTGGGAGTTTGGGATTGACCTGTATACATGTATATGCATAAAATACATAACTAATAATAACGTGCTGTATAAAAAAATAAATAAAATTTCAAAATTTTAAAAAATAAAATTTAAAAATAAAACAGAAATAAGTTCTTCCCGTCACACAGATGTATTTATAGGAAAGAATTATTTCCATGCTTATATCTATAAATACATAAAAGAGGAATAACATCTAACTTGAAACATAAAAGAAAAAAAAAGTGAACCCAGGAGTTATACAGAGGAAAACCCTATCAGGGCACTTGCTCCAGTGTTAAACAATTCTGAAATTGGTCAGAGGTGGGGAACCATCTCCCATACAGCCAGCAACCCACCCCCCACGCAAGGAGCGTCCTCATTGCAAAGCTGGGGGACCGTGCCGAGGCATCTGTGAGTAAACGTGAGCTGAGCCCCAGGCCAGCTACTGCTGAACTGTTCCCACCCATTCCAGGTAAAACACCTGAATATGTACAAGGGCTTGAAAGCCTAGAGGAAGGACCGTGGAGCCACACCAGCGACAGCACGCAGGCCAACTTGGTGCCTGCAGGCCAGCCAGCGTGGTCCTGGACCCTGGCGCTCTTCCAGAAGCTTTCCATTGCCCTGCCTGAGATACCCCTCCTGTCCCTGCCCCCACTGGTTTTTTCCTTCCTCACCTCTGTCCGGAGAGAAATTCCAGCGGAAGGTATGTGTGACACATCCTCTTCTTTACAGGCGGCAGCCTGGCAACTCCTGCAGAAAGGCCAGCAGAACCCCACTCACACCGGGCCACCCACAAAGCTGTGGCCCCTCACTCCCTCCCACCAGCACAACCCCGAGACTGCTGACGGGGCAGAGAATATGGAGTCAGGCACAGCTTCAGAGGCTACTGCTGCCTGGAGTGCTGTTTATATTGACCTCAACGAGGCACACCTGGGGAGGGGAGGCCGGCAGGGTAAGGCTGCCCAGGTCAGATAATCCACAACCCTCAGGGAATCACATTGTTGAAAATGGACCCCGCATAGGCAGAAGAGAAGCCAAGGGAAAAAAGGACAAAATGCCATTTGCAGCCCTGTAGATGAGTCTAGAAGTAATCACGTGACTTGTAGTAAGTCAGAAAGTGAAAGACACATATCATATCACTTAGAGTTGTTACCTAAAAATGGATACCAGGGCAGATATTTCCACGGAGAAGGGCAATCACAGATTCATTAAACAAACTTATGGTTCACGAAAGGAAAGGTGTGAGGTTTGGTTTCATTACGATATCGGGGTTAACAATCATATACAAACACAGATGACATATATAATCACCAAAGACCTACAGAATACCAAGAGAGGACTACTCAACATTCTGTCATAACGTACATGGGAAAAGGATCCCAGGAAGAACAGACATCTGTATATGTGTAAAAGAACCACATCTTCCACACCTACAACAAGCCAAACATTGTAATCAAACTTGCTGTAATAAAAAATAAAAAATTAAATTAAAAACACGAACAAGAAGTAGTGAGACAAACGTGAGGGGCTTTCTCCTGGCACATTCCATTCTAAACTCCAATCTAGAACACCACTTCCACTGAGGCTCTCTTGCCCTAGTAACCAGATTTGGTAAGGGTGAACTGCTGCCACCTTGTGGCCGTTTCACACAACATCAGCTTTAATCCCAACGCTAATGGTCAGTTGATATTCAAAATCATTGCAGGCCTGTAAATGACACCTGCCTTGAAAACCAATCCTGGGGTCACATATCAACCAAAAAATTCAAAGGACGTCCATATTTCAAAACGACCGTTTCAAAAGGCATATTTTACGCACATTAGTGTTCTGCTTCTTTTCCTTTCTTTCCTTTTTTGTTAATAAACACGGGAATGGAAAAAGGAATCCCTCAGAATGGGCGAAAATGGTTGCAGACGAATCAATGGACAGAGGTTTAATCTCCAATATATATAAACAGCTCATGCAGCTTAATATTAAAAAAAACAAACCACCAAAAAACAAATGGGCAGAAGATCTAAAGAGACGTTTCTTCAAAGGAGACACAGAGATGGCCAAGACGCACATGAAAAGCTGCTCAACAGCACGAATTATTAGAGAAATGCAAATCAAAACTACAATGAGGTATCACCTCACACCTGTTAGAATCGGCATCATCAGGAAATCTACAAACAACAAATTCTTGGGAGGGTGTGGACCAAAGGAGCCCTCTTCCACTATTGGTGGGAATGTAAATTGATACAGTCACTATGGAGAACAGTATGGAGTTTCCTTAAAAAAACTAGAAATAGAATTACCATCTGATCCAGCAATCCCACTTCTGGGCATATACCCAGAGAAAACCGTAAATCAAAAAGGCACATTCACCACAATTTTCGTTGCAGCACTATTTACAATAGCCAGGTAATGGAAGCAACCTAAATGCCCACAGACAGATGAATGGATAAAGATGTGGTACATATATAAAATGAAATATTACTCGGCCATAAAAAGGCATGAAACTGGGTCATTTGTAGAGACATCAATGGATCGAGAGACTGTCATACAGAATGAAGTAAGTCAGAAAGAGGAAACCAAATACTGTATATTAATGCATATATGTGGAACCTAAATAATGGTACAGATGAACTGGTTTGCAGGGAAGAAATAGAGACACAGAGGTAGAGAACAAACGTATGGACACCAAGGGTGGGAAGCCATGGGGTGGTGGTGGTGGGATGAGTTTGGAGATTGGGATTGACCTGTATACATGTATATGCATAAAATACATAACTAATAATAACGTGCTGTATAAAAAAAATAAAATTAAATTTCAAAATTTTAAAAAATAAAATTTAAAAATAAAACAGAAATGTTCTTCCCGTCACACAGATGTATTTATAGGAATGAATTATTTCCATGTTTATATCTATAAATATATAAAAGAGGAATAAAATCTAACTTGAAGCATAAAAGAAAAAAACACCTGAACCCATTAGTTATACAGAGGAAAACCCTATCAGCGCACTTGCTCCAGCGGTAAACAATTCTGAAATTGGTCAGAGGTGGGAAACCATCTCCCATACAGCCAGCAACCCACCCCCCACGCAAGGAGCGTCCTGATTGAAAAGCTGGGGAACCGTGCTGAGGCATCTGTGAGTAAACGTGAGCTGAGCCCCAGGCCAGCTGCTGCTGAACTGTTCCCACCCTTCCCAGGTAAAACACCTGAATATGTACAAGGGCTTGAAAGCCTAGAGGAAGGGCCGTCAAGCCACACCAGCGACAGCACGCAGGCCAACTTGGTGCCTGCAGGCCAGCCAGGGTGGGCTTGTCCCCGGGCGCTCTTCCGGAAGATTTCCATTGCCCTGCCTGAGATACCCCTCCTGTCCCGGCCCCCACTGCTTTTTTCCTTCCTCACCTCTGTCCGGAGAGAAATTCCAGCGGAAGTATGGGTGACACATCCTCTTCTTTACAGTTGGCAGCCTGGCAACTCCTGCAGAAAGGCCAGCAGAGTCCCACTCACACCGGGCCACTCACAAAGCTGTGGCCCCTCACTCCCTCCCACCAGCACAGCCACGAGACTGATGACGGGGCAGAGAATATGGAGTCAGGCACAGCTTCAGGGGCTATTGCTGCCTGGAGCGCTGTTTATATTGAACTCAACGAGGCACACCTCGGGAGGGCAGGCCGGCAGGGTAAGGCTGCCCAGGTCAGCTAATCCACAACCCTCAGGGAATCACATTGTTGAAAATGGACCTCACTAAGGCAGAATAGAAGCCAAGGAAAAAAGGACACAATGCCATTTGCAGCACCGTAGATGAGTCTAGAAGTAATCACGTGACATGTAGTAACTCAGAAGGTGAAAGACACATATCATATCATATCACTTATAGGTGTTACCTAAAAATGGATACCAGGGCAGATATTTCCATGGAGAATCGCAATCACAGATTCATTAAACAAACTTATCGTTCACCAATGGAAAGGTGTGAGGATTGGTTTCATTACGATATCGGGGTTAACAGACATATACAAACACAGGTGACATATATAATCACCAAAGACCTACAGAATACCAAGAGAGGACTACTCAACATTCTGTCATAACGTACATGGGAAAAGGATCCCAGGAAGAAAAGACATCTGTATATGTGTAAAAGAACCACATCTTCCACACCTACAACAAGCCAAATATTTTAATCAAACTTGCTGTAATAAAAAATAAAAAAAATATTAAATTAAAAACACGAACAAGAAGTAGTGAGACAAACTTGAGGGGATTTCTCCTGGCACATTCCATTCTAAATTACAATGTAGAACGCGACATCCATTGAGGCTGTGTTGCCCTACAAACCAGATTTGGTAAGGGAGAACTGCTGCCACCTTGTGGCCGTTTCACACAACAGCAGCTTTAATCCCAGCGCTAATGGTCCATTAATATTCAAAATCATTGCAGGCCTGTAAATGACACCTGCCCTGAAAACAAATCCTGGGGTCACATATCGACCAAAAAATTCAAAGGACGTCCATATTTCAAAACGACCGTTTCAAAAGGCATATTTTACGCACATTAGTGTTCTGCTTCTTTTCCTTTCTTTCCTTTTTTGTTAAAAAAACGGGAATTGAAAAAGGAATCCCTTTGAATGGGCGAAAATCGTTGCAAACGAATCAATGGACAGAGGTTTAATCTCCAATATATATAAACAGCTCATGCATCTTAATATTAAAAAAACCAACAACCCAATACAAAAATGGGCAGAAGATCTAAAGAGACGTTTCTTCAAAGAAGACACAGAGATGGCCAAGACGCACATGAAAAGCTGCTCAACAGCACTAATTATTAGAGAAATGCATATCAAATCTACAATGAGGTATCACCTCACACCTGTTAGAATCGGAATCATCAGAAAATCTACAAACAACAAATTCTGGGGAGGGTGTGGACAAAACGAGCCCTCTTCCACTATTGGTGGGAATGTAAATTGATACAGTCACTATGGAGAACAGTATGGAGTTTCCTTAAAAAAAGTAGAAATTGAATTACCATCTGATCCAGCAATCCCACTTCTGGGCATATACCCAGAGAAAACCATACATCAAAAAGGCACATTCATCACAATATTCATTGCATCACTATTTACAATAGCCAGGTAATGGAAGAAACCTAAATGCCCACAGACAGATGAATGGATAAAGATGTGGTACATATATAAAATGGAATATTACTCAGCCATAAAAAGGAATGATACTGGGTCATATGTAGAGACATCGATGGATCTAGAGAAAGTCATACAGAATGAAGTAAGTCAGAAAGAGGAAAACAAATATTGTATATTAATGCATATACGTGGAACCTAAAAAATGGTACAGATGAACTGGTTTGCAGGGAAGAAATAGAGACACAGAGGTAGAGAACAAACGTATGGACACCAAGTGTGGGAAGCCATGGGGTGGTGGTGGTGGGATGAGTTGGGAGATTGGGATTGACCTGTATACATGTATATGCATAAAATACATAACTAATAATAACCTGCTGTATAAAAAAATAAATAAAATTAAATTTCAAAATTTTAAAAACTAAAATTTAAAAATAAAACAGAAAAAAGTTCTTCCCGTCACACAGATGTATTTATAGGAATGAATAATTTCCATGCTTATATCTATAAATACATAAAAGAGGAAAAAATCTAAGTTGAACCATAAAAGTAAAAAAGAACCTGAACCCACCAGTTATACAGGGGAAAATCCTATCAGGCACTTGCTCAAGTGGTAAACAATTCTGAAATTGGTCAGAGGTGGGGAACCATCTCCCATAAAGCCAGCAAGCAAACCCCCACGCAAGGAGTGTCCTCATTGCAAAGCTGGGGGAACGTGCCGAGGCATCTGTGAGTAAACATGAGTTGAGCCCCAGTACAGATGCTGCTGAACTGTTCCCACCTTTGCAGGTAAAACACCTGAATATGTACAAGGGCTTGAAGGCCTAGAGGAAGGGCCTTGGAGACACACCAGCGACAGCACGCAGGGCAACTTGGTGCCTGCAGGCCAGCCAGGGTGGTCCTGGCCCTGGGCCCTCTTCCAGAAGATTTCCATTGCCCTACCTGATATACCCCTCCTGTCCTGGCCCCCAATGCTTTTTTCGTTCCTCACCTCTGTCCGGAGAGAAATTCCAGTGGAAGGTATGGGTGACACATCCTCTTCTTTACAGGTGGCAGCATGGCAACACCTGCAGAAAGGCCAGCAGAGCCCCACTCACACCGGGACACCCACAAAGCTGTGGCCCCTCACCCCCTCCCACCAGCACAGCCCCGAGACTGCTGACGGGGCAGAGAATATGGAGTCAGGCACAGCTTCAGGGGCTATTGCTGCCTGGAGCTCTGTTTATATTGACCTCAACGAGGCACACCTGGGGAGGGCGGGCCGGCAGGGTAAGGCTGCCCAGGTCAGCTAATCCACAACCCTCAGGGAATCACATTGTTGAAAATGGACCCCGCTAAGGCAGAAGAGAACCCAAGGGAAAAAAGGACAAAATGCCATTTGCAGCCCCGTAGATGAGTCTAGAAGTAATCACGTGACTTGTAGTAAGTCAGAAAGTGAAAGACACATATCATATCTTATCACTTATAGGTGTTACCTAGAAATGGATACCAGGGCAGATATTTCCACGGAGAAGGGCAATCACAGATTCATTAAACAAACTTATGGTTCACCAATGGAAAGGTGTGAGGACTGGTTTCATTACGATATGGGGGTTAAGAGACATATACAAACACAGGTGACATATATAATCACCAAAGACCTACGGAATACCAAGAGAGGACTACTCAACATTCTGTCATAACGTACATGGGAAAAGGATCCCAGGAAGAACAGACATCTGTATATGTGTAAAAGAACCACATCTTCCACACCTACAACTATCCAAACATTGTAATCAAACTTGCTGTAATAATAAATAAAATAATTAAATTAAAAACACGAACAAGAAGTAGTGAGACAAACGTGAGGGGCTTTCTCCTGGCACATTCCATTCTAAACTCCAATCTAGAACACCACTTCCACTGAGGCTCTCTTGCCCTAGTAACCAGATTTGGTAAGGGTGAACTGCTGCCACCTTGTGGCCGTTTCACACAACAGCAGCTTTAATCCCAACGCTAATGGTCAGTTGATATTCAAAATCATTGCAGGCCTGTAAATGACACCTGCCCTGAAAACAAATCCTGGGGTCACATATCGACCAAAAAATTCAAAGGACGTCCATATTTCAAAACGACCATTTCAAAAGGCATATTTTACGCACATTAGTGTTCTGCTTCTTTTCCTTTCTTTCCTTTATTGTTAAAAAAAACGGGAATGGAAAAAGGCATCCCTCAGAATGGGCGAAAATCGTTGCAAACGAATCAATGGACAAATGTTTAATCTCCAATATATATAAACAGCACATGCAGCTTAATATTACTAAAACAAACAACCCAATACAAAAATGGGCAGAAGATCTAAATAGACGTTTCTTCAAAGAAGACACAGAGATGGCCAAGACGCACATGAAAAGCTGCTCAACATCACTAATTGTTAGAGAAATGCAAATCAAAACTACAATAAGGTATGACGTCACACCCATTAGAGTCGGCATCATCAGAAAATCCAGAAACAAAAATTCTGGGGAGGGTGTGGACAAAAGGAACCCTCTTCCACTATTGGTGGGAATGTAAATTGATACTGTCACTATGGAGAACAGTATGGAGGTTCCTTTAAAAAACTAAAAAGAGGAGAACCATCTGATCCAGCAATCCCACTTCTGAGCATATACCCAGAGAAAAACAAAAATCAAAGAGACACATTCACCACAATGTTCATTGCAGCACTATTTACAATAGCCAGGTAATGGAAGCAACCTAAATGCCCACAGACAGAAGAACGGATAAAGATGTGGTACATATATAAAATGGAGTATTACTCAACCATATAAAGGAATGAAACTGGGTCATTTGTAGAGAACTCGATGTATCTAGAGACTGTCATACAGAGTGGAGTAAGTCAGAAACAGAAAAACAAATATTGTATATTAATGCCTATATTTGGTACCTAGAAAAGTGGTACAGATGAACTTGTTTGCAGGGCAGAAATAGAGACACACAGGTAGAGAACAAACGTATGGACACAAATAGGGGGAAGCCATGGGGTGGTGGTGGTGGTGGGATGAGTTTGGAGATTGGGATTGACCTGTATACATGTAAATGCATAAAATACATAACTAATAATAACCTGCTGTATAAGAAAATAAATTTAAATTTCAAAATTTTTAAAAATAAAACAGAAAAATGTTCTTCCATTCACAAAATGTATTTATATGAATGACTTATTTCCATGCTTATATCTATAAATACATAAAAGAGGAATAAAATTTAACTTGAAACAATGGAGAAAAAATAATAACCTGAACCCAACAGTTATACAGAGGAAAACCCTATCAAGGCACTTACTCCAGCGGTAAACAATTCTGAAATTGGTCAGATGTGGAGAATCATCTCCAATACAGCCAGCAGCCCCACCCCACACAAGGAGGGTCCTCATTGCAAAGCTGCGGGACCGTGCCGAGGCGTCTGTGAGTAAACGTGAGCTGAGCCCCAGGCCAGCTGCTGCTGAACTGTTCCCACCCTTCCCAGGTAAAACACCTGAATATGTACAAGGGCTTGAAAGCCTAGAGGAAGGGCAGTGGAGTCACACCAGCGACAGCACATAGGCCCACTTGGTGCCTGCAGGCCAGCCAGGATGGTCCTGGCCACAGGCGCTCTTCTGGAAGCTTTCCATTTTCCTGCCTGAGATACCCCTCCTATCCCGGCCCCCACTCCTTTTTTTCCTTCCTCACCTCAGCCCGGAGAGAAATTTCATCGGACGTTATGGTTGACGCATCCTCTTCTTTACAGGTGGCAGCCTGGCAACTCCTAAGCCTTGCCGTTACCTAACCCTAACCCTAGCCCGGAACGGAAACCCACCACCAGCCCTATACCTTTCCCTACGCCGTAGCCTATTGCTGGCCCGTACGCAGGCACTGAACCTTTCATCAGCACGTATCCTGACCCTGCCATTTTGCCGTACCCTCACCTGTGCCCTAAGCCTTGCCGTTCCCTAACCCTAACCCTAGCCCGGAACGGAAACACACCACAAGACCTACACCTTACCCCCAAGCCGTAGCCTACTCCTGGTCCATACGAGGGCACTGATTTGTGCGTCAGCACGTAGCCTGACCTTCCCACATTACCGTAACGTCACCTGTGCCCTAAGCCTTGCTGTTCCCTTACACTAACCCTAGCCCGGAACGGAAACCCACCACCAGCCCTACACCTAACCCCCAACCCGTGGCCTACACCTGGCCGGTACGCTGGCACTAACCCGTGCGTCAGCACGTAGCCTGACCCTCCCACGTTTCCGTACCCTCACCTGTGCCCAAAGCCTTGCCGTTCCCTAACCCTAACCCTAGCCCGGAACAGAAACCCACCACCAGCCCTAGACCATACCCTACGACATAGCCTACTCCTGGCCTGTACGCTGGCACTGGCCCATCCGTCAGCACGTAGCCTGACGCTCCCACGTTTCCGTACCCTCACCTGTGCCCTAAGCCTTGCCGTTCCCTAACCCTAACCCTAGCCCCCAACTGAAATGCCCCACCAGCCCTAAAACTTACCCCCAGGCCGTAGCCTACTCCTGGCCCGTATTCTGGTACTAACACGTGCGTCAGCACGTAGCCTGACCCTTCCACGTTTCCGTATCCTCACCTGTGCCCTAAGCCTTGCCTTTCACTAACCCTAACCATAGCCCGGAACGGAAACCCACCACAAGCCCTAGATCTTACCCTACCCCGTAGCCTACTCCTTGCCCGTACGCTGGCACTGACCCGTGCATCAGCACGTAGCCTGACCCTCCCACGTTTCCGTTCCCTCACCTATGCCCTAAGCCTTGCCGTTCCCTAACCCTAACCGTACCCCGCAATGAAAACACACCAACAGCCCTACACGTTACCCTACACCGTAGCCTACTCCTTGCCCGTACGCTGGCACTGACCCATGCATCAGTACGTAGCCTGACCCTCCCACGTTTCCGTACCCACACCTGTGCCCAAGCCTTGACGTTCCCTAACCCTAACCCTAGCCCGAAACGGAAACCCACCACCATCCCTAGACATTACCCTACGCCGTAGCCTACTCCTGGCGTGTACGTTGGCACTGACCCGTGCGTCATCACGTAGCCTGACACTCCCACGTTTCCGTACCCTCACCTGTGCCCTAAGCCTTGCCATTCCCTCACCCTAACCCTAGCCAGGAACGGAAACCCACCACCAGCCCTACACCTTACCCTACGCCGTAGCCTACTCCTGGCCCGTACGCTGGCACTAAAACGCGTGTCAGCACGTAGCCTGACCCTCACACGTTTCCGTACCCTCACCTGTGCCCTAAGCCTTGCCGTTCCCTAACCCTAACCCTATTCCGAAAAGGAAACACACCACCAGCCCTACAGCTTACCCACAAGCCATAGCCTACTCCTGGCCCGTACGCTGGCACTGACACGTGCGTCAGCATGTAGCCTGATCCTCCCACGTTTCTGTTCCCTCACCTGTGCCCTATGCCTTGCCGTTCCCTAACCCTAACCCTAGCCCGGAACGGAAACCCACCACCAGCCCTACACCTTACCCTACGCCGTAGCCTACTCCTGGCCCGAACGCTGGCAGTGACCCTTGCGTCAGCACGTAGCCTGACCCTACCACGTTTCCGTACCCTCACCTGTGCCCTAAGTCTTGCCGTTCCCTAAACCTATCCCTAGCCTGTAACGGAAAACCTGCACCAGCCCTACACATTACCCTACGCCGTAGCCTACTCCTGGCCCGTACGTTGGCACTGACCCGTGCGTCAGCACGTAGCCTGACCTTCACACGTTTCCGTACCCTCACCTGTGCCCTAAGCCTTGCCGTTCCCTAACCCTAACCCTAGTACCGAACGGAAACCCACCACCAGCCCTACACCTAAACTCCATGCCATAGCCTACTCATGGCCCATACACTGCCACTGACCCATGCGTCAGCACTTATCCTGACCCTCCCACGTTTCCGTACCCTCATCTGTGCACTAAGCCTTGCCGTTCCCTAACCCTAACCCTAGCCCTGAATGGAAACCCACCACCAGCCCTACAACTAACCCCCAAGCCGTAGCCTACTCCTTGCCGATACGCTGGCACTGACACATGCGTCAGCACGTAGCCTGACTCTCCCACGTTTCTGTACCCTAAGCTGTGCCCTAAGCCTTGCCGTTCCCTAACCCTAACCCTAGCCCGGTACGGAAACCCACCACCATCCCTACACGTTACCCTACGCCGTAGCCTACTCTTGGCCTGTACGGTGGCACTGACACTTGCGTCAGCATGTAGCCTGACCCTCCCACGTTTCCGTACCCTCACCTGTGCCCTAAGCCTTGCCGTTCCGTAACCCTAACCCTAGCCCGGAATGGAAACCCACCACCAGCCCTGCATCTTACCCCCAAGCCATAGCCTAATCCTGGCCCGTTCGGTGGCACTAACCTGAGCATCAGCAAGTAGCCTGACCCTCCCACGTTTCCGTACCCTCACCCGTGCCCTAAGCCTTGCCGTTCCGTAACCCTAAACCAAGCCCGGAACCGAAACCCACTACCAGCCCTACACCTTACCCTACGCCGTAGCCTACTCCTTGCCCATACGATGGCACTGACCAGTGCGTCAGCACGTAGCCTGACCCTCCCACGTTTCCGTACCCTCACCTGTGCCCTAAGCCTTGCCGTTCCCTATCCCTAACCGTGGTCCACAATGCCAACCCACCACCAGCCCTCCACCTTACCCTACGCCGTAGCCTACTCCTGGCCTGTATGCTGGCACTGACCCGTGCGTCAGCACATAGCCTGACCCTCCCACGTTTCCGTACACTCACCTGAGCACTAAGCCTTGCCATTCCGTAACCCTAACCCTAGCCCGGAATGGAAAGCCACCACCAGCCCAACACCTTAACCCCAAGCCGTAGCCTACTCCTGGCCCGTATTCTGGCACTGACACGTGCGTCAGCAAGTAGCCTGACCCTCCCACGTTTCAGGACCCTCAACTGTGCCCTAAGCCTGGCCGTTCCTAACACTAACCCTAGCCCAGAAAGGAAACCCACCACCAGCCCTAAACCTTACCCACAAGCTGTAGCCTACTCCTGGCCCGTACGCTGGCACTGACCCATGCGTCAGCATGTAGCCTGACACTCCAACGTTTCCGTACCCTCACCTGGCCCTAAGTCTTGCCGTTCCCTAACCCTAACCCTAGCCCCCAACGGAAACCCACCACCAGCCCTACAACTTACCCCCAAGCCGTAGCCTACTCCTGGTCCATACGCTGGCACTGACATGTGCGTCAGCACGTAGCATGTCCTTCCCACATTAGCGTAACGTCACCTGTGCCCTAAGCCTTGCCGTTCCTTAACCCTAACACTAGTATGGAAGGGAAACACACCACAAGCACTATACCTAAGCCCCAAGCCATAGCCTACTCCTGGCCCGTACGCTGGCACTGACCCGTGCGTCAGCACGTAGCCTGACCCTCCCACGTTTCCGTACCCTCACCTGTGCCCCAAGCATTGACGTTCACTAACCCTAACCCTAGCCCGGAACAGAAACCCACCACCAGCCCTACAACTAACCACCACGCCGTAGCCTACTCCTGGCCCATATGCTGGCACTGACCCATGCGTCAGCACGTAGCCTGACCCTCCCATGTTTCCGTAACCTCAACTGTGCCCTAAGCCTTGCCGTTCCCTAACCCTAACCCTAGCCCGGAACGGAAACCCACCACCAGCCCTACACCTTACCCTATGCCGTAGCCTACACCTGGCCCATACGCGAGTAATGACCTGTGCTTTAGCACGTAGCCTAACCCTCCCTTGTTACCGTACCCTCACCTGTGCCCTAAGCCTTGCCGTTCCCTAACCCTAACCCTAGCCCGGAACGGAAACCCACCACAAGCCCTAAAACTTACCCACAAGCAGTAGCCTACTCCTGGCCCGTACGCTGGCACTGAAACGTGCGTCAGCACTTAGCCTGAACCTCCCACGTTTCCGTACCCTCACCTGTGCCCTAAGTCTTGCCGTTCCCTAACCCTAACCGTAGCCCGGAACGAAAACCCACCACCAGCCTTACACCTTACCCTACGCCGTAGCCTACTCCTGGCCCATACGCTGGCAGTGAACCGTACGTCAGCACATAGCTTGACCCTCCCACGTTTCCGTACCCTCACCTGGGCCCTAAGCCTTGCCGTTCCCTAACCCTATCCCTAGCCCGGAACGGAAAACCACCACCAGCCCTAAACCTTTCCCTACTCCGTAGCCTACTCCTCGCCCGTACGCTCGCACTAACCCTTGCGTCAGCATGTAGTTTGACACTCCCACGTTTCCGTACCCTCACCTGGGCCCTAAGCCTTGCCGTTCTCTAACACTAACCGTAGCCTGGAACGGAAACCCACCAACAGCCCTACACCTAACGCCCAAGCCATAGCCTACTCCTGGCCCATACGCTGGCACTGACACGTGCGTCAGCACGTAGCCTGACCCTCCCACGTTTCCGTACCCTCACCTGTGCCCTAAGCCTTGCCATTCCCTAACCCTACCCATAGCCTGCAATGGAAACCCACCACTAGCCCTACACCGTATTGTATGCCGTAGCCTTGTCCTGGCCCGTACGCTGTCACAGACCCATGCGTCAGCATGTAGCCTGACCCTCCCACGTTTCCGTATCCTCACCTGTGCCCTAAGCCTTGCCGTTCCCTAACACTAACCCTAGCCCGGAACGGAAACCCACCACAAGCCCTACACCTTACCATACGCCGTAGTGTTCTCCTGGCCCGTACGCTGTCACTGACCCGTGAGTCTGCACATAGCCTCACCCTCCCACGTTTCCGTAACCTCAACTGTGCCCTAAGCCTTGCCGTTCCCTCACCCTAACCCTAGCCACGAACGGAAACCCAGCAGCAGCCCTACACCTAACCCTACGCCGTAGCCTACTCCTGGCCCGTACACTGGCACTGACCCGTGCGTCAGCACGTAGCCTGACCCTCCCACGTTTCCGTACCCTCACCTGTGCCCTAAGACTTGCTGTTCCCTAACCCTAACCCTAGCCCTGAACGGAAACCCACCACCAGCCCTAAACCTTTCCCTACACCGTAGTCTATTCCTGGCTCGTACGCAGGCACAGACACTTTCATCAGCACGTAGCCTGACACTCCCACGTTTCCGTACCCTCACCTGTGCCCTAAGCCTTGCCGTTCACTAACCCTAACCCTAGCCCAGAACAGAAACCCACCACCAGCCCTACAACTTACCCCCAAGCCGTAGCCTACTCCTGGTCCATACGCTGGCACTGACCCGTGCGTCAGAATGTATCCTGACCCTGCCACGATGCCGTACCCTCACCTGTGCCCTAAGCCTTGCCGTTCCCTAACCCTAACCCTAGCCCAGAATGGAAAAGCACCCCAAGCCCTACAGCTTAACCCCAAGCCGTAGCCTACTCCTGGTCCATACGCTGGCACTGAACTGTGTGTCAGCACGTAGCCTGACCTTCCAACATTACCGTACCCTCACCTGTGCCGTAAGCCTTGCTGTTCCCTAACACTAACCCTAGCCTGGAACAGAAACCCACCACCAGCCATACACCTTAACCTACGCCGTAGCCTACTCCTGGCCCATATGCTGGCACTGACCCGTGCGTCAGCACGTAGCCTAACCCTCCGACGTTTCCGTACCCTCACCTGTGCCCTAAGCCTTGACGTTCCCTAACCCTAACCCTAGCCCGGAACAGAAACCCACCACCAGCCCTAAACCTTTCCCTACTGGGTAGCCTACTCCTCGCCCGTACGCTCGCACTGACCCGTGCGTCAGCATGTATTTTGACCCTCCGACGTTTCCGTACACTCACCTGTGCCCTAAGCCTTGCCGTTCCCTAACCCTAACCCTAGCCCGGAACGGAAACCCACCACCAGCCCTACACCTGTCCCTACGACGTAGCCTATTCCTGGCCCGTACGCAGGCACTGACCCTTTCATCAGCACGTAGCCTGACCCTCCCACGTTTCCGTACCCACACCTGTGCCCTAAGCCTTGCCGTTCCCTAACCCTAACCCTAGCCCGGAACGGAAACCCACCACCAGCCCTAAACCTTTCCCTACGCCGTAGCCTACTCCTGGCCCGTACAGTGGCACTGACCCGTGCGTCAGCATGTAGACAGACACCCCCAAGTTTCCATACCCTCACCTGGGCCCTAAACCTTGCCGTTCCCTAACCCTAACCCTAGACCGGAACGGAAACCCACCACCAGCCCTACAACTAACGCACAAGCCATAGCCTAGTCCGGGCCCGTACGCTGACACTGACCCATGCGGCAGCACGTAGCCTGACCCTCCCACGTTTCTGTACCCTCACCTGTGCCCTAAGCCTTGCCGTTGCCTAACCCTAACCCTAGCCCAAAACGGAAACCCACCACCAGCCCTACAACTTACCCCCAAGCCGTAGCCTACTCCTGGTCCGTACACTGGCACTGACCCGTGCGTCAGCACGTAGCCTGACCCTCCCAACTTTCCGTACCCTCACCTCTGCCCTAAACTTTGCCTTTCCCTAACCCTAACCCTAGCCCGCAACGGAAACCCACCACCAGCCCTAGACCATTCCCTACACCGTAGCCTACTCCTGGCCCGTACGCTGGCACTGACCCATGCGTCAGCACGTAGCCTGACCCTCCCACGTTTCCGTACCCTCACCTGTGCCCTATGCCTTGCCGTTCCCTAACCCTAACCCTAGCACAGAACGGAAACCCACCTCCAGCCCTACACCTTACCCTATGCCGTAGCCTACTCCTGGCCCGTACGCTGGCACTGACCCGTGCGTCAGCACGTAGCCTGACCCTCCCACGTTTCCGTACCCTCACCTGTGCCCTAAGCCTTGCTGTTCCCTAACACTAACCCTAGCCTGGAATGGAAACCCACCACCAGCCCTACACCTAACCACCAAACCGTAGCCTACTCCTGGCCTGTACGCTGGCACTGACACGTGCGTCATCACGTAGCCTGAACTTCCCTCGTTTCCGTACCCTCACGTGTGCCCTAAGTTTGCCTTTCCCTATCCCTAACTGTAGCCCGGAACAGAAACCCACCAACAGCCCTACACCTTACCCCCAACTGTAGCCTACTCCTGGTCCATACGCTGGCACTGACCCGTGCGTCAGAACGTATCCTGAACCTGCCACATTGCTGTACCCTCACCTGTGCCCTAAACCTTGCCATTCCCTAACCCTAACCCTAGCCCGGAACGGAAACCCACCAGAAGCCCTACAACTTACCCCCAAGCCATAGCCTACTCGTGGTCCATACACTGGCAGTGACCTGTGCGTCAGCATGTAGCCTGACCTTCCCACGTTACCGTAACGTCACCTGTGCCCTAAGCCTTGCCGTTCCCTAACCCTAACCCTAGTACGGGACAGAAACACACCACAAGCCCTACACCTAACCCACAAGCCATAGCCTACTCCTGGCCCGTACGCTGGCACTGACCCATGCGTCAGCACGTAGCCTGACCCTCCCACGTTTCCGTACCCTCACCTATGCCCTAAGCCTTGCTCTTCCCTAACACTAACCCTAGCCCGGAACGGAAACCCACCACCAGCCCTACACTAACCCCCAAGCCGTAGCCTATTCCTGGCCGGTACGATGTGACTGACCCGTGCGTCAGCACGTAGCCTGACCCTCCCATGTTTCCGTACCCTCACCTGGGCCCTAAGCCTTGCCTTTCCCTAACCCTAACCCTAGCCCGGAACGGAAACCCACCACCAGCCCTAGACCTTAACCTATGCCGTAGCTTACACCTGGCCTGTACGCTGGCACTGACCCATGCGTCAGCACGTAGCCTGACGCTCCCACGTTTCCGTACCCTCACCTGTGCCCTAAGCCTTGCCGTTCCGTAACCCTAACCCTAGCCCGGAACGGAAACCCACCACCAGCCCTAGACCTTAACCTATGCCGTAGCCTACTCCTGGCCTGTACGCTGGCACTGACCCATGCGTCAGCACGTAGCCTGACGCTCCCCCGTTTCCGTACCCTCACCTGTGCCCTAAGCCTTGCCGTTCCGTAACCCTAACCCTAGCCCGGAACGGAAACCCACCACCAGCCCTACACTTTACCGTACGCCGTAGCCTACTCCTGGACCATACGCGGACACTGACCCGTGCGTCAGCACGTAGCCTGACCCGCCCACGTTTCCGTAACCCTCAACAGTGCCCTAAGCATTGCCGTTCCATAACACTAACTGTAGCCCGGCACGGAAACGGACCACCAGCCCTACATCTTACCCCCAAGCCGTAGACTAATCCTAGCCCATACGCTGGCACTGACCCGTGGGTCAGCAAGTAGCCTGACCCTCCCACGTTTCCGTACCCTCACCTGTTCCCTAAGCCTTGCCGTTGCCTAACCCTAACCCTAGCCCGAAACGGAAACCCACCACCAGCCCTACAACTTACCCCCAAGCCGTAGCCTACTCCTGGTCCGTACACTGCCACTGACCCGTGCGTCAGCACGTAGCCTGACCATCCCACTTTTCCGTACCCTCTGCTAAGCCCTAAGCCTTGGCCTTCCCAAACTCTAACCCAAGCCCGGAACGGAATCCCACCACCAGCCCTACACCTTAATGTATGCTGTAGCCTATTCCTGGCCCGTACGCTGGCACTGACCCGTGCGTCAGCACGTAGCCTGACCCTCCCACGTTTCCGTACCCTCACCTGAGCCCTAAGCCTTGCCGTTCCCTAACCCTAACCCTAGCCCGGAACGGAAACCCACCACCAGCCCTAAACCTTTCCCTACGCCGTAGCCTACTCCTGGCCCGTATGCTGGCACTGACCCGTGCGTCAGCATGTAGTCTGACCCCCACACGTTTCCGTACCCTCACCTGGGCCCTAAGCCTTGCCGTTCCCTAACCCTAACCCTAGCCCGGAACGGAAACCCACCACAAGCCGTAAACCTTACCCTATGCCGTAGCCTACTCCTGGCCCGAACGCTGGCACTGACCCGTGCGTCAGCACGTAGCCTGACCTTCCCACATTTCCGTACCTTCACCTGTGCCGTAAGCCTTGCCGTTCCCTAACCCTAACCCTAGCACTGAACGGAAAACCACCACCAGCCCTACACTTAACCCTACGCCGTAGCCTACACCTGGCCCGTACGCTGGCACTGACCCGTGCATCAGCAAGTAGCCTGACACTCCCACATTTCCGTACCCTCACCTGTGCCCTAAGCCTTGCCGTTCCCTAACCCTAACCCTAGCCCAGAAAGGAAACCCACCACCAGCCCTACACCTTACCCTCAAGCAGTATCCTATTCCTGGCCCGTATGCTGGCTCTGACACATGCGTCAGCACGTAGCCTGACCCTCACACGTTTCCGTACCCTCACCTGTGCCCTAAGCCTTGCCGTTCCCTAACCCTAACCCTAGCCCGGAACGGAAACCCACCAGAAGCCCTACACCTTACCCTACGCCGTAGCCTACTCCTGGCCCGTACGCTGGCACTGACCCGTGCGTCAGCACCTAGCCTCACCTTCCCACATTTCCGTACCCTCACCTGTGCCCTAAGCCTTGCCGTTCCCTAACCCTAACCCTAGCCCGGAACGGAAACCCACCACCAGCCCTACACCATACCCTACACCGTAGCCTACTCCTGGCCCGTACGCTGGCACTGACCCGTGCGTCAGCATGTAGCCTGACCCTCTCACGTTTCCGTACCCTCACCTGTGCCCTAAGCCTTGACGTTCCCTAACCCTAAGCCTAGCCCGGAACGCAAACCAACCACCAGCCCTACACCTTTCCCTACGCCGTAGCCTACTCCTGGCCCGTACGCTGGAACTGACCCGTGCGTCAGCGCATAGCCTGACACTCCCACGTTTCCGTACCCCCACCTGTGCCGTAAGCCTTGCCGTTCCCTAACCAAAACCCTAACCCGGAACGGAAACCCACCACCATCCCTAAACATTTCCCTACTGGGTAGCCTACTCCTCGCCCGTACGCTCACACTGACCCGTGCGTCAGCATGTAGTTTGACCCTCCCACGTTTCCGTACCCTCACCTGGGCCCTAAGCCTTGCCATTCCCTAACACTAACCTTAGTCCGGAAAGGAAACCCACCATCAGCCCTACACCTTACCCTATGCCGTAGCGTACACTTGGCCCATACGCAGGCACTGACATGTGCTTCAGCACGTGGCCTGACCCTCCCACGTTTGCGGACCCTCACCTGTGCCCTAAGACTTGCCGTTCACTAACACTAACCCTAGCCCGGAACGGAATCCCACCACCAGCCCTACACCTTTCCCTATGCCGTAGCCTATTCCTGGCTCGTACGCAGGCACTGACACTTTCATCAGCACATAGCCTGACCCTCCCATGTTTCTGTACCCTCACCTGTGTCCTAAGCCTTGCCGTTCACTAACCCTAAACCTTGCCCGGAACGGAAAACCACCACCAGCCCTACAACTTACCCCCAAGCCGTAGCCTACTCCTGGCCGGTACGCTGGCACTGACACGTGCGTCAGCACGTAGCCTGACCCTCACACGTTTCCGTACCCTCACTTGTGCCGTAAGCCTTGCCGTTTCCTAACCCTAACCCTAGCCCGGAACAGAAACCCACCACCAGCCCTACACTCTACCCTACGCCATAGCCTATTCCTGGCCCGTACGCTGGCTCTGAGCCGTGCATCATCACGTAGCCTGACCCTCCCATGTTTCCGTACCCTCACCTGTGCCCTAAGTCTTGACGTTCCCTAACCCTAACCCTAGCCCGGAACAGAAACCCACCACCAGCCCTACAACTTACCACCAAGCCGTAGCCTACTCCTGGCCCATATTCTGGCACTGACACGTACGTCAGCACGTAGCCTGACCCCCCCCACGTTTCCGTAACCTCAGCTGTGCCCTAAGCCTTGCCGTTCCCTAACCTTAACCCTAGCCCATAACGGAAACCGACCACCAGCCCTACACCTTACCCTATGCCGTAGCCTACACCTGGCCCGTACACGGGCACTGACCTGTGCTTCAGCACGTAGCCTGACCCTCCCATGTTACCGTACCCTCACCTGTGCCCTAAGATTTGCCGTTCCCTATCCCTAACCCTAGCCCGGAACGGAAACCCACCACCAGCCCTAAAACTTACCCACAAGCCGTAGCCTACTCCTGCCCCGTACGCTGGCACTGACACGTGTGTCAGCACATAGCCTGACCCTCCCAATTTTCTGTACCATCACCTGTGCCCTAAGCCTTGCCGTTCCCTCACCCTCACCCTAGCCAGGAATAGAAACCCACCAGCAGCCCTACACCTTACCCTACGCCGTAGCCTACTCCTGGCACATACGCTGGCACTAACACATGCGTCAGCATGTAGCCTGAACCTCCCACGTTTCCATACCCTCACCTGTGCCCTAAGCCTTGCTGTTCCCTAACACTAACCCTAGCCTGGAATGGAAACCCACCACCAGCCCTACACCTAACCACCAAACCGTAGCCTACTCCTGGCCGGTACGCTGGCACTGACACGTGCGTCATCACGTAGCCTGAACCTCCCACGTTTCCGTACCCTCACCTGTGCCCTAAAACTTGCCTTTCCCTAACCGTAACCCTAGCCCGGAACGGAAACCCACCACCAGCCCTAGACCATTCCCTATGCCGTCGCCTACTCCTGGCCCGTACGCTGGCACTGACCCATGCGTCAGCACGTAGCCTGACCCTCCCACTTTTCCGTACCCTCACCTGTGCCCTATGCCTTGCCGTTCCCTAACCCTAACCCTAGCACAGAACGGAAACCCACCTCCAGCCCTACACCATACCCTATGCCGTAGCCTACACCTGGCCCGTACGTTGGCACTGACCCGTGTGTCAGCAGGTAGCCTGACCCGCCCACGTTTCCGTACCCTCACCTGTGCCCTAAGCCTTGACGTTCCCTTACCCTAACCCTAGCCCGGAACGGAAACCCACCACCAGCCCTACACCTTACCCCCAAGCTGTAGCCTACTCCTGGCCCGTATGCTGGCACTGACCCGTGCGTCAGCACGTAGCCTGACCCTCCCACGTTTCCGTACCCTCACCTGTGCCCTATACCTTGCCGTTCCCTAACCCTAACCCTAGCACAGAACGGAAACCCACCTCCAGCCCTATACCTTACCCTACGCTGTAGCCTACTGCTGGCCCGTATGCTGGCACTGACCCATGCGTAAGCACGTAGCCTGACCCTCCCACGTTTCCGTACCCTCACCTGTGCCCTAAGCCTTGCCGTTCCCTAACCCTAACCCTAGCCAGGAACAGAAACCCACCAGAAGCCCTAAACCTTACCATACGCCGTAGCCCAATCCTGGCCCGTACGCTGGCACTGACCCATGCATCAGCACATAGCCTGACCCTCCCACGTTTCTGTACCCTAACCTGTGCCTTAAGCCTTGCCGTTCCCTTACCCTAATCTTAGCCAGGAGCGGAAACCCACCACCAGCCCTACACCTTACCCCCAAGCCGTAGCCTACTCCTGGTCCATATGCTGGCACTGACCTGTGCGTCAGCATGTAGCCTGAACTTCCCACATTACCGTAACCTCACCTGTGCCCTAAGCCTTGCCGTTCCCTAACTCTAACCCTAGTACGGAACGGAAACACACCACCAGCCCTACAACTATCCCCCAAGCCATAGCCAACTCCTGGCCCGTACGCTGGCACTGACCTGTGCGTCAGCACGTAGCCTGACCCTCCCACATTTCCGTACCCTCACCTGTGCCCTAAGCCTTGCTGTTCCCTAACACTAACCCTAGCCTGGAACGGAAACACACCACCAACCCTACACCTAACCACCAAGCCGTAGCCTACTCCTGGCCGGTATGCTGGCACTGACACGTGCATCAGCATGAAGCCTGACCCTCCCACGTTTCCGTACCCTCACCTGTACCCTAAGCCTTGCCGTTCACTAACCATAACCCAAGCCGGAACGGAATCCCACCACCAGCCCTACACATTACCGTATGCCGTAGCCTATCCCTGGCCCGTACGCTGGCACTGACATGTGCGTCAGCATGTAGCCTGACCCTCACACGTTTCCGTACCCTCACCTGTGCCCTAAGCCTTGCCGTTCCCTAACCCAAACACTAGCCTGGAAAGAAAACCCACCACCAGCCCTACACCTTACCATACGCCATAGCCTACTCCTGGCCCGTACGCTGGCACTGACCCGTGAGTCAGCACGTAGCCTGACCCTCCCACGTTTCCGTACCCTCACCTGTGCCCTAAGCCTTGCCGTTCCCTCACCCTAACCCTAGCCTTGAACGGAAAACCACCAGCAGCCCTAAACCTTACCCTACACCGTAGCCTACTCCTGGCCCGTACGATGGCACTGACCCATGCGTCAGCACGTAGCCTGACCCTCACACGTTTCCGTACCCTCACCTGTGCCCTAAGCGTTGCCGTTCCCTAACCCTAACCCTAGTCCGGAACGGAAACCCACCACCAGCCCTACAGCTTACCACCAAGCCATAGCCTATTCCTGGCCCGTACGCTGGCACTGACCCGTGTGTCATCATGTAGCCTGAAACTCCCACGTTTCCGTACCCTCACCTGTGCCCTAAGCCTTGCCGTTCCCTAACCCTAACCCTAGCCCCGAACGGAAACCCAACACCAGCCCTACACCTAACCCCCAAGCCGTAGCCTACTCCTGGCTGGTACGCTGGCACTGACCCGTGCGTCGACACATAGCCTGACCCTCCCCGTTTCCGTACACTCACCTGTGCTCTAAGCCTTGCCGTTCCCTAACCCTAACCCTAGCCATGAACGGAAACCCACCACCAGGCCTACACCTTACCCCCAAGCCGTAGGCTACTCCTGGACCTTACGCTGGCACTGACCCGTGCGTCAGCACGTAGCCTGACCCTCCCACGTTTGCGGACCCTCACCTGTGCCCTAAGCCTTGCCATTCCCTAACCCTAACCCTAGCCCGGAACGGAAACCCACCACCAGCCCTACACCTTTCCCTACGCCGTAGCCTATTCCTGGCCCATTCGCAGGCACTGAAACTTTCATCAGCACGTAGCCTGACCCTCCCACGTTTCCGTACCCTCACCTGTGCCATAAGCCTTGCCGTTCCCTAACCCTAACCCTAGCCCGGAACGGAAACCCAACACCAGCCCTAAACCTTACCCCCAAGCCGTAGCCTACTCCTGGTCCATACGCTGGCACTGACCTGTGCGTCAGCACGTATCCTGAACTTCCCACATTACCGTACCCTCACCTGTGCCCTAAGCCTTGCCGTTCCCTAACCCTAACCCTAGTACGGAACGGAAACACACCACAAGCCCTACAACTAACCCCCAAGCCATAGCCTAATGCCGGCCCGTACGCTGGCACTGACCCGTGCGTCAGCACGTAGCCTGCCCCTCCCACGTTTCCGTACCCTCACCTGTGCCCTAAGCCTTGCTGTTCCCTAACACTAACCCTAGCCTGGAACGGAAACCCACCACCAGCCCTACACCTAACCACAAAGCCGTAGCCTACTCCTGGCCCGTACGCTGGCACTGACACGTGCGTCAGCACGTAGCCTGACCCTCCCACGTTTCCGTATCCTCACCAGTGCCCTAAGCCTTGCCGTTCCCTAACCCTAACCCTAGCCCGGAATGGAAACCCACCGCGAGCCCTAGACCTTACCCTACACCGTAGCCTATTGCTGGCCTGTACGCTGGCACTGACCCATGCGTCAGCAGGTAGCCTGACACTCCCACGTATCTGTACCCTCACCTGTGCCCTAAGCCTTGCCGTTCCCTAACCCTAACCCTAGCCCGGAACGGAAAACCACCACCAGCCCTAATCCTTACCCACAAGCCGTGGCTTACTCCTGGACCGTACGCTGGCACTGACCGTGCGTCAGCACGTAGCCTGACCCTCCCACGTTTCCGTACCATCACCTGTGCCCTAAGCCTTGCCATTCCCTAACCCTAACCCTAGCCCGGCACAGAAACCCACCACCAGCCCTACACTTTACCCTACGCCGTAGCCTACTCCTGGCCCGAACGCTGGCACTGACCCGTGCGTCAGCACGTAGCCTGACCCTCCCACTTTCCTGTACCCTTACCTGAGCCCTAAGACTTGCGGTTCCCTAACCCTAACCCTAGACCGGAACGGAATCCCACCACCAGCCCTACACCTTACCATATGCCGTAGCCAACTCCTGGCCGGTACGCTGCCACTGAGCCGTGCATCAGCACGTAGCCTGACCCTCCCACGTTTCTGTACCCTCAGCTGTGCCCTAAGCCTTGCCGTTCCCTTACCCTAACCCTAGCCCGGAAAGGAAAACCACCACCAGCCCTACATCTTACCCACAAGCCGTAGCCTACTCCTGGCCCGTACGCTGGCACTGACCCGTGCGTCAGCACGTAGCCTGACCCTCCCACGTTTCCGTACCCTCACCTGTGCCCTAAGCCTTGCTGTTCCCTAACACTAACCCTAGCCTGGAATGGAAACCCACCACCAGCTCTACAACTAACCACCAAACCATAGCCTACTCCTGGCCGGTACGCTGGCACTGACACTTGCGTCATCACGTAGCCTGAACCTCCCTCGTTTCCGTACCCTCACGTGTGCCCTAAGCTTTGCCGTTCCCTAACCCTAACTGTAGCCCGGAACGGAAACCCACCAACAGCCCTACACCTTACCCCCAACTGTAGCCTACTCCTGGTCCATACGCTGGCCCTGACCCGTGCGTCAGAACGTATCCTGAACCTGCCACGTTGCTGTACCCTCACCTGTGCCCTAAACCTTGCCATTCCCTAACCCTAACCCTAGCCCGGAACGGAAACCCACCACAAGCCCTACAGCTTACCCCCAAGCCATAGCCTACTCGTGGTCCATACGCTGGCACTGACCTGTGCGTCAGCATGTAGCCTAACCTTCCCACGTTACCATAACGTCACCTGTGCCCTAAGCCTTGCCGTTCCCTAACCCTAAACCTAGTACGGGACAGAAACACACCACAAGCCCTACACCTAACCCACAAGCCATAGCCTACTCCTGGCCCGTACGCTGGCACTGACCCATGCGTCAGCACGTAGCCTGACCCTCCCACGTTTCCGTACCCTCACCTATGCCCTAAGCCTTGCTCTTCCCTAACACTAACCCTAGCCCGGAACGGAAACCCACCACCAGCCCTACACTAACCCCCAAGCCGTAGCCTATTCCTGGCCGGTACGATGGCACTGACCCGTGTGTCAGCACGTAACCTGACCCTCCCACGTTTGCGGACCCTCACCTGTGCCCTAAGCCTTGCCGTTCCCTAACCCTAACCCTAGCCCGGAACGGAAACCCACCACCAACCCTAAATATTTCCCTACGCCGTAGCCTACTCCTGGCCCGTATGCTGGCACTGACCCGTGCGTCAGCATGTAGACTGACACCCCATGTTTCCATACCCTCACCTGGGCCCTAAACCTTGCTGTTCCCTAACACTAACCCTAGCCCGGAATGGAAACCCACCACCAGCCCTAAATCTTACCCCCATGCCATAGCCTACTCCTGGCCCGTACACAGGCACTGACCCGTGCGTCAGCACGTAGCCTGACGCTCCCACTTTTCCGTACCCTCTGCTAAGCCCTAAGCCTTGGCCTTCCCTAACTCTAACCCAAGCCCGGAACGGAATCCCACCACCAGCCCTACACCTTAATGTATGCCGTAGCCTATTCCTGGCCCATACGCTGGAACTGACCCGTGCGTCAGCACGTAGCCTGACACTCCCACGTTTCCGTACCCTCACCTGTGCCCTAAGCCTTGCCGTTCCCTAACCCTAACCCTAGCCCGGAACGGAAACCCACCACCAGCCCTAAACCTTTCCCTACGCCGTAGCCTACTCCTGGCCCGTACGCTGGCACTGACCCGTGCGTCAGCATGTAGTCTGACCCCCACACGTTTCCGTACCCTCACCTGGGCCCTAAGCCTTGCCGTTCCCTAACCCTAACCCTAGCCCGGAACGGAAACCCACCACAAGCCCTACACCTTACCCTATGCCGTAGCCTACTCCTCGCCCGAACGCTGGCACTGACCCATGCGTCAGCACGTAGCCTGACCTTCCCACATTTCCGTACCTTCACCTGTGCCGTAAGCCTTGCTGTTCCCTAACCCTAACCCTAGTACGGAACGGAAAACCACCACCAGCCCTACACCTAACCTCCAAGCCATAGCCTACTTATGGCCCGTACGCTGGCACTGACCAGTGCGTCAGCACGTAGCCTGACCCACCCACGTTTCCGTACCATCACCTTTGCCCTAAGCCTTGCCGTTCCCTAACCCTAACCCTAGCCCGGTACAGAAACCCACCACCAGCCCTACACCTAAACCCCAAACCGTAGCCTACTCCTGGCCGGTACGATTGCACTGACCCATGCGTCAGCACGTATCCTGACCCTCCCACGTTTCTGTATCCTCACCTGTGCCCTAAGCCTTGCCGTTCCCTAACACTAACCCTAGCCCGGAACAGAATCCCACCACCAGCCCTACACCTTTCCCTACGCCGTAGCCTATTCCTGGCTCGTACGCAGGCACTGACACTTTCATCAGCACGTAGCCTGACCCTCCCACGTTTCCGTACCCTCACCTATGCCCTAAGCCTTGCTCTTCCCTAACACTAACCCTAGCCCGGAACGGAAACCCACCACCAGCCCTACACTAACCCCCAAGCCGTAGCCTATTCCTGGCCGGTACGATGGCACTGACCCGTGTGTCAGCACGTAACCTGACCCTCCCACGTTTGCGGACCCTCACCTGTGCCCTAAGACTTGCCGTTCCCTAACACTAACCCTAGCCCGGAACGGAATCCCACCACCAGCCCTACACCTTTCCCTACGCCGTAGCCTATTCCTGGCTCGTACGCAGGCACTGACACTTTCATCAGCACGTAGCCTGACACTCCCACGTTTCTGTACCCTCACCTGTGCCCTAAGCCTTGCCGTTCACTAACCCTAACCCTAGCCCGGAACGGAAACCCACCACCAGCCCTACACCTTACCCCCAATCCGTAGCCTACTCCTGGCCGGTACGCTGGCACTGACACGTGCGTCAGCACGTAGCCTGACCCTCACAGGTTTCCGTACCCTCACCTGTGCCCTAAGCCTTGCCGTTTCCTAACCCTAACCCTAGCCCGGAACAGAAACCCACCACCAGCCCTACACTCTACCCTACGCCATAGCCTATTCCTGGCCCGTACGCTGGCTCTGAGCCGTGCGTCATCACGTAGCCTGACCCTCCCACGTTTTCGTACCCTCACCTGTGCCCTAAGCCTTGACGTTCCCTAACCCTAACCCTAGCCCGGAACAGTAACCCACCACCAGCCCTACAACTTACCACCACGCCGTAGCCTACTCCTGGCCCATATGCTGGCACTGACCCGTGCGTCAGCACGTAGCCTGACCCTCCCACGTTTCCGTAACCTCAGCTGTGCCCTAAGCCTTGCCGTTCCCTAACCTTAACCCTAGCCCGGAACGGAAACCCACCACCAGCCCTACACCTTACCCTATGCCGTAGCCTACACCTGGCCCGTACACGGGCACTGACCCGTGCTTCAGCACGTAGCCTGAACCTCCCATGTTACCGAACCCTCACCTGTGCCCTAAGACTTGCCGTTCCCTAACCCTAACCCTAGCCCGGAACGGAAACCCACCACCAGCCCTAAAACTTACCCACAAGCCGTAGCCTACTCCTGGCCCGTACGCTGGCACTGACCCGTGTGTCAGCACGTAGCCTGACCCTCCCACATTTCTGTACCATCACCTGTGCCCTAAGCCTTGCCGTTCCCTCACCCTCACCCTAGCCAAGAATAGAAACCCACCAGCAGCCCTACACCTTACCCTACGCCGTAGCCTACTCCTGGCACGTACGCTGGCACTGACACATGCGTCAGCATGTAGCCTGAACCTCCCACGTTTCCGTACCCTCACCTGTGCCCTAAGCCTTGCTGTTCCCTAACACTAACCCTAGCCTGGAATGGAAACCCACCACCAGCCCTACACCTAACCACCAAACCGTAGCCTACTCCTGGCCGGTACGTTGGCACTGACACGTGTGTCATCACGTAGCCTGAACCTCCCAAGTTTCCGTACCCTCACATGTGCCCTAAGCTTTGCCGTTCCCTAACCCTAACTGTAGCCCGGAACGGAAACCCACCAACAGCCCTACACCTTACCCCCAAGCTGTAGCCTACTCCTGGTCCATACGCTGGCACTGACCCGTGCGTCAGAACGTATCCTGAACCTGCCACGTTGCTGTACCCTCACCTGTGCCCTAAACCTTGCCATTCCCTAACCTTAAACCTAGCCCGGAACGGAAACCCACCACCAGCCCTAAACCTTACCCTACGCTGTAGCCTACTCCTGGCCCGTACGCTGGCACTGACCCGTGCGTCAGCACGTAGCCTGAACCTCCCACGTTTCCGTACCCTCACCTGGTCCCTAAGCATTGCCGTTCCCTAACACTAACCCTAGCCCGGAAAGGAAAGCCACCACCAGCCCTACACCTTACCCTACGCCGTAGCCTACTCCTGGCCCGTACACTGGCACTGACATGTGCGTCAGCACTTAGCCTGACCTTACCACATTTCCTTACCCTCACCTGTGACCTAAGGCTTGCCGTTCCCTAACCCTAACCCTAGTACGGAATGGAAACCCACCACCAGCCCTAAATCTAATGCCCAAACCATAGCCTACTCCTGCACCGTACGCTGGCACTGACCCGTGCATCACCATGTAGCCTGAACCTCGCACGTTTCCATACCCTCACCTGTGCCCTAAGCCTTGCCGTTCCCTAACCATAACCCTAGCCTTGAATGGAAACCCGCCACCAGCCCTACATCTAACCCCCAAGCCGTAGCCTGCTCCTGGCCGGTACGCTGGCACTGACACGTGCGTCAGCACGTACCCTGACCCTCCCACGTTTCCGTACCCTCACCTGTGCCCTAAGCTTTGCCGTTCTCTAACCCTAACCCTAGCCCGGAACAGAATCCAACCACCAGCCCTACACTTTACCCTACGCCGTAGCATATTCCTGGCCCATACGCTGGCACTGATCCTTGCGTCAGCACGTAGCCTGACCCTCCCAAGTTTCCGTACCCTCACCTGTGCCCTAAGCCTTGACGTTCGCTAACCCTAACCCTAGCCTGGAACAGAAACCCACCACCAGCCCTACACCTTACCACCACGCTGTAGCCTACTCCTGGCCCATATGCTGGCACTGACCCGTGCGTCAGCACATAGCCTGACCCTCCCACGTTTCCGTACCCTCACCTGTGCCCTAAGCCTTGCCGTTCCCTAACCCTAACCCTAGCCCGGAACGGAAACCCACCACCAGCCCTAAATATTTCCCTACGCCGTAGCCTACTCCTGGCCCGTATGCTGGCACTGACCCGTGCGTCAGCATGTAGACTGACACCCCATGTTTCCATACCCTCACCTGGGCCCTAAACCTTGCTGTTCCCTAACACTAACCCTAGCCCGGAATGGAAACCCACCACCAGCCCTAAAACTTACCCCCATGCCATAGCCTACTCCTGGCCCGTACACAGGCACTGACCCGTGCGTCAGCACGTAGCCTGACGCTCCCACTTTTCCGTACCCTCTGCTAAGCCCTAAGCCTTGGCCTTCCCTAACTCTAACACAAGCCCAGAACGGAATCCCACCACCAGCCCTACACCTTAATGTATGCCGTAGCCTATTCCTGGCCCATACGCTGGAACTGACCCGTGCGTCAGCACGTAGCCTGACACTCCCACGTTTCCGTACCCTCACCTGTGCCCTAAGCCTTGCCGTTCCCTAACCCTAACCCTAGCCCGGAACGGAAACCCACCACCAGCCCTACACCTAAACCCCAAACCGTAGCCTACTCCTGGCCGGTACAATTGCAGTGACCCATGCGTCAGCACGTAGCCTGACCCTCCCACGTTTCTGTATCCTCACCTGTGCCCTAAGCCTTGCCGTTCCCTAACCCTAACCCTAGCCCTGAACGGAAAACCACCACCAGCCCTACACTTTACCCTACGCCGTAGCCTACTCCTGGCCCATACGCTGGCACTGACCCGTGCGTCAGCAAGTAGACTGACCCTCACACTTTTCCGTACCCTCACCTGTGCCCTAAGCCTTGCCGTTCCCTAACCCTAACCCTAGCCCAGAACGGAAACCCACCACCAGCCCTACACCTTACCCCGAAGCAGTAGCCTACTCCTGGCCCGTATGCTGGCTCTGACACATGCGTCAGCACGTAGCCTGACCCTCCCACGTTTCCGTACCCTCACCTGTGCCCTAATCCTTGCCGTTCCATAACCCTAACCCTAGCCCGGAACGGAAACCCACCACCAGCCCTACACCTTACCCTACGCCGTAGCCTACTCCTGGCCCGTACGCTGGCACTGACCCGTGCGTCAGCACCTAGCCTCACCTTCCCACATTTCCGTACCCTCACCTGTGCCCTAAGCCTTGCCGTTCCCTAACCCTAACCCTAGCCCGGAACGGAAACCCACCACCAGCCCTACACCATACCCTACACCGTAGCCTACTCCTGGCCCGTACGCTGGCACTGACCCTTGCGTCAGCATGTAGCCTGACCCTCTCACGTTTCCGTACCCTCACCTGTGCCCTAAGGCTTGACGTTCCCTAACCCTAACCCTAGCCCGGAACGCAAACCCACCACCAGCCCTACACCTTTCCCTATGCCGTAGCCTACTCCTGGCCCGTACGCTGGCACTGACACGTGCGTCAGCACGTACCCTGACCCTCCCACGTTTCCGTACCCTCACCTGTGCCCTAAGCTTTGCCGTTCTCTAACCCTAACCCTAGCCCGGAACAGAATCCATCCACCAGCCCTACACTTTACCCTACGCCGTAGCATATTCCTGGCCCATACGCTGGCACTGATCCTTGCGTCAGCACGTAGCCTGACCCTCCCAAGTTTCCGTACCCTCACATGTGCCCTAAGCCTTGACGTTCGCTAACCCTAACCCTAGCCTGGAACAGAAACCCACCACCAGCCCTACACCTTACCACCACGCTGTAGCCTACTCCTGGCCCATATGCTGGCACTGACCCGTGCGTCAGCACATAGCCTGACCCTCCCACGTTTCCGTACCCTCACCTGTGCCCTAAGCCTTGCCGTTCCCTAACCCTAACCCTAGCCCGGAACGGAAACCCACCACCAGCCCTAAATATTTCCCTACGCCGTAGCCTACTCCTGGCCCGTATGCTGGCACTGACCCGTGCGTCAGCATGTAGACTGACACCCCATGTTTCCATACCCTCACCTGGGCCCTAAACCTTGCTGTTCCCTAACACTAACCCTAGCCCGGAATGGAAACCCACCACCACCCCTAAATCTTACCCCCATGCCATAGCCTACTCCTGGCCCGTACACAGGCACTGACCCGTGCGTCAGCACGTAGCCTGACGCTCCCACTTTTCCGTACCCTCTGCTAAGCCCTAAGCCTTGGCCTTCCCTAACTCTAACCCAAGCCCGGAACGGAATCCCTCCACCAGCCCTACACCTTAATGTATGCCGTAGCCTATTCCTGGCCCATACGCTGGAACTGACCCGTGCGTCAGCACGTAGCCTGACACTCCCACGTTTCCGTACCCTCACCTGTGCCCTAAGCCTTGCCGTTCCCTAACCCTAACCCTAGCCCGGAACGGAAACCCACCACCAGCCCTAAACCTTTCCCTACGCCGTAGCCTACTCCTGGCCCGTACGCTGGCACTGACCCATGCGTCAGCATGTAGTCTGACCCCCACACGTTTCCGTACCCTCACCTGGGCCCTAAGCCTTGCCGTTCCCTAACCCTAACCCTAGCCCGGAACGGAAACCCACCACAAGCCCTACACCTTACCCTATGCCGTAGCCTACTCCTGGCCCGAACGCTGGCACTGACCCGTGCGTCAGCACGTAGCCTGACCTTCCCACATTTCCGTACCTTCACCTGTGCCGTAAGCCTTGCTGTTCCCTAACCCTAACCCTAGTACGGAACGGAAAACCACCACCAGCCCTACACCTAACCTCCAAGCCATAGCCTACTTATGGCCCGTACGCTGGCACTGACCAGTGCGTCAGCACGTAGCCTGACCCACCCACGTTTCCGTACCATCACCTTTGCCCTAAGCCTTGCCGTTCCCTAACCCTAACCCTAGCCCGGAACGGAAACCCACCACCAGCCCTACACCTTTCCCTATGCCGTAGCCTACTCCTGGCCCGTACGCTGGCACTGACCCGTGCGTCAGCACGTAGCCTGACCCTCCCACGTTTCCGTACCCTCACCTGTGCCCTAAGCCTTGCCGTTCCCTAACCAAAACCCTAACCCGGAACGGAAACCCACCACCATCCCTAAACCTTTCCCTAATGGGTAGCCTACTCCTCGCCCGTACGCTCGCTCTGACCCATGCGTCAGCATGTAGTTTGACCCTGCCACGTTTCCATACCCTCACCTGGGCCCTAAGCCTTGCCATTCCCTAACACTAACCTTAGTCCGGAAAGGAAACCCACCACCAGCCCTACACCTTACCCTATGCCGTAGCCTACACCTGGCCCATACGCAGGCACTGACCTGTGCTTCAGCACGTAGCCTGACCCTCCCACGTTTGCGGACCCTCACCTGTGACCTAAGACTTGCCGTTCCCTAACACTAACCCTAGCCCGGAACGGAATCACACCACCAGCCCTACACCTTTCCCTACGCCGTAGCCTATTCCTGGCTCGTACGCAGGCACTGACACTTTCATCAGCACGTAGCCTGACCCTCCCACGTTTCTGTACCCTCACCTGTGCCCTAAGCCTTGCCGTTCACTAACCCTAACCCTAGCCCGGAACGGAAACCCACCACCAGCCCTACAACTTACCCCCAAGCCGTAGCGTACTCCTGGCCGGTACGCTGGCACTGACACGTGCGTCAGCACGTAGCCTGACCCTCACACGTTTCCGTACCCTCACCTGTGCCCTAAGCCTTGCCGTTTCCTAACCCTAACCCTAGCCCGGAACAGAAACCCACCACCAGCCCTACACTCTACCCTACGCCATAGCCTATTCCTGGCCCGTACGCTGGCTCTGAGCCGTGCGTCATCACGTAGCCTGACCCTCCCACGTTTCCGTACCCTCACCTGTGCCCTAAGCCTTGACGTTCCCTAACCCTAACCCTATCCCGGAACAGAAACCCACCACCAGCCCTACAACTTACCACCACGCCGTAGCCTACTCCTGGCCCATATGCTGGCACTGAAACATGCGTCAGCACGTAGCCTGACCCTCCCACGTTTCCGTAACCTCAGCTGTGCCCTAAGCCTTGCCGTTCCCTAACCTTAACCCTAGCCCGGAACGGAAACCCACCACCAGCCCTACACCTTACCCTATGCCGTAGCCTACACCTGGCCCGTACACGGGCACTGACCTGTGCTTCAGCACGTAGCCTGACCCTCCCATGTTACCGTACCCTCACCTGTGCCCTAAGACTTGCCGTTCCCTAACCCTAAACCTAGCCCGGAACGGAAACCCACCACCAGCCCTAAAACTTACCCACAAGCCGTAGCCTACTCCTGGCCCGTACGCTGGCACTGACCCGTGTGTCAGCACGTAGCCTGACCCTCCCACGTTTCTGTACCATCACCTGTGCCCTAAGGCTTGCCGTTCCCTCACCCTCACCCTAGCCAGGAATAGAACCCCACCAGCAGCCCTACACTCTACCCTACGCCGTAGCCTACTCCTGGCACGTACGCTGGCACTGACACATGCGTCAGCATGTAGCCTGAACCTCCCACGTTTCCGTACCCTCACCTGTGCCCTAAGCCTTGCTGTTCCCTAACACTAACCCTAGCCTGGAATGGAAACCCACCACCAGCCCTACACCTAACCACCAAACCGAAGCCTACTCCTGGCCGGTACGCTGGCACTGACACGTGCGTCATCACGTAGCCTGAACCTCCCACGTTTCTGTACCCTCACATGTGCCCTAAGCTTTGCCGTTCCCTAACCCTAACTGTAGCCCGGAACGGAAACCCACCAACGGCCCTACATCTTACCCCCAAGCTGTAGCCTACTCCTGGTCCATACGCTGGCACTGACCCGTGAGTCAGAACGTATCCTGAACCTGCCACGTTGCTGTACCCTCACCTGTGCCCTAAACCTTGCCATTCCCTAACCCTAACCCTAGCCCGGAACGGAAACCCACCACCAGCCCTAAACCTTACCCTACGCTGTAGCCTACTCCTGGCCCGTACGCTGGCACTGACCCGTGCGTCAGCACGTAGCCTGAACCTCCCACGTTTCCGTACCCTCACCTGGGCCCTAAGCATTGCCGTTCCCTAACACTAACCCTAGCCCGGAAAGGAAACCCACCACCAGCCCTACACCTTACCCTACGCCGTAGCTTACTCCTGGCCCGAACTCTGGCAGTGACCCATGCGTCAGCACGTAGCCTGACCCTCCCACGTTTCCGTACCCTCACCTGTGCCCTAAGCCTTGCCGTTCCCTAACCCTAACCCTAGACCGCAACGGAAACCCACCACCAGGCCTACACCTTACCCTACGCCCTCGCCTACTCCTGGCCCGTACACTGGCACTGACATGTGCGTCAGCACTTAGCCTGACATTACCACATTTCCGTAACCTCACCTGTGACCTAAGGCTTGCCGTTCCCTAACCCTAACCCTAGTACGGAACGGAAACCCACCACCAGCCCTAAATCTAACCCCGAAACCATAGCCTACTCCTGCACCGTACGCTGGCACTGACCCGTGCGTCACCATGTAGCCTGACCCTCGCACGTTTCCGTAACCTCACCTGTGCCCTAAGCCTTGCCGTTCCCTAACCATAACCCTAGCCTTGAATGGAAACCCGCCACCAGCCCTACATCTAACTCCCAAGCCGTAGCCTACTCCTGGCCGGTACGCTGGCACTGACACGTGCGTCAGCACGTACCCTGACCCTCCCACGTTTCCGTACCCTCACCTGTGCCCTAAGCTTTGCCGTTCCCTAACCCTAACCCTAGCGCGGAACAGAATCCAACCACCAGCCCTACAATTTACCCTACGCCGTAGCATATTCCTGGCCCATACGCTGGCACTGATCCTTGCGTCAGCACGTAGCCTGACCCTCCCAAGTTTCCGTACCCTCACCTGTGCCCTAAGCCTTGACGTTCGCTAACCCTAACCCTAGCCTGGAACAGAAACCCACCACCAGCCCTACACCTTACCACCATGCCGTAGCCTACTCCTGGCCCATATGCTGGCACTGACCCGTGCGTCAGCACATAGCCTGACCCTCCCACGTTTCCGTAACCTCACCTGTGCCCTAAGCCTTGCCGTTCCCTAACCCTAACCCTAGCCCGGAACGGAAACCCACCACCAGCCCTACACCTTACCCTATGACGTAGCCTATACCTGGCCCGTACGCGGGTTATAGTCTGTGCTTCAGCACGTAGCCTGACACTACCATGTTACCGTACCCTCAGCTGTGCTCTAAGCCTTGCCGTTCCCTTACCCTAACCCTAGCCCGGAACGGAAACCCACCACCAGCCCTAAAACTTACCCACAAGCCGTAGCCTACTCCTGGCCCATACGCTGGCACTGACCCGTGCGTCAGCCCGTAGCCAAACCCTTCCACATTTCCGTACCATCACCTGTGCCCTAAGGCTTCCCGTTCCCTAACCCTAACCCTAGCTCGGAACGGAAACCCACCCACTGCACTAAACCTTACCATACGCCGTAGCCTACTCCTGGCCCGTACGCTGGCACTGACCCGTGCGTCAGAACGGAGCCTGACCCTCCCACGTTTCCGTACCCTCACATGTGCCCTAAGCCTTGCGGTTCCCTAACCCTAACCCTAGCCCTGAACAGAAACCCACCACCAGCCCTACACTCTATCCTACGCCGTAGCCTATACCTGGCCCGTACGCTGGCACTGATCCGTGCGTCAGCACATAGCCTGAACCTCCAACGTTTCCGTACCCTCACCTGTGCCCTTAGCATTGACGTTCGCTAACCCTAACCCTAGCCCGGAACAAAAACCCACCACCAGCCCTACACCTTACCACCACGCCGTAGCCTACTCCTGGCCCATATGCTGGCACTGACCCATGCGTCAGCACGTAGCCTGATCCTCCCACGTTTCCGTAACCTCACCTGTGCCCTAAGGCTTGCCGTTTCCTAACCCTAACCCTAGCCCGGAACGAAAACCCACCACCAGCCCTACACCTTACCCTATGCCGTAGCCTACACCTGGCCCGTACGCGGGTAATGACCCGTGATTCAGCACGTAGCCTAACCCTCCCATGTTACTGTACACTCACCTGTACCCTAAGCCTTGCCGTTCCCTAACCCTAACCCTAGCCAGGAACGGAAACCCACCAGAAGCCCTAAACCTTACCATACGCCGTAGCCTACTCCTGGCCCATACGCTGGCACTGACCCGTGCGTCAGCACGTAGCCTGACCCTTCCACGTTTCCGTACCCTCACCTGTGCCCAAAGCCTTGCCGTTCCCTCACCATAACCCTAGCCAGGAACGGAAATCCACCAGCAGCCCTACACCTTACCCTACGCCGTAGCCTACTCCTGGCCCGTACGCTGGCACTGACCCGTGCGTAAGCATGTAGCCTGACCCTCCCACGTTTCCGTACCCTCACCTGTGCCCTAAGCCTTGCAGTTCCCTAACCCTATCCCTAGCGCCGAATGGAAACCCACCACCAGCCCTCCAACTAACCCCCAAGCCGTAGCATACTCCTAGCCGGTACGCTGGCACTGACCCATGCATCAGCACATAGCCTGACCCTCCCACGTTTCTGTACCCTCACCTGTGCCCTAAGCCTTGCCGTTCCCTTACCCTAATCTTAGCCAGGAACAGAAACCCACCACCAGCCCTACACCTTACCCCCAAGCCGTAGCCTACTCCTGGTCCATACGCTGGCACTGACCTGTGCGTCAGCACGTAGCCTGAACTTCCCACATTACCGTAACCTCACCTGTGCCCTAAGCCTTGCCGTTCCCTAACTCTAACCCTAGTACGGAACGGAAAAACACCACCAGCCCTACAACTAACCCCCAAGCCATAGCCTAATCCTGGCCCGTACGCTGGCACTGACCTGTGCGTCAGCACGTAGCCTGACCCTCCCACATTTCCGTACCCTCACCTGTGCCCTAAGCCTTGCTGTTCCCTAACACTAACCCTAGCCTGGAACGGAAACACACCACCAACCCTACACCTAACCACCAAGCCGTAGCCTACTCCTGGCCGGTACGCTGGCACTGACACGTGCATCAGCATGTAGCCTGAACCTCCCACATTTCCCTAACCTCACCTGTGCCCAACGCTTTGCCATTCCCTAACCCTAACTGTAGCCCGAAACGGAAACAGCCCTACACATTACCCTATGCCGTAGCCTACTCCTGGCCGGTACGCTTGCACTGACACGTGCATCAGCATGAAGCCTGACCCTCCCACGTTTCCGTACCGTCACCTGTGCCCTAAGCCTTGCCGTTCCCTCACCCTAACCCTAGCCAGGAACGGAAACCCACCAGCAGCCCTAAACCTTACCCAACGCCGTAGCCTACTCCTGGCCCGTACGATGGCACTGACCCATGCGTCAGCACGTAGCCTGACCCTCACACGTTTCCGTACCCTCACCTGTGCCCTAAGCGTTGCCGTTCCCTAACCCTAACCCTAGTCCGGAACGGAAACCCACCACCAGCCCTACAGCTTACCACCAAGCCATAGCCTATTCCTGGCCCGTACGCTGGCACTGACCCGTGCGTAAGCATGTGGCCTGAACCACCCACGTTTCCGTACCCTCACCTGTGCCCTAAGCCTTGCCGTTCCCTAACCCTAACCCTAGCCCAGAACGGAAACCCAACACCAGCCCTACACCTAACCCCCAAGCCGTAGCCTACTCCTGGCTGGTACGCTGGCACTGACCCGTGCATCGACACATAGCCTGACCCTCCCCCGTTTCCGAACCCTAACCTGTGCTCTAAGCCTTGCCGTTCCCTAACCCTAACCCTAGCCATGAACGGAAACCCACCACCAGCCCTACAACTTACCCCCAAGCCGTAGGCTACTCCTGGACCTTACGCTGGCACTGACCCGTGCGTCAGCACGTAGCCTGACCCTCCCACGTTTGCCGACCCTCACCTGTGCCCTAAGCCTTGCCATTCCCTAACCCTAACCCTAGCCCGGAATGGCAACCCACCACCAGCCCTACACCTTTCCCTACGCCGTAGCCTATTCCTGGCCCATACGCAGGCACTGACCCTTTCATCAGCACGTAGCCTGACCCTCCCACGTTTCCGTACCCTCACCTGTGCCCTAAGCCTTGCCGTTCCCTAACCCTAACCCTAGCCCGGAATGGAAACCCAACACCAGCCCTAAACCTTACCCCCAAGCCGTAGCCTACTCCTGGTCCATACGCTGGCACTGACCTGTGCGTCAGCACACAGCCTGAACTTCCCACATTACCGTACCCTCACCTGTGCCCTAAGCCTTGCCGTTCCCTAACCCTAACCCTAGTACAGAACGGAAACACACCACAAGCCCTACAACTAACGCCCAAGCCATAGCCTAATGCCGGCCCGTACGCTGGCACTGACCCGTGCGTCAGCACGTAGCCTGCCCCTCCCACTTTTCCGTACCCTCACCTGTGCCCTAAGCCTTGCTGTTCCCTAACACTAACCCTAGCCTGGAACGGAAACCCACCACCAGCCCTACACCTAACCACAAAGCCGTAGCCTACTCCTGGCCCGTACGCTGGCACTGACCCGTGTGTCAGCACGTACCCTGACCCTCCCACGTTTCCGTATCCTCACCTGTGCCCTAAGCCTTGCCGTTCCCTAACCCTAACCCTAGCCCGGAACGGAAACCCACCGCGAGCCCTAGACCTTACCCAACGCCGTAGCCTATTGCTGGCCTGTACGCTGGCACAGACCCATGCGTCAGCAGGTAGCCTGACACTCCCACGTTTCTGTACCCTCACCTGTGCCCTAAGCCTTGCCGTTCCGTAACCCTAACCCTAGCCCGGAACGGAAACCCACCACAAGCCCTAATCCTAACCCACAAGCCGTGGCTTACTCCTGGCCCGTACGCTGGCACTGACCGTGCGTCAGCACGTAGCCTGACCCTCCCACGTTTGCGGACCCTCACCTGTGCCCTAAGACTTGCCGTTCCCTAACACTAACCCTAGCCCGGAACAGAATCCAACCACCAGCCCTACACTTTACCCTACGCCGTAGCATATTCCTGACCCATACGCTGGCACTGATCCTTGCGTCAGCACGTAGCCTGACCCTCCCAAGTTTCCGTACCCTCACCTGTGCCCTAAGCCTTGCTGTTCCCTAACCCTAACCCTAGTACGGAACGGAAAACCACCACCAGCCCTACACCTAACCTCCAAGCCATAGCCTATTTATGGCCCGTACGCTGGCACTGACCAGTGCGTCAGCACGTAGCCTGACCCACCCACGTTTCCATACCATCACCTTTGCCCTAAGCCTTGCCGTTCCCTAACCCTAACCCTAGCCCAGTACAGAAACCCACCACCAGCCCTACACCTTACCCCGAAGCAGTAGCCTACTCCTGGCCCTTATGCTGGCTCTGACACATGCGTCAGCACGTAGCCTGACCCTCCCATGTTTCCGTACCCTCACCTGTGCCCTAAGCCTTGCCGTTCCATAACCCTAACCCTAGCCCGGAACGGAAACCCACCACCAGCCCTACACCTTACCCTACGCCGTAGCCTACTCCTGGCCCGTACGCTGGCACTGACCCGTGCGTCAGCACCTAGCCTCACCTTCCCACATTTCCGTACCCTCACCTGTGCCCTAAGCCTTGCCGTTCCCTAACCCTAACCCTAGCCCGGAACGGAAACCCACCACCAGCCCTACACCATACCCTACACCGTAGCCTACTCCTGGCCCGTACGCTGGCACTGACCCGTGCGTCAGCATGTAGCCTGACCCTCTCACGTTTCCGTACCCTCACCTGTGCCCTAAGCCTTGACGTTCCCTAACCCTAACCCTAGACCGGAACGCAAACCCACCACCAGCCCTACACCTTTCTCTATGCCGTAGCCTACTCCTGGCCCGTACGCTGGCACTGACCCGTGCGTCAGCACGTAGCCTGACCCTCCCACGTTTCCGTACCCTCACCTGTGCCCTAAGCCTTGCCGTTCCCTAACCCTAACCCTAGCCCGGAAAGGAAACCCACCACCAGCCCTACACCTTACACTACGCCGTAGCCTACTCCTGGCCCGAACTCTGGCAGTGACTCGTGCGTCAGCCGTAGCCTGACCCTCCCACGTTTCCGTACCCTCAGCTGTGCCCTAAGCCTTGCCGTTCCCTAACCCTAACCCTAGACCGCAACGGAAACCCACCACCAGCCCTACACCTTACCCTACGCCCTCGCCTACTCCTGGCCCGTACACTGGCACTGACATGTGCGTCAGCACTTAGCCTGACCTTACCACATTTCCGTACCCTCACCTGTGACTTAAGGCTTGCCGTTCCCTAACCCTAACCCTAGTACGGAACGGAAACCCACCACCAGCCCTAAATCTAATGCCCAAACCACAGCCTATTCCTGCACCGTACGCTGGCACTGACCCGTGCATCACCATGTAGCCTGACCCTCGCACGTTTCCGTACCCTCACCTGTGCCCTAAGCCTTGCCGTTCCCTAACCATAACCCTAGCCTTGAATGGAAACCCGCCACCAGCCCTACATCTAACCCCCAAGTCGTAGCCTACTCCTGGCCGGTACGCTGGCACTGACACGTGCGTCAGCACGTACCCTGACCCTCCCACGTTTCCGTACCCTCACCTGTGCCCTAAGCTTTGCAGTTCCCTAACCCTAACCCTAGCCCGGAACAGAATCCAACCACCAGCCCTACACTTTACCCTATGCCGTAGCATATTCCTGGCCCATACGCTGGCACTGATCCTTGCGTCAGCACGTAGCCTGACCCTCCCACTTTCCTGTACCCTTACCTGAGCCCTAAGACTTGCGGTTCCCTAACCCTAACCCTAGACCGGAACGGAATCCCACCACCAGCCCTACACCTTACCATATGCCGTAGCCAACTCCTGGCCGGTACGCTGCCACTGAGCCGTGCATCAGCACGTAGCCTGACCCTCCCACGTTTCTGTACCCTCAGCTGTGCCCTAAGCCTTGCCGTTCCCTTACCCTAACCCTAGCCCGGAAAGGAAAACCACCACCAGCCCTACATCTTACCCACAAGCCGTAGCCTACTCCTGGCCCGTACGCTGGCACTGACCCGTGCGTCAGCACGTAGCCTGACCCTCCCACGTTTCCGTACCCTCACCTGTGCCCTAAGCCTTGCTGTTCCCTAACACTAACCCTAGCCTGGAATGGAAACCCACCACCAGCTCTACAACTAACCACCAAACCATAGCCTACTCCTGGCCGGTACGCTGGCACTGACACTTGCGTCATCACGTAGCCTGAACCTCCCTCGTTTCCGTACCCTCACGTGTGCCCTAAGCTTTGCCGTTCCCTAACCCTAACTGTAGCCCGGAACGGAAACCCACCAACAGCCCTACACCTTACCCCCAACTGTAGCCTACTCCTGGTCCATACGCTGGCCCTGACCCGTGCGTCAGAACGTATCCTGAACCTGCCACGTTGCTGTACCCTCACCTGTGCCCTAAACCTTGCCATTCCCTAACCCTAACCCTAGCCCGGAACGGAAACCCACCACAAGCCCTACAGCTTACCCCCAAGCCATAGCCTACTCGTGGTCCATACGCTGGCACTGACCTGTGCGTCAGCATGTAGCCTAACCTTCCCACGTTACCATAACGTCACCTGTGCCCTAAGCCTTGCCGTTCCCTAACCCTAAACCTAGTACGGGACAGAAAAACACCACAAGCCCTACACCTAACCCACAAGCCATAGCCTACTCCTGGCCCGTACGCTGGCACTGACCCATGCGTCAGCACGAAGCCTGACCCTCCCACGTTTCCGTACCCACACCTATGCCCTAAGCCTTGCTCTTCCCTAACACTAACCCTAGCCCGGAACGGAAACCCACGACCAGCCCTACACTAACCCCCAAGCCGTAGCCTATTCCTGGCCGGTACGATGGCACTGACCCGTGCGTCAGCACGTAACCTGACCCTCCCACGTTTGCGGACCCTCACCTGTGCCCTAAGACTTGCCGTTCCCTAACACTAACCCTAACCCGGAACGGAATCCCACCACCAGCCCTACACCTTTCCCTACGCCGTAGCCTATTCCTTGGCTCGTACGCAGGCACTGACACTTTCATCAGCACGTAGCCTGACAATCCCACGTTTCTGTACCCTCACCTGTGCCCTAAGCCTTGCCGTTCACTAACCCTAACCCTAGCCCGGAACGGAAACCCACCACCAGCCCTACACCTTACCCCCAATCCGTAGCCTACTCCTGGCCGGTACGCTGGCACTGACACGTGCGTCAGCACGTAGCCTGACCCTCACACGTTTCCGTACCCTCACCTGTGCCCTAAGCCTTGCCGTTTCCTAACCCTAACCCTAGCCCGGAACAGAAACCCACCACCAGCCCTACACTATACCCTACGCCATAGCCTATTCCTGGCCCGTACGCTGGCTCTGAGCCGTGCGTCATCACGTAGCCTGACCCTCCCACGTTTCCGTACCCTCAACTGTGCCCTAAGCCTTGACGTTCCCTAACCCTAACCCTAGCCCGGAACAGAAACCCACCACCAGCCCTACAACTTACCACCACGCCGTAGCCTACTCCTGGCCCATATGCTGGCACTGACCCGTGCGTCAGCACGTAGCCTGACCCTCCCACGTTTCCGTAACCTCAGCTGTGCCTTAAGCCTTGCCGTTCCCTAACCTTAACCCTAGCCCGGAACGGAAACCCACCACCAGCCCTACACCTTACCCTATGCCGTAGCCTACACCTGGCCCGTACACGGGCACTGACCTGTGCTTCAGCACGTAGCCTGACCCTACCATGTTACCGAACCCTCACCTGTGCCCTAAGACTTGCCGTTCCCTAACCCTAACCCTAGCCCGGAACGGAAACCCACCACCAGCCCTAAAACTTACCCACAAGCCGTAGCCTACTCCTGGCCCGTACGCTGGCACTGACCCGTGTGTCAGCACGTAGCCTGACCCTCCCACGTTTCTGTACCATCACCTGTGCCCTAAGCCTTGCCGTTCCCTCACCCTCACCCTAGCCAGGAATAGAAACCCACCAGCAGCCCTACACCTTACCCTACACCGTAGCCTACTCCTGGCACGTACGCTGGCACTGACACATGCGTCAGCATGTAGCCTGAACCTCCCACGTTTCCGTACCCTCACCTGTGCCCTAAGCCTTGCTGTTCCCTAACACTAACCCTAGCCTGGAATGGAAACCCACCACCAGCCCTACACCTAACCACCAAACCGTAGCCTACTCCTGGCCGGTACGTTGGCACTGACACGTGTGTCATCACGTAGCCTGAACCTCCCATGTTTCCGTACCCTCACATGTGCCCTAAGCTTTGCCGTTCCCTTACCCTAACTGTAGCCCGGAACGGAAACCCACCAACAGCCCTACACCTTACCCCCAAGCTGTAGCCTACTCCTGGTCCATACGCTGGCACTGACCCGTGCGTCAGAACGTATCCTGAACCTGCCACGTTGCTGTACCCTCACCTGTGCCCTAAACCTTGCCATTCCCTAACCCTAACCCTAGCCCGGAACGGAAACCCACCACCAGCCCTAAACCTTACCCTACGCTGTAGCCTACTCCTGGCCCGTACGCTGGCACTGACCCGTGCGTCAGCACGTAGCCTGAACCTCCCAAGTTTCCGAACCCTCACCTGGTCCCTAAGCATTGCCGTTCCCTAACACTAACCCTAGCCAGGAAAGGAAAGCCACCACCAGCCCTACACCTTACCCTACGCCGTAGCCTACTCTTGGCCCATACACTGGCACTGACATGTGCGTCAGCACTTAGCCTGACCTTACCACATTTCCTTACCCTCACCTGTGACCTAAGGCTTGCCGTTCCCTAACCCTATCCCTAGTACGGAACGGAAACCCACCACCAGCCCTAAATCTAATGCCCAAACCATAGCCTACTCCTGCACCGTATGCTGGCACTGACCCGTGCATCACCATGTAGCCTGAACCTCGCACGTTTCCGTACCCTCACCTGTGCCCTAAGCCTTGCCGTTCCCTAACCATAACCCTAGCCTTGAATGGAAACCCGCCACCAGCCCTACATCTAACCCCCAAGCCGTAGCCTACTCCTGGCCGGTACGCTGGCACTGACACGTGTGTCAGCACGTACCCTGACCCTCCCACGTTTCCGTACCCTCACCTGTGCCCTAAGCTTTGCCGTTCTCTTACCCTAACCCTAGCCCGGAACAGAATCCAACCACCAGCCCTACACTTTACCCTACGCCGTAGCTTATTCCTGGCCCATACGCTGGCACTGATCCTTGCGTCAGCACGTAGCCTGACCCTCCCAAGTTTCCGTACCCTCACCTGTGCCCTAAGCCTTGACGTTCGCTAACCCTAACCCTAGCCTGGAACAGAAACCCACCACCAGCCCTACACCTTACCACCACGCTGTAGCTTACTCCTGGCCCATATGCTGACACTGACCCGTGCGTCAGCACATAGCCTGACCCTCCCACGTTTCCGTACCCTCACCTGTGCCCTAAGCCTTGCCGTTCCCTAACCCTAACCCTAGCCCGGAACGGAAACCCACCACCAGCCCTAAATATTTCCCTACGCCGTGGCCTACTCCTGGCCCGTATGCTGGCACTGACCCGTGCGTCAGCATGTAGACTGACACCCCATGTTTCCATACCCTCACCTGGGCCCTAAACCTTGCCGTTCCCTAACCCTAACCCTAGCCCGGAACGGAAACCCACCACAAGCCCTACACCTTACCCTATGCCGTAGCCTACTCCTGGCCCGAACGCTGGCACTGACCCGTGCGTCAGCACGTAGCCTGACCTTCCCACATTTCCGTACCTTCACCTGTGCCGTAAGCCTTGCTGTTCCCTAACCCTAACCCTAGTACGGAACGGAAAACCACCACCAGCCCTACACCTAACCTCCAAGCCATAGCCTACTTATGGCCCGTACGCTGGCACTGACCAGTGCGTCAGCACGTAGCCTGACCCACCCACGTTTCCGTACCATCACCTTTGCCCTAAGCCTTGCCGTTCCCTAACCCTAACCCTAGCCCGGTACAGAAACCCACCACCAGCCCTACAACTTACCCCGAAGCAGTAGCCTACTCCTGGCCCGTATGCTGGCTCGGACACATGCGTCAGCACGTAGCCTGACCCTCCCACGTTTCCGTACCCTCACCTGTGCCATAAGCCTTGCCGTTCCATAACCCTAACCCTAGCCAGGAACGGAAAACCACCACCAGCACTACACCTTACCCTACGCCGTAGCCTATTCCTGGCCCGTACGCTGGCACTGACCCGTGCGTCAGCACCTAGCCTCACCTTCCCACATTTCCGTACCCTCACCTGTGCCCTAAGCCTTGCCGTTCCCTAACCCTAACCCTAGCCCGGAACGGAAACCCACCACCAGCCCTACACCATACCCTACACCGTAGCCTACTCCTGGCCCGTACGCTGGCACTGACCCGTGCGTCAGCATGTAGCCTGACCCTCTCACGTTTCCGTACCCTCACCTGTGCCCTAAGCCTTGACGTTCCCTAACCCTAACCCTAGCCCGGAACGCAAACCCACCACCAGCCCTACACCTTTCCCTATGCCGTAGCCTACTCCTGGCCCGTATGCTGGCACTGACCCGTGCGTCAGCACGTAGCCTGACCCTCCCACGTTTCCGGACCCTCACCTGTGCCCTAAGCCTTGCCTTTCCCTAACCAAAACCCTAACCCGGAACGGAAACCCACCACCATCCCTAAACCTTTCCCTAATGGGTAGCCTACTCCTCGCCCGTACGCTCGCTCTGAACCATGCGTCAGCATGTAGTTTGACCCTCCCACGTTTCCGTACCCTCACCTGGGCCCTAAGCCTTGCCATTCCCTAACACTAACCTTAGTCCGGAAAGGAAACCCACCACCAGCCCTACACCTTACCCTATGCCGTAGCCTACACCTGGCCCATACGCAGGCACTGACCTGTGCTTCAGCACGTAGCCTGACCCTCCCACGTTTGCGGACCCTCACCTGTGACCTAAGACTTGCCGTTCCCTAACACTAACCCTAGCCCGGAACGGAATCCCACCAACAGCCCTACACCTTTCCCTACGCCGTAGCCTATTCCTGGCTCGTACGCAGGCACTGACACTTTCATCAGCACGTAGCCTGACCCTCCCACGTTTCTGTACCCTCACCTGTGCCCTAAGCCTTGCCGTTCACTAACCCTAACCCTAGCCCGGAACGGAAACCCACCACCAGCCGTACACCTTACCCCCAAGCCGTAGCCTACTCCTGGCCGGTACGCTGGCACTGACACGTGCGTCAGCACGTAGCCTGACCCTCACACGTTTCCGTACCCTCACCTGTGCCCTAAGCCTTGCCGTTTCCTAACCCTAACCCTAGCCCGGAACAGAAATCCACCACCAGCCCTACACTCTACCCTACGCCATAGCCTATTCCTGGCCCGTACGCTGGCTCTGAGCCGTGCGTCATCACGTAGCCTGACCCTCCCACGTTTCCGTACCCTCACCTGTGCCCTAAGCCTTGACGTTCCCTAACCCTAACCCTAGCCCGGAACAGAAACCCACCACCAGCCCTACAACTTACCACCACGCCGTAGCCTACTCCTGTCCCATATGCTGGCACTGAACCATGCGTCAGCACGTAGCCTGACCCTCCCACGTTTCCGTAACCTCAGCTGTGCCCTAAGCCTTGCCGTTCCCTAACCTTAACCCTAGCCCGGAACGGAAACCCACCACCAGCCCTACACCTTACCCTATGCCGTAGCCTACACCTGGCCCGTACACGGGCACTGACCTGTGCTTCAGCACGTAGCCTGACCCTCCCATGTTACCGTACCCTCACCTGTGCCCTAAGACTTGCCGTTCCCTAACCCTAAACCTAGCCCGGAACGGAAACACACCACCAGCCCTAAAACTTACCCACAAGCCGTAGCCTACTCCTGGTCCGTACGCTGGCACTGACACGTGTGTCAGCACGTAGCCTGACCCTCCCACGTTTCTGTACCATCACCTGTGCCCTAAGCCTTGCCGTTCCCTCACCCTCACCCTGCCAGGAATAGAAACCCACCAGCAGCCCTACACCTTACCCTACGCCGTAGCCTACTCCTGGCACGTACGCTGGCACTGACACATGCGTCAGCATGTAGCCTGAACCTCCCACGTTTCCGTACCCTCACCTGTGCCCTAAGCCTTGCTGTTCCCTAACACTAACCCTAGCCTGGAATGGAAACCCACCACCAGCCCTACACATAACCACCAAACCGAAGCCTACTCCTGGCCGGTACGCTGGCACTGACACGTGCGTCATCACGTATCCTGAACCTCCCACGTTTCTGTACCCTCACATGTGCCCTAAGCTTTGCCGTTCCCTAACCCTAACTGTAGCCCGGAACGGAAACCCACCAACGGCCCTACACCTTACCCCCAAGCTGTAGCCTACTCCTGGTCCATACGCTGGCACTGACCCGTGCGTCAGAACATATCCTGAACCTGCCACGTTGCTGTACCCTCACCTGTGCCCTAAACCTTGCCATTCCCTAACCCTAACCCTAGCCCGGAACGGAAACCCACCACCAGCCCTAAACCTTACCCTACGCTGTAGCCTACTCCTGGCCCGTACGCTGGCACTGACCCGTGCGTCAGCACGTAGCCTGAACCTCCCACGTTTCCGTACCCTCACCTGGGCCCTAAGCATTGCCGTTCCCTAACACTAACCCTAGCCCGGAAAGGAAACCCACAACCAGCCCTACACCTTACCCTATGCCGTAGCTTACTCCTGGCCCGCACTCTGGCAGTGACCCATGCGTCAGCACGTAGCCTGACCCTCCCACGTTTCCGTACCCTCACCTGTGCCCTAAGCCTTGCCGTTCCCTAACCCTAACCCTAGACCGCAACGGAAACCCACCACCAGGCCTAAACCTTACCCTACGCCCTCGCCTACTCCTGGCCCGTACACTGGCACTGACATGTGCGTCAGCACTTAGCCTGACCTTACCACATTTCCGTAACCTCACCTGTGACCTAAGGCTTGCCATTCCCTAACCCTAACCCTAGTACGGAACGGAAACCCACCACCAGCCCTAAATCTAACGCCGAAACCATAGCCTACTCCTGCACCGTACGCTGGCACTGACCCGTGCGTCACCATGTAGCCTGACCCTCGCAGGTTTCCGTACCCTCACCTGTGCCCTAAGCCTTGCCGTTCCCTAACCATAACCCTAGCCTTGAATGGAAACCTGCCACCAGCCCTACATCTAACTCCCAAGCCGCAGCCTACTCCTGGCCGGTACGCTGGCACTGACACGTGCATCAGCATGAAGCCTGACCCTCCCACGTTTCCGTACCCTCACCTGTGCCCTAAGCCTTGCCGTTCCCTCACCCTAACCCTAGCCAGGAACGGAAACCAACCAGCAGCCCGAAACCTTACCCTACGCCGTAGCCTAATCCTGGCCCGTACGATGGCACTGACCCATGCGTCAGCACGTAGCCTGACCCTCACACGTTTCCGTACCCTCACCTGTGCCCTAAGCGTTGCCGTTCCCTAACCCTAACCCTAGTCCGGAACGGAAACCCACCACCAGCCCTACAGCTTACCACCAAGCCATAGCCTATTCCTGGCCCGTACGCTGGCACTGACCCGTGTGTCAGCATGTAGCCTGAACCACCCACGTTTCCGTACCCTCACCTGTGCCCTAAGTCTTGCCGTTCCCTAACCCTAACCCTAGCCCCGAACGGAAACCCAACACCAGCCCTACACCTAACCCCCAAGCCGTAGCCTACTCCTGGCTGGTACGCTGGCACTGACCCATGCATCGACACATAGCCTGACCCTCCCCCGTTTCCGTACCCTAACCTGTGCTCTAAGCCTTGCCGTTCCCTAACCCTAACCCTAGCCATGAACGGAAACCCACCACCAGCCCTACAACTTACCCCCAAGCCGTAGGCTACTCCTGGACCTTACGCTGGCACTGACCCGTGCGTCAGCACGTAGCCTGACCCTCCCACGTTTGCCGACCCTCACCTGTGCCCTAAGCCTTGCCATTCCCTAACCCTAACCCTAGCCCGGAATGGAAACCCACCACCAGCCCTACACCTTTCCCTACGCCGTAGCCTATTCCTGGCCCATACGCAGGCACTGAGCCTTTCATCAGCACGTAGCCTGACCCTCCCACGTTTCCGTACCCTCACCTGTGCCCTAAGCCTTGCCGTTCCATAACCCTAACCCTAGACCGGAACGGAAACCCAACACCAGCCCTAAAACTTACCCCCAAGCCGTAGCCTACTCCTGGTCCATACGCTGGCACTGACCTGTGCGTTAGCACGTAGCCTGAACTTCCCACATTACCGTACCCTCACCTGTGCCCTAAGCCTTGCCGTTCCCTAACCCTAACCCTAGTACGGAAAGGAAACACACCACAAGCCCTACAACTAACGCCCAAGCCATAGCCTAATGCCGGCCCGTACGCTGGCACTGACCCCTGCGTCAGCACGTAGCCTGCCCCTCCCACTTTTCCGTACCCTCACCTGTGCCCTAAGCCTTGCTGTTCCCTAACACTAACCCTAGCCTGGAACGGAAACCCACCACCAGCCCTACACCTAACCACAAAGCCGTAGCCTACTCCTGGCCCGTACGCTGGCACTGACCCTTGCGTCAGCACCTACCCTGACCCTCCCACGTTTCCGTATCCTCACCTGTGCCCTAAGCCTTGCCGTTCCCTAACCATAACCCTAGCCTTGAATGGAAACCCGCCACCAGCCCTACATCTAACTCCCAAGCCGTAGCCTACTCCTGGCCGGTACGCTGGCACTGACACGTGCGTCAGCACGTACCCTGACCCTCCCACGTTTCCGTACCCTCACCTGTGCCCTAAGCTTTGCCGTTCCCTAACACTAACCCTAGCCCGGAACAGAATCCAACCACCAGCCCTACACTTTACCCTACGCCGTAGCATATTTCTGGCCTATACGCTGGCACTGATCCTTGCGTCAGCACGTAGCCTGACCCTCCCAAGTTTCCGTACCCTCACCTGTGCCCTAAGCCTTGACGTTCGCTAACCCTAACCCTAGCCTGGAACAGAAACCCACCACCAGCCCTACACCTTACCACCACGCCGTAGCGTACTCCTGGCCCATATGCTGGCACTTACCCGTGCGTCAGCACATAGCCTGACCCTCCCACGTTTCCGTAACCTCACCTGTGCCCTTATCCTTGCCGTTCCCTAACCCTAACCCTAGCCCGGAACGGAAACCCACCACCAGCCCTACACCTTACCCTATGACGTAGCCTATACCTGGCCCGTACGCGGGTAATAGTCTGTGCTTCAGCACGGAGCCTGACACTACCATGTTACCGTACCCTCAGCTGTGCTCTAAGCCTTGCCGTTCCCTTACCCTAACACTAGCCCGGAACGGAAACCCACCACCAGCCCTAAAACATACCCACAAGCCGTAGCCTACTCCTGGCCCGTACGCTGGCACTGACCCGTGCGTCAGCACGTAGCCTGACCCTCCCACGTTTCCGTACCATCACCTGTGCCCTAAGGCTTGCCGTTCCCTAACCCTAACCCTAGCGCGGAACGGAAACACACCACCAGCCCTAGACCATTCCATACGCCGTAGCCTACTCCTGGCCCGTACGCTGGCACTGACCCATGCGTCAGCACGTAGCCTGACCCTCCCACGTTTCCGTACCCTCACATGTGCCCTAAGCCTTGCAGTTCCCTAACCCTAACCCTAGCCCCGAACGGAAACCCACCACCAGCCCTACACTCTATCCTACGCCGTAGCCTATACCTGGCCCGTACCCTGGCACTGATCCGTGCGTCATCACGTAGCCTGACCCTCCCACGTTTCCGTAACCTCACCTGTGCCCTAAGGCTTGCCGTTTCCTAACCCTAACCCTAGCCCGGAAAGAAAACCCACCACCAGCCCTACACCTTACCCTATGCCGTAGCCTACACCTGGCCCGTATGCGGGTAATGACCCGTGCTTCAGCACGTAGCCTAACCCTCCCATGTTACTGTACACTCACCTGTACCCTAAGCCTTGCCGTTCCCTAACCCTAACCCTAGCCCAGAACGGAAACACACCAACAGCCCGAAAACTTACCCACAAGCTGTAGCCTACTCCTGGCCCGTACGCTGGCACTGACCCGTTCGTCAGCACGTAGTCTGACCCTCCCACGTTTCCGTACCCTCACCTGTGCCCTAAGCCTTGCCGTTCCCTAACCCTAACCATAGCCCGGAACGGAAACCCACCACCAGCCCTAGACCATTCCCTACGCCGTAGCCTACTCCTGGCCCGTACGCTGGCACTGACCCATGCGTCAGCACGTAGCCTGACCCTCCCACGTTTCCGTACCCTCACCTGTGCCCTATGACTTGCCGTTCCCTAACCCTAACCCTAGCACAGAACGGAAACCCACCTCCAGCCCTACACCTTACCCTATGCCGTAGCCTACACCTGGCCCGTACGTTGGCACTGACCCGTGTGTCAGCACGTAGCCTGACCCGCCCACGTTTCCGTACCCTCACCTGTGCCCTAAGCCTTGACGTTCCCTTACCCTAACCCTAGCCCGGAACGGAAACCCACCACCAGCCCTACACCTTACCCCCAAGCTGTAGCCTACTCCTGGCCCGTATGCTGGCACTGACCCGTGCGTCTGCACGTAGCCTGACCCTCCCACCTTTCCGTACCCTCACCTGAGCCCTATGCCTTGCCGTTCCCTAACCCTAAACCTAGAACTGAACGGTAACCCAACTCCAGCCCTATACCTTACCCTACGCTGTAGCCTACTGCTGGCCCGTATGCTGGCACTGACCCATGCGTAAGCACGTAGCCTTACCCTCCCACGTTTCCGTACCCTCACCTGTGCCCTAAGCCTTGACGTTCCCTAACCATAACCCTAGCCCAGAACGGAAAACCACCACCAGCCCTAGACCTTACCCTACGGCGTAGCCTTCTCCTGGCCTGTACGCTGACACTGACACGTGCGTCAGCACGTAGCCTGACCCTCCCATGTTTCCGTACCCTCACCTGTGCCCTAAGCTTTGCCGTTCCCTAACCCTAACCCTAGCCCGGAACGGAAACCCACCACCAGCCCTAAACCTTTCCTTACGCCGTAGCCAACTCCTGGCCCGTACGCTGGCACTGACCCGTGCGTCAGCATGTAGACTGACACCCCACGTTTCCATACCCTCACCTGGGCCCTAAACCTTGCCGTTCCCTAACACTAACCCTAGCCCGGAATGGAAACCCACCAACAGCCCTACAACTTACCCCGATGCCATAGCCTACTCCTGGCCCGTACACAGGCACTGACCCGTGCGCCAGCACGTAGCCTGACCCTCCCACTTTTCCGTACCCTCAGTTAAGCCCTAAGCCTTGGCCTTCCCTAACTCTAACCCAAGCCCGGAACGGAATCCCACCACCAGCCCTACACCTTAACGTATGCGGTAGCCTATTCCTAGCCCGTACGCTGGCACTGACACGTGCGTCAGCACGTAGCCTGACCCTCCCAAGTTTCCGTACCCTCACCTGTGCCCTAAGCCTTGCCGTTCCCTAACCCTAACCCTAGCCAGGAATGGAAACCCACCAGAAGCCCTAAACCTTACCATACGCCGTAGCCCAATCCTGGCCCGTACGCTGGCACTGACCCGTGAGTCAGAACGTAGCCTGACCCTCCCACGTTTCCGTACCCTCACCTGTGCCCTAAGCCTTGCCGTTCCCTCACCATAACCCTAGCCAGGAACGGAAATCCACCAGCAGCCCTACACCTTACCCTATGCCGTAGCCTACTCCTGGCCCGTACGCAGGCAGTGACCCGTGCGTCAGCACGTAGCCTGACCCTCACACATTTCCGTACCCTCACCTGTGCCCTAAGCCTTGCCGTTCCCTAACCCTAACCCTAGTCCGGAACAGAAACCCACCACCAGCCCTACAGCTTACCCCCAAGCCATAGACTATTCCTGGCCCGTACGCTGGCACTGACCCGTGCGTAAGCATGTAGCCTGACCCTCCCACGTTTCCGTACCCTCACCTGTGCCCTAAGCCTTGCAGTTCCCTAACCCTAACCCTAGCGCCGAACGGAAACCCACCACCAGCCCTACACCTAACCCCCAAGCCGTAGCATACTCCTAGCCGGTACGCTGGCACTGACCCATGCATCAGCACATAGCCTGACCCTCCCCCGTTTCCGTACCCTCACCTGTGCTCTAAGCCTTGCCGTTCCCTAACCCTAACCCTAGCCATGAACGGAAACCCACCACCAGCCCTACAACTTACCCCCAAGCCGTAGGCTACTCCTGGACCTTACGCTGGCACTGACCCGTGCGTCAGCACGTAGCCTGAACCTCCCACGTTTCCGTACCCTCACCTGGTCCCTAAGCATTGCCGTTCCCTAACACTAACCCTAGCCCGGAAAGGAAACCCACCACCAGCCCTACCCCTTACCCTATGCCGTAGCCTACTCCTGGCCCGAACTCCGGCAGTGACTCGTGCGTCAGCACGTAGCCTGACCGTCAAACGTTTCCGTACCCTCAGCTGTGCCCTAAGCCTTGCCGTTCCCTAACCCTAACCCTAGACCGCAACGGAAACCCACCACCAGCCCTACACCTTACCCTACGCCCTCGCCTACTCCTGGCCCGTACACTGGCACTGACAGGTGCGTCAGCACTTAGCCTGACCTTACCACATTTCCGTACCCTCACCTGTGACCTAAGGCTTGCCGTTCCCTAACCTTAACCCTAGCCCGGAACGGAAACCCACCAACAGCCCTACACCTTATCCTATTCCGTAGCCTACACCTGGCCCGTACACGGGCACTGACCTGTGCTTCAGCACGTAGCCTGACCCTCCCATGTTACCGTACCCTCACCTGTGCCCTAAGACTTGCCGTTCCCTAACCCTAAACCTAGCCCGGAACGGAAACCCACCACCAGCCCTAAAACTTACCCACAAGCCGTAGCCTACTCCTGGCCCGTACGCTGGCACTGACCCGTGTGTCAGCACGTAGCCTGACCCTCCCACGTTTCTGTACCATCACCTGTGCCCTAAGCCTTGCCGTTCCCTCACCCTCACCCTAGCCAGGAATAGAAACCCACCAGCAGCCCTACACGTTACCCTACACCGTAGCCTACTCCTGGCACGTACGCTGGCACTGACACATGTGTCAGCATGTAGCCTGAACCTCCAACGTTTCCGTACCCTCACCTGTGCCCTAAGCCTTGCTGTTCCCTAACACTAACCCTAGCCTGGAATGGAAACCCAACACCAGCCCTACACCTAACCACCAAACCGAAGCCTACTCCTGGCCGGTACGCTGGCACTGACACGTGCGTCATCACGTAGCCTGAACCTCCCACGTTTCTGTACCCTCACATGTGCCCTAAGCTTTGCCGTTCCCTAACCCTAACTGTAGCCCGGAACGGAAACCCACCAACGGCCCTACAACTTACCCCCAAGCTGTAGCCTACTCCTGGTACATACGCTGGCACTGACCCGTGCGTCAGAACGTATCCTGAACTTGCCACGTTGCTGTACCCTCACCTGTGCCCTAAACCTTGCCATTCCCTAACCCTAACCCTAGCCCGGAACGGAAACCCACCACCAGCCCTAAACCTTACCCTACGCTGTATTCTACTCCTGGCCCGTACGCTGGCACTGACCCGTGCGTCAGCACGTAGCCTGAACCTCCCACGTTTCCGTACCCTCACCTGGGCCCTAAGCATTGCCGTTCCCTAACACTAACCCTAGCCTGGAAAGGAAACCCACCACCAGCCCCACACCTTACCCTACGCCGTAGCCTACTCCTGGCCCGAACTCTGGCAGTGACCCATGCGTCAGCACATAGCCTGACCCTCCCACGTTTCCGTACCCTCACCTGTGCCCTAAGCCTTGCCGTTCCCTAACCCTAACCCTAGACCGCAACGGAAACCCACCACCAGGCCTACACCTTACCCTACGCCCTCGCCTACTCCTGGCCCGTACACTGGCTCTGACATGTGCGTCAGCACTTAGCCTGACCTTACCACATTTCCGTAACCTCACCTGTGACCTAAGGCTTGCCGTTCCCTAACCCTAACCCTAGTACGGAACGGAAACCCACCACCAGCCCTAAATCTAACGCCCAAACCATAGCCTACTCCTGCACCGTACGCTGGCACTGACCCGTGCGTCACCATGTAGCCTGACCCTCGCACGTTTCCGTACCCTCACCTGTGCCCTAAGCCTTGCCGTTCCCTAACCATAACCCTAGCCTTGAATGGAAACCCGCCACCAGCCCTACATCTAACTCCCAAGCCGTAGCCTACTCCTGGCCGGTACGCTGGCACTGACACGTGCGTCAGCACGTACCCTGACCCTCCCACGTTTCCGTACCCTCACCTGTGCCCTAAGCTTTGCCGTTCCCTAACACTAACCCTAGCGCGGAACAGAATCCAACCACCAGCCCTACACTTTACCCTACGCCGTAGCATATTTCTGGCCTATACGCTGGCACTGATCCTTGCGTCAGCACGTCGCCTGACCCTCCCAAGTTTCCGTACCCTCACCTGTGCCCTAAGCCTTGACGTTCGCTAACCCTAACCCTAGCCTGGAACAGAAACCCACCACCAGCCCTACACCTTACCACCACGCCGTAGCGTACTCCTGGCCCATATGATGGCACTTACCCGTGCGTCAGCACCTAGCCTGACCCTCCCACGTTTCCGTAACCTCACCTGTGCCCTTATCCTTGCTGTTCCCTAACCCTAACCCTAGCCCGGAACGGAAACCCACCACCAGCCCTACACCTTACCCTATGACGTAGCCTATACCTGGCCCGTACGCGGGTAATAGTCTGTGCTTCAGCACGGAGCCTGACACTACCATGTTACCGTACCCTCAGCTGTGCTCTAAGCCTTGCCGTTCCCTTACCCTAACACTAGCCCGGAACGGAAACCCACCACCAGCCCTAAAACATACCCACAAGCCGTAGCCTACTCCTGGCCCGTACGCTGGCACTGACCCGTGCGTCAGCACGTAGCCTGACCCTCCCACGTTTCCGTACCATCACCTGTGCCCTAAGGATTGCCGTTCCCTAACCCTAACCCTAGCGCGGAACGGAAACCCACCACCAGCCCTAGACCATTCCATACGCCGTAGCCTACTCCTGGCCCGTACGCTGGCACTGACCCATGCGTCAGCACGTAGCCTGACCCTCCCACGTTTCCGTACCCTCACATGTGCCCTAAGCCTTGCAGTTCCCTAACCCTAACCCTAGCCCCGAACGGAAACCCACCACCAGCCCTACACTCTATCCTACGCCGTAGCCTATACCTGGCCCATACCCTGGCACTGATCCGTGCGTCAGCACGTAGCCTGACCCTCCAACGTTTCCGTACCCTCACCTGTGCCCTAAGCATTGACGTTCGCTAACCCTAACCCTAGCCCGGAACAAAAACCCACCACCAGCCCTACACCTTACCACCACGCCGTAGCCTACTCCTGGCCCATATGCTGGCACTGACCCATGCGTCAGCACGTAGCCTGACCCTCCCACGTTTCCGTAACCTCACCTGTGCCCTAAGGCTTGCCGTTTCCTAACCCTAACCCTAGCCCGGAAAGAAAACCCACCACCAGCCCTAAACCTTACCCTATGCCGTAGCCTACACCTGGCCCGTACGCGGGTAATGACCCGTGCTTCAGCACGTAGCCTAACCCTCCCATGTTACTGTACACTCACCTGTACCCTAAGCCTTGCCGTTCCCTAACCCTAACCCTAGCCCAGAACGGAAACACACCAACAGCCCGAAAACTTACCCACAAGCTGTAGCCTACTCCTGGCCCGTACGCTGGCACTGACCCGTGCGTCAGCACGTAGTCTGACCCTCCCACGTTTCCGTACCCTCACCTGTGCCCTAAGCCTTGCCGTTCCCTAACCCTAACCATAGCCCGGAACGGAAACCCACCACCAGCCCTAGACCATTCCCTACGCCGTCGCCTACTCCTGGCCCGTACGCTGGCACTGACCCATGCGTCAGCACGTAGCCTGACCCTCCCACGTTTCCGTACCCTCACCTGTGCCCTATGACTTGCCGTTCCCTAACACTAACCCTAGCACAGAACGGAAACCCACCTCCAGCCCTACACCTTACCCTATGCCGTAGCCTACACCTGGCCCGTACGTTTGCACTGACCCGTGTGTCAGCACGTAGCCTGACCCGCCCAGGTTTCCGTACCCTCACCTGTGCCCTAAGCCTTGACGTTCCCTTACCCTAACCCTAGCCCTGAACGGAAACCCACCACCAGCCCTACACCTTACCCCCAAGCTGTAGCCTACTCCTGGCCCGTATGCTGGCACTGACCCGTGCGTCAGCACGTAGCCTGACCCTCCCACCTTTCCGTACCCTCACCTGAGCCCTATGCCTTGCCGTTCCCTAACCCTAACCCTAGAACTGAACGGTAACCCACCTCCAGCCCTATACCTTACCCTACGCTGTAGCCTACTGCTGGCCCGTATGCTGGCACTGACCCATGCGTAAGCATGTAGCCTTACCCTCCCACGTTTCCGTACCCTCACCTGTGCCCTAAGCCTTGACGTTCCCTAACCATAACCCTAGCCCAGAACGGAAAACCACCACCAGCCCTAGACCTTACCCTACGGCGTAGCCTTCTCCTGGCCTGTACGCTGACACTAACACGTGCGTCAGCACGTAGCCTGACCCTCCCATGTTTCCGTACCCTCACCTGTGCCCTAAGCTTTGCCGTTCCCTAACCCTAACCCTAGCCCGGAACGGAAACCCACCACCAGCCCTAAACCTTTCCTTACGCGGTAGCCAACTCCTGGCCCGTACGCTGGCACTGACCCGTGCGTCAGCATGTAGACTGACACCCCACGTTTCCATACCCTCACCTGGGCCCTAAACCTTGCCGTTCCCTAACACTAACCCTAGCCCGGAATGGAAACCCACCAACAGCCCTACAACTTACCCCGATGCCATAGCCTACTCCTGGCCCGTACACAGGCACTGACCCGTGCGCCAGCACGTAGCCTGACCCTCCCACTTTTCCGTACCCTCAGTTAAGCCCTAAGCCTTGGCCTTCCCTAACTCTAACCCAAGCCCGGAACGGAATCCCACCACCAGCCCTACACCTTAAGTATGCGGTAGCCTATTCCTAGCCCGTACGCTGGCACTGACACGTGCGTCAGCACGTAGCCTGACCCTCCCAAGTTTCCGTACCCTCACCTGTGCCCTAAGCCTTGCCGTTCCCTAACCCTAACCCTAGCCAGGAATGGAAACCCACCAAAAGCCCTAAACCTTACCATACGCCGTAGCCCAATCCTGGCCCGTACGCTGGCACTGACCCGTGAGTCAGCACGTAGCCTGACCCTCCCACGTTTCCGTACCCTCACCTGTGCCCTAAACCTTGCCGTTCCCTCACCATAACCCTAGCCAGGAACGGAAATCCACCAGCAGCCCTACACCTTACCCTATGCCGTAGCCTACTCCTGGCCCGTACGCTGGCAGTGACCCGTGCGTCAGCACGTAGCCTGACCCTCACACATTTCCGTACCCTCACCTGTGCCCTAAGCCTTGCCGTTCCCTAACCCTAACCCTAGTCCGGTACAGAAACCCACCACCAGCCCTACAGCTTACCCCCAAGCCATAGACAATTCCTGGCCCGTACGCTGGCACTGACCCATGCGTAAGCATGTAGCCTGACCCTCCCACGTTTCCGTACCCTCACCTGTGCCCTAAGCCTTGCAGTTCCCTAACCCTAACCCTAGCGCCGAACGGAAACCCACCACCAGCCCTACACCTAACCCCCAAGCCGTAGCATACTCCTAGCCGGTACGCTTGCACTGACCCATGCATCAGCACATAGCCTGACCCTCCCCCGTTTCCGTACCCTCACCTGTGCTCTAAGCCTTGCCGTTCCCTAACCCTAACCCTAGCCATGAACGGAAACCCACCACCAGCCCTACAACTTACCCCCAAGCCGTAGGCTACTCCTGGACCTTACGCTGGCACTGACCCGTGCGTCAGCACGTAGCCTGACCCTCCCACGTTTGCGGACCCTCACCTGTGCCCTAAGCCTTGCCATTCCCTAACCCTAACCCTAGCCCGGAATGGAAACCCACCACCAGACCTACACCTTTCCCTACGCCGTAGCCTATTCCTGGCCCATACGCAGGCACTGACCCATTCATCAGCACGTAGCCTGACCCTCCCAAGTTTCCGTACCCTCACCTGTGCCCTAAGCCTTGCCGTTCCCTAACCCTAACCCTAGCCCGGAACGGAAACCCAACACCAGCTCTAAACCTTACCCCCAAGCCGTAGCCTACTCCTGGTCCATACGCTGGCACTGACCTGTGCGTCAGCACGTAGCCTGAACTTCCCACATTACCGTACCCTCACCTGTGCCCTAAGCCTTGCCGTTCCCTAACCCTAACCCTTGTACGGAACGGAAACACACCACAAGCACTACAACTAACGCCCAAGCCATAGGCTAATGCCGGCCCGTACGCTGGCACTGACCCATGCGTCAGCACGTAGCCTGCCCCTCCCACGTTTCCGTACCCTCACCTGTGCCCTAAGCCTTGCTGTTCCCTAACACTAACCCTAGCCTGCAACGGAAACCCACCACCAGCCCTACACCTAACCACAAAGCCGTAGCCTACTCCTGACCCGTACGCTGGCACTGACCCGTGCGTCAGCACGTAGCCTGACCCTCCCACGTTTCCGTATCCTCACCTGTGCCCTAAGCCTTGCCGTTCCCTAACCCTAACCCTAGCCCGGAACGGAAACCCACCGCGAGCCCTAGACCTTACCCTACGCCGTAGCCTATTGCTGGCCTGTACGCTGGCACTGACCCATGCGTCAGCAGGTAGCCTGACACTCCCAAGTTTCTGTACCCTCACCTGTGCCCTAAGCCTTGCCGTTCCGTAACCCTAACCCTAGCCCGGAACGGAAACCCACCACCAGCCCTAATCCTAACCCACAAGCCGTGGCTTACTCCTGGCCCATACGCTGGCACTGACCGTGCGTCAGCACGTAGCCTGACCCTCCCACGTTTGCGGACCCTCACCTGTGCCCTAAGACTTGCCATTCCCTAACACTAACCCTAGCCCGGAACGGAATCCCACCACCAGCCCTACACCTTTCCCTACGCCGTAGCCTATTCCTGGCTCGTACGCAGGCACTGACACTTTCATCAGCACGTAGCCTGAACTCCCACGTTTCTGTACCCTCACCTGTGCCCTAAGCCTTGCCGTTCACTAACCCTAACCCTAGCCCGGAACGGAAACCCACCACCATCCCTACAACTTACCCCCAAGCCGTAGCCTATTCCTGGCCGGTACACTGGCACTGACACGTGCGTCAGCACGTAGCCTGACCCTCACACGTTTCCGTACCCTCACCTGTGCCATAAGCCTTGCCGTTTCCTAACCCTAACCCTAGCCCGGAACAGAAATCCACCACCAGCCCTACATTCTACCCTACGCCATAGCCTATTCCTGGCCCGTACGCTGGCTCTGAGCCGTGCGTCATCACGTAGCCTGACCCTCCCACGTTTCCGTAACCTCAGCTGTGCCCTAAGCCTTGCCGTTCCCGAACCTTAACCCTAGCCCGGAACGGAAACCCACCACCAGCCCTAAACCTTACCCTATGCCGTAGCCTACACCTGGCCCGTACACGGGCACTGACCTGTGCTTCAGCACGTAGCCTGACCCTCCCTTGTTACCGAACCCTCACCTGTGCCCTAAGACTTGCCGTTCCCTAACCCTAACCCTAGCCCTGAACGGAAACCCACCACCAGCCCTAAAACTTACCCACAAGCCGTAGCCTACTCCTGGCCCGTACGCTGGCACTGACCCGTGTGTCAGCACGTAGCCTGACCCTCCCACGTTTCTGTACCATCACCTGTGCCCTAAGCCTTGCCGTTCCCTCACCCTCACCCTAGCCAGGAATAGAAACCCACCAGCAGCCCTACACCTTACCCTACGCCGTAGCCTACTCCTGGCACGTACGCTGGCACTGACACATGCGTCAGCATGTAGCCTGAACCTCCCACGTTTCCGTACCCTCACCTGTGCCCTAAGCCTTGCTGTTCCCTAACACTAACCCTAGCCTGGAATGGAAACCCACCACCAGCCCTACACCTAACCACCAAACCGTAGCCTACTCCTGGCCGGTACGTTGGCACTGACACGTGCGTCATCACGTAGCCTGAACCTCCCACGTTTCCGTACCCTCACATGTGCCCTAAGCTTTGCCGTTCCCTAACCCTAACTGTAGCCCGGAACGGAAACCCTCCAACAGCCCTACAACTTACCCCCAAGCTGTAGCCTACTCCTGGTCCATACGCTGGCACTGACTCGTGCGTCCGAACGTATCCTGAACCTGCCACGTTGCTGTACCCTCACCTGTGCCCTATACCTTGCCATTCCCTAATCCTAACCCTAGCCCGGAACGGAAACCCACCACCAGCCCTAAACCTTACCCTACGCTGTAGCCTACTCCTGTCCCGTACGCTGGCACTGACACATGCGTCAGCACGTAGCCTGAACCTCCCACGTTTCCGTACCCTCACCTGGCCCCTAAGCATTGCCGTTCCCTAACACTAACCCTAGCCCGGAAAGGAAACCCACCACCAGCCCTACACCTTACCCTACGCCGTAGCCTACTCCTGGCCCGAACTCTGGCAGTGACTCGTGCGTCAGCACGTAGCCTGACCCTCCAACGTTTCCGTACCCTCACCTGTGCCCTAAGCCTTGCCGTTCCCTAACCCTAACCCTAGACCGCAACGGAAACCCACCACCAGCCCTACACCTTACCCTACGCCCTCGCCTACTCCTGGCCCGTACACTGGCACTGACATGTGCGTCAGCACTTAGCCTGACCTTACCACATTTCCGTACCCTCACCTGTGACTTAAGGCTTGCCGTTCCCTAACCCTAACCCTAGTACGGAACGGAAACCCACCACCAGCCCTAAATCTAATGCCCAAACCATAGCCTACTCCTGCACCGTACGCTGGCACTGACCCGTGCATCACCATGTAGCCTGACCCTCGCACGTTTCCGTACCCTCACCTGTGCCCTAAGCCTTGCCGTTCCCTAACCATAACCCTAGCCTTGAATGGAAACCCGCCACCAGCCCTACATCTAACCCCCAAGCCGTAGCCTACTCCTGGCCGGTACGCTGTCACTGACACGTGCGTCAGCACGTACCCTGACCCTCCCACGTTTCCGTACCCTCACCTGTGCCCTAAGCTTTGCCGTTCCCTAACCCTAACCCTAGCCCGGAACAGAATCCAACCACCAGCCCTACACTTTACCCTACGCCGTAGCATATTCCTGGCCCATACGCTGGCACTGATCCTTGCGTCAGCACGTAGCCTGACCCTCCCAAGTTTCCGTACCCTCACCTGTGCCCTAAGCCTTGACGTTCACTATCCCTAACCCTAGCCTGGAACAGAAACCCACCACCAGCCCTACACCTTACCACCACGCCGTAGCCTACTCCTGGCCCATATGCTGGCACTGACCCGTGCGTCAGCACATAGCCTGACCCTCCCACGTTTCCGTAACCTCACCTGTGCCCTAAGCCTTGCCGTTCCCTAACCCTAACCCTAGCCCCGAACGGAAACCCACCAGCAGCCCTAAATATTTCCCTACGCCGTAGCCTACTCCTGGCCCGTATGCTGGCACTGACCCGTGCGTCAGCATGTAGACTGACACCCCACGTTTCCATACCCTCACCTGGGCCCTAAACCTTGCCGTTCCATAACACTAACCCTAGCCCGGAATGGAAACCCACCACCAGCCCTAAAACTTACCCCCATGCCATAGCCTACTCCTGGCCCGTACACAGGCACTGACCCGTGCGTCAGCACGTAGCCTGAGCCTCCCACTTTTCCGTACCCTCTGCTAAGCCCTAAGCCTTGGCCTTCCCTAACTCTAACCCAAGCCCGGAACGGAATCCCACCACCAGCCCTACACCTAAATGTATGCCGTAGCCTATTCCTGGCCCGTACGCTGGCACTGACACGTGCGTCAGCACGTAGCCTGACCCTCCCACGTTTCCTTACCCTCACCTGTGCCCTAAGCCTTGCCGTTCCCTAACCCTAACCCTAGCCCGGAACGGAAACCCACCACCAGCCCTAAACCTTTCCCTACGCCGTAGCCTACTCCTGGCCCGTACGCTGGCACTGACCCGTGCGTCAGCATGTAGTCTGACCCCCACACGTTTCCGTACCCTCACCTGGGCCCTAAGCCTTGCCGTTCCCTAACCCTAACCCTAGCCCGGAACGGAAACCCACCACAAGCCCTACACCTTACCCTATGCCGTAGCCTACTCCTGGCCCGAACGCTAGCACTGACCCGTGCGTCAGCACGTAGCCTGACCTTCCCACATTTCCGTACCTTCACCTGTGCCGTAAGCCTTTCTGTTCCCTAACCCTAACCCTAGTACGGAACGGAAATCCACCACCAGCCATACACCTAACCTCCAAGCCATAGCCTACTTATGGCCCGTACGCTGGCACTGACCAGTGCGTCAGCACGTAGCCTGACCCTCCCACGTTTCTGTACCATCACCTTTGCCCTAAGCCTTGCCGTTCCCTAACCCTAACCTTAGCCCGGTACAGAAACCCACCACCAGCCCTAGACCTAAACCCCAAACCGTAGCCTACTCCTGGCCGGTACGATTGCACTGACCCGTGCGTCAGCACGTAGCCTGACCCTCCCACGTTTCTGTATCCTCACCTGTGCCCTAAGCCTTGCCGTTCCCTAACCCTAACCCTAGCCCTGAACGGAAAACCACCACCAGCCCTACACTTTACCCTACGCCGTAGCCTACTCCTGGCCCATACGCTGGCACTGACCCGTGCGTCAGCAAGTAGACTGACCCTCACACTTTTCCGTACCCTCACCTGTGCCCTAAGCCTTGCCGTTCCCTAACCCTAACCCTAGCCCAGAACGGAAACCCACCACCAGCCCTACACCTTACCCCCAAGCATTAGCCTACTCCTGGCCCGTATGCTGGCTCTGACACATGCGTCAGCACATAGCCTGACCCTCCCACGTTTCCGTACCCTCACCTGTGCCCTAAGCCTTGCCGTTCCATAACCCTAACCCTAGCCCGGAACGGAAACCCACCACCAGCCCTACACCTTACCCTACGCCGTAGCCTACTCCTGGCCTGTACGCTGGCACTGACCCGTGCGTCAGCACCTAGCCTCACCTTCCCACATTTCCGTACCCTCACCTGTGCCCTAAGCCTTGCCGTTCCCTAACCCTAACCCTATCCCGGAACGGAAACCCACCACCAGCCCTACACCATACCCTACACCGTAGCCTACTCCTGGCCCGTACGCTGGCACTGACCCGTGCGTCAGCATGTAGCCTGACCCTCTCACGTTTCCGTACCCTCACCTGTGCCCTAAGCCTTGACGTTCCCTAACCCTAACCCTAGCCCGGAACGCAAACCCACCACCAGCCCTACACCTTTCCCTATGCCGTAGCCTACTCCTGGCCCGTACGCTGGCACTGACCCGTGCGTCAGCACGTAGCCTGACCCTCCCACGTTTCCGTACCCTCACCTGTGCCCTAAGCCTTGCCGTTCCCTAACCAAAACCCTAACCCGGAAAGGAAACCCACCACCATCCCTAAACCTTTCCCTAATGGGTAGCCTACTCCTCGCCCGTACGCTCGCTCTGACCCATGCGTCAGCATGTAGTTTGACCCTCCCACGTTTCCGTACCCTCACCTGGGCCCTAAGCCTTGCCATTCCCTAACACTAACCTTAGTCCGGAAAGGAAACCCACCACCAGCCCTACACCTTACCCTATGCCGTAGCCTACACCTGGCCCATACGCAGGCACTGACCTGTGCTTCAGCACGTAGCCTGACCCTCCCACGTTTGCGGACCGTCACCTGTGCCCTAAGACTTGCCGTTCCCTAACACTAACCCTAGCCCGGAACGGAATCCCACCACCAGCCCTACACCTTTCCCTACGCCGTAGCCTATTCCTGGCTCGTACGCAGGCACTGACACTTTCATCAGCACGTAGCCTGACCCTCCCACGTTTCTGTACCCTCACCTGTGCCCTAAGCCTTGCCGTTCACTAACCCTAACCCTAGCCCAGAACGGAAACCCACCACCAGCCCTACACTTTACCCCCAAGCCGTAGCCTACTCCTGGCCGGTACGCTGGCACTGACACGTGCGTCAGCACATAGCCTGACACTCACACGTTTCCGTACCCTCACCTGTGCCCTAAGCCTTGCCGTTTCCTAACCCTAACCCTAGCCCGGAACAGAAACCCACCACCAGCCCTACACTCTACCCTATGCCATAGCCTATTCCTGGCCCGTACGCTGGCTCTGAGCCGTGCGTCATCACGTAGCCTGACCCTCCCACGTTTCCGTACCCTCACCTGTGCCCTAAGCCTTGCCGTTCCCTAACCCTAACCCTAGCCCGGAACAGAAACCCACCACCAGCCCTACAACTTACCACCACGCCGTAGCCTACTCCTGGCCCATATGCTGGCACTGACCCATGCGTCAGCACGTAGCATTACCCTCCCACATTTCCATAACCTCAGCTGTGCCCTAAGCCTTCCCGTTCCCTAAACTTAACCCTAGCCCGGAACGGAAACCCACCACCAGCCCTACACCTTACCCTATGCCGTAGCCTACACCTGGCCTGTACACGGGCACTGACCTGTGCTTCAGCACGTAGCCTGACCCTCCCATGTTACCGTACGCTCACCTGTGCCCTAAGACTTGCCGTTCCCTAAACCTAACCCTAGCCCGGAATGGAAACCCACCACCAGCCCTAAAACTTACCCACAAGCCTTAGCCTACTCCTGGCCCGTACGCTGGCACTGACCCGTGTGTCAGCACGTAGCCTGACCCTCCCACGTTTCTGTACCATCACCTGTGCCCTAAGCCTTGCCGTTCCCTCACCCTCACCCTAGCCAGGAATAGAAACCCACCAGCAGCCCTACACGTTACCCTACGCCGTAGCCTACTCCTGGCACGTACGCTGGCACTGACACATGTGTCAGCATGTAGCCTGAACCTCCCATGTTTCCGTACCCTCACCTGTGCCCTAAGCCTTGCTGTTCCCTAACACTAACCCTAGCCTGGAATGGAAACCCACCACCAGCCCTACACCTAACCACCAAACCGAAGCCTACTACTGGCCGGTACGCTGGCACTGACACGTGTGTCATCACGTAGCCTGAACCTCCCACGTTTCTGTACCCTCACATGTGCCCTAAGCTTTGCCGTTCCCTAACCCTAACTGTAGCCCGGAACGGAAACCCTCCAACAGCCCTACAACTTACCCCCAAGCTGTAGCCTACTCCTGGTCCATACGCTGGCACTGACCCGTGCGTCAGAACGTATCCTGAACCTACCACGTTGCTGTACCCTCACCTGTGCCCTAAACCTTGCCATTCCCTAACCCTAACCCTAGCCCGGAACGGAAACCCACCACCAGCCCTACACCTTACCCTACGCCGTAGCCTTCTCCTGGCCCGAACTCTGGCAGTGACCCATGCGTCAGCACGTAGCCTGACCCTCCCACGTTTCCGTACCCTCACCTGTGCCCTAAGCCTTGCCGTTCCCTAACCCTAACCCTAGACCGCAACGGAAACCCACCACCAGCCCTACACCTTACCCTACGCCCTCGCCTACTCCTGGCCCGTACACTGGCACTGACATGTGCGTCAGCACTTAGCCTGACCTTACCACATTTCCGTAACGTCACCTGTGACCTAAGGCTTGCCGTTCCCTAACCCTAACCCTAGTACGGAACGGAAACCCACCACCAGCCCTAAATCTAACGCCCAAACCATAGCCTACTCCTGCACCGTACGCTGGCACTGACCCGTGCGTCACCATGTAGCCTGACACTCGCACGTTTCCGTACCCTCACCTGTGCCCTAAGCCTTGCCGTTTCCTAACCCTAACCCTAGCCCGGAACAGAAACCCACCACCAGCCCTACACTCTACCCTACGCCATAGCCTATTCCTGGCCCGTACGCTGGCTCTGAGCCGTGCGTCATCACGTAGCCTGACCCTCCCACGTTTCCGTACCCTCACCTGTGCCCTAAGCCTTGACGTTCCCTAACCCTAACCCTAGCCCGGAACAGAAACCCACCACCAGCCCTACAACTTACCACCACGCCGTAGCCTACTCCTGGCCCATATGCTGGCACTGACCCATGCGTCAGCACGTAGCATGACCCTCCCACGTTTCCGTAACCTCAGCTGTGCCCTAAGCCTTGCCGTTCCCTAACCTTAACCCTAGCCCGGAACGGAAACCCACCACCAGCCCTACACCTTACCCTATGCCGTAGCCTACAACTGGCCCGTACACGGGCACTGACCTGTGCTTCAGCACGTAGCCTGACCCTCCCATGTTACCGTACCCTCACCTGTGCCCTAAGACTTGCCGTTCCCTAACCCTAACCCTAGCCCGGAATGGAAACCCACCACCAGCCCTAAAACTTACCCACAAGCCGTAGCCTACTCCTGGCCCATACGCTGGCACTGACCCGTGTGTCAGCACGTAGCCTGACCCTCCCACGTTTCTGTACCATCACCTGTGCCCTAAGCCTTGCCGTTCCCTCACCCTCACCCTAGCCAGGAATAGAAACCCACCAGCAGCCCTACACGTTACCCTATGCCGTAGCCTACTCCTGGCACGTACGCTGTCACTGACACATGCGTCAGCATGTAGCCTGAACCTCCCACGTTTCCGTACCCTCACCTGTGCCCTAAGCCTTGCTGTTCCCTAACACTAACCCTAACCTGGAATGGAAACCCACCACCAGCCCTACACCTAACCACCAAACCGAAGCCTACTCCTGGCCGGTACGCTGGCACTGACACGTGCGTCATCACGTAGCCTGAACCTCCCACGTTTCTGTACCCTCACATGTGCCCTAAGCTTTGCCGTTCCCTAACCCTAACTGTAGCCCGGAACGGAAACCCACCAACGGCCCTACACCTTACCCCCAAGGTGTAGCCTACTCCTGGTCCATACGCTGGCACTGACCCGTGCGTCAGAACGTATCCTGAACCTGCCACGTTGCTGTACCCTCACCTGTGCCCTAAACCTTGCCATTCCCTAACCCTAACCCTAGCCCGGAACGGAAACCCACCACCAGCCCTAAACCTTACCCTACGCTGTAGCCTACTCCTGGCCCGTACGCTGGCACTGACCCGTGCGTCAGCACGTAGCCTGAACCTCCCACGTTTCCGTACCCTCACCTAGGCCCTAAGCATTGCCGTTCCCTAACACTAACCCTAGCCCGGAAAGGAAAGCCACCACCAGCCCTACACCTTACCCTACGCCGTAGCCTACTCCTGGCCCGAACTCTGGCAGTGACCCATGCGTCAGCACGTAGCCTGACCCTCCCACGTTTCCGTACCCTCACCTGTGCCCTAAGCCTTGCCGTTCCCTAACCCTAACCCTAGACCGCAACGGAAACCCAACACCAGGCCTACAAATTACCCTACGCCCTCGCCTACTCCTGGCCCATACACTGGCACTGACATGTGCGTCAGCACTTAGCCTGACCTTACCACATTTCTGTAACCTCACCTGTGACCTAAGGCTTGGCGTTCCCTAACCCTAACCCTAGTACGGAACGGAAACCCACCACCAGCCCTAAATCTAACGCCCAAACCATAGCCTACTCCTGCACCGTACGCTGGCACTGACCCGTGCGTCACCATGTAGCCTGACCCTCGCAGGTTTCTGTACCCTCACCTGTGCCCTAAGCCTTGCCGTTCCCTAACCATAACCCTAGCCTTGAATGGAAACCCGCCACCAGCCCTACATCTAACCCCCAAGCCGTAGCCTACTCCTGGCCGGTACGCTGGCACTGACACGTGCGTCAGCACATACCCTGACCCTCCCACGTTTCCGTACCCTCACCTGTGCCCTAAGCTTTGCCGTTCCCTAACCCTAACCCTAGCCCTGAACAGAATCCAACCACCAGCCCTACACTTTACCCTACGCCGTAGCATATTCCTGGCCCATACGCTGGCACTGATCCTTGCGTCAGCACGTAGCCTGACCCTCCCAAGTTTCCATACCCTCACCTGTGCCCTAAGCCTTGACGTTCGCTAACCCTAACCCTAGCCTGGAACAGAAACCCACCACCAGCCCTACACCTTACCACCACGCCGTAGCCTACTCCTGGCCCATATGCTGGCACTTACCCGTGCGTCAGCACATAGCCTGACCCTTCCACGTTTCCGTAACCTCACCTGTGCCCTACGCCTTGCCATTCCCTAACCCTAACCCTAGCCCGGAACGGAAACCCACCACCAGCCCTACACCTTACCCTATGACGTAGCATATACCTGGCCCGTAAGCGGGTAATAGTCTGTGCTTCAGCACGTAGCCTGACACTACCATGTTACCGTACCCTCAGCTGTGCTCTAAGCCTTGCCGTTCCCTTACCCTAACCCTAGCCCGGAACGGAAACCCACCCCCAGCCCTAAAACTTACCCACAAGCCGTAGCCTACTCCTGGCCCATACGCTGGCACTGACCCGTGCGTCAGCACGTAGCCTGACCCTCCCACGTTTCCGTACCATCACCTGTGCCCTAAGCCTTGCCGTTCCCTAACCCTAACCCTAGCGCGGAACGGAAACCCACCACCAGCACTAAACCTTACCCTACGCCGTAGCCTACTCCTGGCCCGTACGCTGGCACTGACCCGTGCGTCAGCACGTAGCCTGACCCTCCCACGTTTCCGTACCCTCACATGTGCCCTAAGCCTTGCCGTTCCCTAACCCTAACCCTAGCCCTGAACGGAAACCCACCACCAGCCCTACACTCTATCCTACGCCGGAGCCTATACCTGGCCCGTACGCTGGCACTGATCCGTGCGTCAGCACGTAGCCTGACCCTCCAACGTTTCCGTACCCTCACCTGTGCCCTAAGCATTGACGTTCCCTAACCCTAACCCTAGCCCGGAACAGAAACCCACCACCAGCCCTACAACTTACCACCACGCCGTAGCCTACTCCTGGCCCATATGCTGGCACTGAACCATGCGTCAGCACGTAGCCTGACCCTCCCACGTTTCCGTAACCTCAGCTGTGCCCTAAGCCTTGCCGTTCCCTAACCTTAACCCTAGCCCGGAACGGAAACCCACCACCAGCCCTACACCTTACCCTATGCCGTAGCCTACACCTGGCCCGTACACGGGCACTGACCTGTGCTTCCGCACGTAGCCTGACCCTCCCATGTTACCGAACCCTCACCTGTGCCCTAAGACTTGCCGTTCCCTAACCCTAACCCTAGCCCGGAACGGAAACCCACCACCAGCCATAAAACTTACCCACAATCCGTAGCCTACTCCTGGCCCGTACGCTGGCACTGACACGTGTGTCAGCACGTAGCCTGACCCTCCCAAGTTTCTGTACCATCACCTGTGCCCTAAGCCTTGCCGTTCCCTCACCCTCACCCTATCCAGGAATAGAAACCCACCACCAGCCCTACACCTTACCCTAAGCCGTAGCCTACTCCTGGTACGTACCCTGCACTGACACATGCGTCAGCATGTAGCCAGAACCTCCCAAGTTTCCGTACCCTCACCTGTGCCCTAAGCCTTGCTGTTCCCTAACACTAACCCTAGCCTGGAATGGAAACCAACCACCAGCCCTACACCTAACCACCAAACCGTAGCCTACTCCTGGCCGGTACGCTGGCACTGACACGTGCGTCATCAAGTAGCCTGAACCTCCCACGTTTCCGTACCCTCACCTGTGCCCTAAAACTTGCCTTTCCCTAACCGTAACCCTAGCCCGGAACGGAAACCCACCACCAGCCCTAGACCATTACCTACGCCGTCGCCTACTCCTGGCCCGTACGCTGGCACTGACCCATGCGTCAGCACGTAGCCTGACCCTCCCACGTTTCCGTACCCTCACCTGTGCCCTATGCCTTGCCGTTCCCTAACCCTAACGCTAGCACAGAATGGAAACCCACCTCCAGCCCTACACCTTACCCTATGCCGTAGCCTACACCTGGCCCGTACGTTGGCACTGACCCGTGTGTCAGCACGTAGCCTGACCCGCCCAGGTTTCCGTACCCTCACCTGTGCCCTAAGCCTTGACGTTCCCTTACCCTAACCCTAGCCCTGAACGGAAACCCACCACCAGCCCTACACCTTACCCCCAAGCTGTAGCCTACTCCTGGCCCGTATGCTGGCACTGACCCGTGCGTCAGCACGTAGCCTGACCCTCCCACGTTTCCGTACCCTCACCTGTGCCCTATGCCTTGCCGTTCCCTAACCCTAACCCTAGCACAGAATGGAAACCCACCTCCAGCCCTATACCTTACCCTACGCTGTAGCCTACTGCTGGCCCATATGCTGGCACTGACCCATGCGTAAGCACGTAGCCTGACCCTCCCCCGTTTCCGTACCCTCACCTGTGCCCTAAGCCTTGACGTTCCCTAACCATAACCCTAGCCCAGAACGGAAAACCACCACCAGCCCTAGACCTTACCCTACGCCGTAGCCTACTCCTGGCCTGTACGCTGACACTGACACGTGCGTCAGCACGTAGCCTGACCCTCCCACGTTTCCGTACCCTCACCTGTGCCCTAAGCTTTGCCGTTCCCTAACTCTAACCCTAGCCCGGAACGGAAACCCACCACCAGCCCTAAACCTTTCCCTACGCCGTAGCCTACTCCTGGCCCGTACGCTGGCACTGACCCGTGCGTCAGCATGTAGACTGACACCCCACGTTTCCATACCCTCACCTGGGCCCTAAACCTTGCCGTTCCCTAACACTAACCCTAGCCCGGAATGGAAACCCACCAACAGCCCTACAACTTACCCCGATGCCATAGCCTACTCCTGGCCCGTACACAGGCACTGACCCGTGCGCCAGCACGTAGCCTGACCCTCCCACTTTTCCGTACCCTCAGTTAAGCCCTAAGCCTTGGCCTTCCCTAACTCTAACCCAAGCCCGGAACGGAATCCCACAACCAGCCCTACACCTTAACGTATGCGGTAGCCTATTCCTAGCCCGTACGCTGGCACTGACACGTGCGTCAGCACGTAGCCTGACCCTCCCAAGTTTCCGTACCCTCACCTGTGCCCTAAGCCTTGCCGTTCCCTAACCCTAACCCTAGCCAGGAATGGAAACCCACCAAAAGCCCTAAACCTTACCATACGCCGTAGCCCAATCCTGGCCCGTACGCTGGCACTGACCCGTGAGTCAGCACGTAGCCTGACCCTCCCACGTTTCCGTACCCTCACCTGTGCCCTAAACCTTGCCGTTCCCTCACCATAACCCTAGCCAGGAACGGAAATCCACCAGCAGCCCTACACCTTACCCTATGCCGTAGCCTACTCCTGGCCCGTACGCTGGCAGTGACCCGTGCGTCAGCACGTAGCCTGACCCTCACACATTTCCGTACCCTCACCTGTGCCCTAAGCCTTGCCGTTCCCTAACCCTAACCCTAGTCCAGAACAGAAACCCACCACCAGCCCTACAGCTTACCCCCAAGCCATAGACAATTCCTGGCCCGTACGCTGGCACTGACCCATGCGTAAGCATGTAGCCTGACCCTCCCACGTTTCCGTACCCTCACCTGTGCCCTAAGCCTTGCAGTTCCCTAACCCTAACCCTAGCGCCGAACGGAAACCCACCACCAGCCCTACACCTAACCCCCAAGCCGTAGCATACTCCTAGCCGGTACGCTGGCACTGACCCATGCATCAGCACATAGCCTGACCCTCCCCCGTTTCCGTACCCTCACCTGTGCTCTAAGCCTTGCCGTTCCCTAACCCTAACCCTAGCCATGAACGGAAACCCACCACCAGCCCTACAACTTACCCCCAAGCCGTAGGCTACTCCTGGACCTTACGCTGGCACTGACCCGTGCGTCAGCACGTAGCCTGACCCTCCCACGTTTGCGGACCCTCACCTGTGCCCTAAGCCTTGCCATTCCCTAACCCTAACCCTAGCCCGGAATGGAAACCCACCACCAGACCTACACCTTTCCCTACGCCGTAGCCTATTCCTGGCCCATACGCAGGCACTGACCCATTCATCAGCACGTAGCCTGACCCTCCCACGTTTCCGTACCCTCACCTGTGCCCTAAGCCTTGCCGTTCCCTAACCCTAACCCTAGCCCGGAACGGAAACCCAACACCAGCTCTAAACCTTACCCCCAAGCCGTAGCCTACTCCTGGTCCATACGCTGGCACTGACCTGTGCGTCAGAACGTAGCCTGAACTTCCCACATTACCGTACCCTCACCTGTGCCCTAAGCCTTGCCGTTCCCTAACCCTAACCCTTGTACGGAACGGAAACACACCACAAGCACTACAACTAACGCCCAAGCCATAGCCTAATGCCGGCCCGTACGCTGGCACTGACCCATGCGTCAGCACGTAGCCTGCCCCTCCCACGTTTCCGTACCCTCACCTGTGCCCTAAGCCTTGCTGTTCCCTAACACTAACCCTAGCCTGCAACGGAAACCCACCACCAGCCCTACACCTAACCACAAAGCCGTAGCCTACTCCTGACCCGTACGCTGGCACTGACCCGTGCGTCAGCACGTAGCCTGACCCTCCCACGTTTCCGTATCCTCACCTGTGCCCTAAGCCTTGCCGTTCCCTAACCCTAACCCTAGCCCGGAACGGAAACCCACCGCGAGCCCTAGACCTTACCCTACGCCGTAGCCTATTGCTGGCCTGTACGCTGGCACTGACCCATGCGTCAGCAGGTAGCCTGACACTCCCAAGTTTCTGTACCCTCACCTGTGCCCTAAGCCTTGCCGTTCCGTAACCCTAACCCTAGCCCGGAACGGAAACCCACCACCAGCCCTAATCCTAACCCAAAAGCCGTGGCTTACTCCTGGCCCATACGCTGGCACTGACCGTGCGTCAGCACGTAGCCTGACCCTCCCACGTTTGCGGACCCTCACCTGTGCCCTAAGACTTGCCATTCCCTAACACTAACCCTAGCCCGGAACGGAATCCCACCACCAGCCCTACACCTTTCCCTACGCCGTAGCCTATTCCTGGCTCGTACGCAGGCACTGACACTTTCATCAGCACGTAGCCTGAACTCCCACGTTTCTGTACCCTCACCTGTGCCCTAAGCCTTGCCGTTCACTAACCCTAACCCTAGCCCGGAACGGAAACCCACCACCATCCCTACAACTTACCCCCAAGCCGTAGCCTATTCCTGGCCGGTACACTGGCACTGACACGTGCGTCAGCACGTAGCCTGACCCTCACACGTTTCCGTACCCTCACCTGTGCCATAAGCCTTGCCGTTTCCTAACCCTAACCCTAGCCCGGAACAGAAATCCACCACCAGCCCTACATTCTACCCTACGCCATAGCCTATTCCTGGCCCGTACGCTGGCTCTGAGCCGTGCGTCATCACGTAGCCTGACCCTCCCACGTTTCCGTAACCTCAGCTGTGCCCTAAGCCTTGCCGTTCCCGAACCTTAACCCTAGCCCGGAACGGAAACCCACCACCAGCCCTAAACCTTACCCTATGCCGTAGCCTACACCTGGCCCGTACACGGGCACTGACCTGTGCTTCAGCACGTAGCCTGACCCTCCCTTGTTACCGAACCCTCACCTGTGCCCTAAGACTTGCCGTTCCCTAACCCTAACCCTAGCCCTGAACGGAAACCCACCACCAGCCCTAAAACTTACCCACAAGCCGTAGCCTACTCCTGGCCCGTACGCTGGCACTGACCCGTGTGTCAGCACGTAGCCTGACCCTCCCACGTTTCTGTACCATCACCTGTGCCCTAAGCCTTGCCGTTCCCTCACCCTCACCCTAGCCAGGAATAGAAACCCACCAGCAGCCCTACACCTTACCCTACGCCGTAGCCTACTCCTGGCACGTACGCTGGCACTGACACATGCGTCAGCATGTAGCCTGAACCTCCCACGTTTCCGTACCCTCACCTGTGCCCTAAGCCTTGCTGTTCCCTAACACTAACCCTAGCCTGGAATGGAAACCCACCACCAGCCCTACACCTAACCACCAAACCGTAGCCTACTCCTGGCCGGTACGTTGGCACTGACACGTGCGTCATCACGTAGCCTGAACCTCCCACGTTTCCGTACCCTCACATGTGCCCTAAGCTTTGCCGTTCCCTAACCCTAACTGTAGCCCGGAACGGAAACCCTCCAACAGCCCTACAACTTACCCCCAAGCTGTAGCCTACTCCTGGTCCATACGCTGGCACTGACCCGTGCGTCCGAACGTATCCTGAACCTGCCACGTTGCTGTACCCTCACCTGTGCCCTATACCTTGCCATTCCCTAATCCTAACCCTAGCCCGGAACGGAAACCCACCACCAGCCCTAAACCTTACCCTACGCTGTAGCCTACTCCTGTCCCGTACGCTGGCACTGACACATGCGTCAGCACGTAGCCTGAACCTCCCACGTTTCCGTACCCTCACCTGGCCCCTAAGCATTGCCGTTCCCTAACACTAACCCTAGCCCGGAAAGGAAACCCACCACCAGCCCTATACCTTACCCTACGCCGTAGCCTACTCCTGGCCCGAACTCTGGCAGTGACTCGTGCGTCAGCACGTAGCCTGACCCTCCAACGTTTCCGTACCCTCACCTGTGCCCTAAGCCTTGCCGTTCCCTAACCCTAACCCTAGACCGCAACGGAAACCCACCACCAGCCCTACACCTTACCCTACGCCCTCGCCTACTCCTGGCCCGTACACTGGCACTGACATGTGCGTCAGCACTTAGCCTGACCTTACCACATTTCCGTACCCTCACCTGTGACTTAAGGCTTGCCGTTCCCTAACCCTAACCCTAGTACGGAACGGAAACCCACCACCAGCCCTAAATCTAATGCCCAAACCATAGCCTACTCCTGCACCGTACGCTGGCACTGACCCGTGCATCACCATGTAGCCTGACCCTCGCACGTTTCCGTACCCTCACCTGTGCCCTAAGCCTTGCCGTTCCCTAACCATAACCCTAGCCTTGAATGGAAACCCGCCACCAGCCCTACATCTAACCCCCAAGCCGTAGCCTACTCCTGGCCGGTACGCTGGCACTGACACGTGCGTCAGCACGTACCCTGACCCTCCCACGTTTCCGTACCCTCACCTGTGCCCTAAGCTTTGCCGTTCCCTAACCCTAACCCTAGCCCGGAACAGAATCCAACCACCAGCCCTACACTTTACCCTACGCCGTAGCATATTCCTGGCCCATACGCTGGCACTGATCCTTGCGTCAGCACGTAGCCTGCCCCTCCCACGTTTCCGTACCCTCACCTGTGCCCTAAGCCTTGCTGTTCCCTAACACTAACCCTAGCCTGCAACGGAAACCCACCACCAGCCCTACACCTAACCACAAAGCCGTAGCCTACTCCTGACCCGTACGCTGGCACTGACCCGTGCGTCAGCACGTAGCCTGACCCTCCCACGTTTCCGTATCCTCACCTGTGCCCTAAGCCTTGCCGTTCCCTAACCCTAACCCTAGCCCGGAACGGAAACCCACCGCGAGCCCTAGACCTTACCCTACGCCGTAGCCTATTGCTGGCCTGTACGCTGGCACTGACCCATGCGTCAGCAGGTAGCCTGACACTCCCAAGTTTCTGTACCCTCACCTGTGCCCTAAGCCTTGCCGTTCCGTAACCCTAACCCTAGCCCGGAACGGAAACCCACCACCAGCCCTAATCCTAACCCACAAGCCGTGGCTTACTCCTGGCCCATACGCTGGCACTGACCGTGCGTCAGCACGTAGCCTGACCCTCCCACGTTTGCGGACCCTCACCTGTGCCCTAAGACTTGCCATTCCCTAACACTAACCCTAGCCCGGAACGGAATCCCACCACCAGCCCTACACCTTTCCCTACGCCGTAGCCTATTCCTGGCTCGTACGCAGGCACTGACACTTTCATCAGCACGTAGCCTGAACTCCCACGTTTCTGTACCCTCACCTGTGCCCTAAGCCTTGCCGTTCACTAACCCTAACCCTAGCCCGGAACGGAAACCCACCACCATCCCTACAACTTACCCCCAAGCCGTAGCCTATTCCTGGCCGGTACACTGGCACTGACACGTGCGTCAGCACGTAGCCTGACCCTCACACGTTTCCGTACCCTCACCTGTGCCCTAAGCCTTGCCGTTTCCTAACCCTAACCCTAGCCCGGAACAGAAACCCACCACCAGCCCTACACTCTACCCTATGCCATAGCCTATTCCTGGCCCATACGCTGGCTCTGAGCCGTGCGTCATCACGTAGCCTGACCCTCCCACGTTTCCGTACCCTCACCTGTGCCCTAAGCCTTGCCGTTCCCTAACCCTAACCCTAGCCCGGAACAGAAACCCACCACCAGCCCTACAACTTACCACCACGCCGTAGCCTACTCCTGGCCCATATGCTGGCACTGACCCATGCGTCAGCACGTAGCATTACCCTCCCACATTTCCATAACCTCAGCTGTGCCCTAAGCCTTCCCGTTCCCTAAACTTAACCCTAGCCCGGAACGGAAACCCACCACCAGCCCTACACCTTACCCTATGCCGTAGCCTACACCTGGCCCGTACACGGGCACTGACCTGTGCTTCAGCACGTAGCCTGACCCTCCCATGTTACCGTACGCTCACCTGTGCCCTAAGACTTGCCGTTCCCTAAACCTAACCCTAGCCCGGAATGGAAACCCACCACCAGCCCTAAAACTTACCCACAAGCCTTAGCCTACTCCTGGCCCGTACGCTGGCACTGACCCGTGTGTCAGCACGTAGCCTGACCCTCCCACGTTTCTGTACCATCACCTGTGCCCTAAGCCTTGCCGTTCCCTCACCCTCACCCTAGCCAGGAATAGAAACCCACCAGCAGCCCTACACGTTACCCTACGCCGTAGCCTACTCCTGGCACGTACGCTGGCACTGACACATGTGTCAGCATGTAGCCTGAACCTCCCATGTTTCCGTACCCTCACCTGTGCCCTAAGCCTTGCTGTTCCCTAACACTAACCCTAGCCTGGAATGGAAACCCACCACCAGCCCTACACCTAACCACCAAACCGAAGCCTACTACTGGCCGGTACGCTGGCACTGACACGTGTGTCATCACGTAGCCTGAACCTCCCACGTTTCTGTACCCTCACATGTGCCCTAAGCTTTGCCGTTCCCTAACCCTAACTGTAGCCCGGAACGGAAACCCTCCAACAGCCCTACAACTTACCCCCAAGCTGTAGCCTACTCCTGGTCCATACGCTGGCACTGACCCGTGCGTCAGAACGTATCCTGAACCTACCACGTTGCTGTACCCTCACCTGTGCCCTAAACCTTGCCATTCCCTAACCCTAACCCTAGCCCGGAACGGAAACCCACCACCAGCCCTACACCTTACCCTACGCCGTAGCCTTCTCCTGGCCCGAACTCTGGCAGTGACCCATGCGTCAGCACGTAGCCTGACCCTCCCACGTTTCCGTACCCTCACCTGTGCCCTAAGCCTTGCCGTTCCCTAACCCTAACCCTAGACCGCAACGGAAACCCACCACCAGCCCTACACCTTACCCTACGCCCTCGCCTACTCCTGGCCCGTACACTGGCACTGACATGTGCGTCAGCACTTAGCCTGACCTTACCACATTTCCGTAACGTCACCTGTGACCTAAGGCTTGCCGTTCCCTAACCCTAACCCTAGTACGGAACGGAAACCCACCACCAGCCCTAAATCTAACGCCCAAACCATAGCCTACTCCTGCACCGTACGCTGGCACTGACCCGTGCGTCACCATGTAGCCTGACACTCGCACGTTTCCGTACCCTCACCTGTGCCCTAAGCCTTGCCGTTTCCTAACCCTAACCCTAGCCCGGAACAGAAACCCACCACCAGCCCTACACTCTACCCTACGCCATAGCCTATTCCTGGCCCGTACGCTGGCTCTGAGCCGTGCGTCATCACGTAGCCTGACCCTCCCACGTTTCCGTACCCTCACCTGTGCCCTAAGCCTTGACGTTCCCTAACCCTAACCCTAGCCCGGAACAGAAACCCACCACCAGCCCTACAACTTACCACCACGCCGTAGCCTACTCCTGGCCCATATGCTGGCACTGACCCATGCGTCAGCACGTAGCATGACCCTCCCACGTTTCCGTAACCTCAGCTGTGCCCTAAGCCTTGCCGTTCCCTAACCTTAACCCTAGCCCGGAACGGAAACCCACCACCAGCCCTACACCTTACCCTATGCCGTAGCCTACAACTGGCCCGTACACGGGCACTGACCTGTGCTTCAGCACGTAGCCTGACCCTCCCATGTTACCGTACCCTCACCTGTGCCCTAAGACTTGCCGTTCCCTAACCCTAACCCTAGCCCGGAATGGAAACCCACCACAAGCCCTAAAACTTACCCACAAGCCGTAGCCTACTCCTGGCCCATACGCTGGCACTGACCCGTGTGTCAGCACGTAGCCTGACCCTCCCACGTTTCTGTACCATCACCTGTGCCGTAAGCCTTGCCGTTCCCTCACCCTCACCCTAGCCAGGAATAGAAACCCACCAGCAGCCCTACACGTTACCCTATGCCGTAGCCTACTCCTGGCACGTACGCTGTCACTGACACATGCGTCAGCATGTAGCCTGAACCTCCCACGTTTCCGTACCCTCACCTGTGCCCTAAGCCTTGCTGTTCCCTAACACTAACCCTAACCTGGAATGGAAACCCACCACCAGCCCTACACCTAACCACCAAACCGAAGCCTACTCCTGGCCGGTACGCTGGCACTGACACGTGCGTCATCACGTAGCCTGAACCTCCCACGTTTCTGTACCCTCACATGTGCCCTAAGCTTTGCCGTTCCCTAACCCTAACTGTAGCCCGGAACGGAAACCCACCAACGGCCCTACACCTTACCCCCAAGGTGTAGCCTACTCCTGGTCCATACGCTGGCACTGACCCGTGCGTCAGAACGTATCCTGAACCTGCCACGTTGCTGTACCCTCACCTGTGCCCTAAACCTTGCCATTCCCTAACCCTAACCCTAGCCCTGAACGGAAACCCACCACCAGCCCTAAACCTTACCCTACGCTGTAGCCTACTCCTGGCCCGTACGCTGGCACTGACCCGTGCGTCAGCACGTAGCCTGAACCTCCCACGTTTCCGTACCATCACCTAGGCCCTAAGCATTGCCGTTCCCTAACACTAACCCTAGCCCGGAAAGGAAAGCCACCACCAGCCCTACACCTTACCCTACGCCGTAGCCTACTCCTGGCCCGAACTCTGGCAGTGACCCATGCGTCAGCACGTAGCCTGACCCTCCCACGTTTCCGTACCCTCACCTGTGCCCTAAGCCTTGCCGTTCCCTAACCCTAACCCTAGACCGCAACGGAAACCCAACACCAGGCCTACAAATTACCCTACGCCCTCGCCTACTCCTGGCCCGTACACTGGCACTGACATGTGCGTCAGAACTTAGCCTGACCTTACCACATTTCTGTAACCTCACCTGTGACCTAAGGCTTGGCGTTCCCTAACCCTAACCCTAGTACGGAACGGAAACCCACCACCAGCCCTAAATCTAACGCCCAAACCATAGCCTACTCCTGCACCGTACGCTGGCACTGACCCGTGCGTCACCATGTAGCCTGACCCTCGCAGGTTTCCGTACCCTCACCTGTGCCCTAAGCCTTGCCGTTCCCTAACCATAACCCTAGCCTTGAATGGAAACCCGCCACCAGCCCTACATCTAACCCCCAAGCCGTAGCCTACTCCTGGCCGGTACGCTGGCACTGACACGTGCGTCAGCACGTACCCTGACCCTCCCACGTTTCCGTACCCTCACCTGTGCCCTAAGCTTTGCCGTTCCCTAACCCTAACCCTAGCCCTGAACAGAATCCAACCACCAGCCCTACACTTTACCCTACGCCGTAGCATATTCCTGGCCCATACGCTGGCACTGATCCTTGCGTCAGCACGTAGCCTGACCCTCCCAAGTTTCCATACCCTCACCTGTGCCCTAAGCCTTGACGTTCGCTAACCCTAACCCTAGCCTGGAACAGAAACCCACCACCAGCCCTACACCTTACCACCACGCCGTAGCCTACTCCTGGCCCATATGCTGGCACTTACCCGTGCGTCAGCACATAGCCTGACCCTTCCACGTTTCCGTAACCTCACCTGTGCCCTACGCCTTGCCATTCCCTAACCCTAACCCTAGCCCGGAACGGAAACCCACCACCAGCCCTACACCTTACCCTATGACGTAGCATATACCTGGCCCGTAAGCGGGTAATAGTCTGTGCTTCAGCACGTAGCCTGACACTACCATGTTACCGTACCCTCAGCTGTGCTCTAAGCCTTGCCGTTCCCTTACCCTAACCCTAGCCCGGAACGGAAACCCACCCCCAGCCCTAAAACTTACCCACAAGCCGTAGCCTACTCCTGGCCCATACGCTGGCACTGACCCGTGCGTCAGCACGTAGCCTGACCCTCCCACGTTTCCGTACCATCACCTGTGCCCTAAGCCTTGCCGTTCCCTAACCCTAACCCTAGCGCGGAACGGAAACCCACCACCAGCACTAAACCTTACCCTACGCCGTAGCCTACTCCTGGCCCGTACGCTGGCACTGACCCGTGCGTCAGCACGTAGCCTGACCCTCCCACGTTTCCGTACCCTCACATGTGCCCTAAGCCTTGCCGTTCCCTAACCCTAACCCTAGCCCTGAACGGAAACCCACCACCAGCCCTACACTCTATCCTACGCCGGAGCCTATACCTGGCCCGTACGCTGGCACTGATCCGTGCGTCAGCACGTAGCCTGACCCTCCAACGTTTCCGTACCCTCACCTGTGCCCTAAGCATTGACGTTCCCTAACCCTAACCCTAGCCCGGAACAGAAACCCACCACCAGCCCTACAACTTACCACCACGCCGTAGCCTACTCCTGGCCCATATGCTGGCACTGAACCATGCGTCAGCACGTAGCCTGACCCTCCCACGTTTCCGTAACCTCAGCTGTGCCCTAAGCCTTGCCGTTCCCTAACCTTAACCCTAGCCCGGAACGGAAACCCACCACCAGCCCTACACCTTACCCTATGCCGTAGCCTACACCTGGCCCGTACACGGGCACTGACCTGTGCTTCCGCACGTAGCCTGACCCTCCCATGTTACCGAACCCTCACCTGTGCCCTAAGACTTGCCGTTCCCTAACCCTAACCCTAGCCCGGAACGGAAACCCACCACCAGCCATAAAACTTACCCACAATCCGTAGCCTACTCCTGGCCCGTACGCTGGCACTGACACGTGTGTCAGCACGTAGCCTGACCCTCCCAAGTTTCTGTACCATCACCTGTGCCCTAAGCCTTGCCGTTCCCTCACCCTCACCCTATCCAGGAATAGAAACCCACCACCAGCCCTACACCTTACCCTAAGCCGTAGCCTACTCCTGGTACGTACCCTGCACTGACACATGCGTCAGCATGTAGCCAGAACCTCCCAAGTTTCCGTACCCTCACCTGTGCCCTAAGCCTTGCTGTTCCCTAACACTAACCCTAGCCTGGAATGGAAACCAACCACCAGCCCTACACCTAACCACCAAACCGTAGCCTACTCCTGGCCGGTACGCTGGCACTGACACGTGCGTCATCAAGTAGCCTGAACCTCCCACGTTTCCGTACCCTCACCTGTGCCCTAAAACTTGCCTTTCCCTAACCGTAACCCTAGCCCGGAACGGAAACCCACCACCAGCCCTAGACCATTCCCTACGCCGTCGCCTACTCCTGGCCCGTACGCTGGCACTGACCCATGCGTCAGCACGTAGCCTGACCCTCCCACGTTTCCGTACCCTCACCTGTGCCCTATGCCTTGCCGTTCCCTAACCCTAACGCTAGCACAGAATGGAAACCCACCTCCAGCCCTACACCTTACCCTATGCCGTAGCCTACACCTGGCCCGTACGTTGGCACTGACCCGTGTGTCAGCACGTAGCCTGACCCGCCCAGGTTTCCGTACCCTCACCTGTGCCCTAAGCCTTGACGTTCCCTTACCCTAACCCTAGCCCTGAACGGAAACCCACCACCAGCCCTACACCTTACCCCCAAGCTGTAGCCTACTCCTGGCCCGTATGCTGGCACTGACCCGTGCGTCAGCACGTAGCCTGACCCTCCCACGTTTCCGTACCCTCACCTGTGCCCTATGCCTTGCCGTTCCCTAACCCTAACCCTAGCACAGAATGGAAACCCACCTCCAGCCCTATACCTTACCCTACGCTGTAGCCTACTGCTGGCCCATATGCTGGCACTGACCCATGCGTAAGCACGTAGCCTGACCCTCCCCCGTTTCCGTACCCTCACCTGTGCCCTAAGCCTTGACGTTCCCTAACCATAACCCTAGCCCAGAACGGAAAACCACCACCAGCCCTAGACCTTACCCTACGCCGTAGCCTACTCCTGGCCTGTACGCTGACACTGACACGTGCGTCAGCACGTAGCCTGACCCTCCCACGTTTCCGTACCCTCACCTGTGCCCTAAGCTTTGCCGTTCCCTAACTCTAACCCTAGCCCGGAACGGAAACCCACCACCAGCCCTAAACCTTTCCCTACGCCGTAGCCTACTCCTGGCCCGTACGCTGGCACTGACCCGTGCGTCAGCATGTAGACTGACACCCCACGTTTCCATACCCTCACCTGGGCCCTAAACCTTGCCGTTCCCTAACACTAACCCTAGCCCGGAATGGAAACCCACCAACAGCCCTACAACTTACCCCGATGCCATAGCCTACTCCTGGCCCGTACACAGGCACTGACCCGTGCGCCAGCACGTAGCCTGACCCTCCCACTTTTCCGTACCCTCAGTTAAGCCCTAAGACTTGGCCTTCCCTAACTCTAACCCAAGCCCGGAACGGAATCCCACAACCAGCCCTACACCTTAACGTATGCGGTAGCCTATTCCTAGCCCGTACGCTGGCACTGACACGTGCGTCAGCACGTAGCCTGACCCTCCCAAGTTTCCGTACCCTCACCTGTGCCCTAAGCCTTGCCGTTCCCTAACCCTAACCCTAGCCAGGAATGGAAACCCACCAAAAGCCCTAAACCTTACCATACGCCGTAGCCCAATCCTGGCCCGTACGCTGGCACTGACCCGTGAGTCAGCACGTAGCCTGACCCTCCCACGTTTCCGTACCCTCACCTGTGCCCTAAACCTTGCCGTTCCCTCACCATAACCCTAGCCAGGAACGGAAATCCACCAGCAGCCCTACACCTTACCCTATGCCGTAGCCTACTCCTGGCCCGTACGCTGGCAGTGACCCGTGCGTCAGCACGTAGCCTGACCCTCACACATTTCCGTACCCTCACCTGTGCCCTAAGCCTTGCCGTTCCCTAACCCTAACCCTAGTCCGGAACAGAAACCCACCACCAGCCCTACAGCTTACCCCCAAGCCATAGACAATTCCTGGCCCGTACGCTGGCACTGACCCATGCGTAAGCATGTAGCCTGACCCTCCCACGTTTCCGTACCCTCACCTGTGCCCTAAGCCTTGCAGTTCCCTAACCCTAACCCTAGCGCCGAACGGAAACCCACCACCAGCCCTACACCTAACCCCCAAGCCGTAGCATACTCCTAGCCGGTACACTGGCACTGACCCATGCATCAGCACATAGCCTGACCCTCCCCCGTTTCCGTACCCTCACCTGTGCTCTAAGCCTTGCCGTTCCCTAACCCTAACCCTAGCCATGAACGGAAACCCACCACCAGCCCTACAACTTACCCCCAAGCCGTAGGCTACTCCTGGACCTTACGCTGGCACTGACCCGTGCGTCAGCACGTAGCCTGACCCTCCCACGTTTGCGGACCCTCACCTGTGCCCTAAGCCTTGCCATTCCCTAACCCTAACCCTAGCCCGGAATGGAAACCCACCACCAGACCTACACCTTTCCCTACGCCGTAGCCTATTCCTGGCCCATACGCAGGCACTGACCCATTCATCAGCACGTAGCCTGACCCTCCCACGTTTCCGTACCCTCACCTGTGCCCTAAGCCTTGCCGTTCCCTAACCCTAACCCTAGCCCGGAACGGAAACCCAACACCAGCTCTAAACCTTACCCCCAAGCCGTAGCCTACTCCTGGTCCATACGCTGGCACTGACCTGTGCGTCAGCACGTAGCCTGAACTTCCCACATTACCGTACCCTCACCTGTGCCCTAAGCCTTGCCGTTCCCTAACCCTAACCCTTGTACGGAACGGAAACACACCACAAGCACTACAACTAACGCCCAAGCCATAGCCTAATGCCGGCCCGTACGCTGGCACTGACCCATGCGTCAGCACGTAGCCTGCCCCTCCCACGTTTCCGTACCCTCACCTGTGCCCTAAGCCTTGCTGTTCCCTAACACTAACCCTAGCCTGCAACGGAAACCCACCACCAGCCCTACACCTAACCACAAAGCCGTAGCCTACTCCTGACCCGTACGCTGGCACTGACCCGTGCGTCAGCACGTAGCCTGACCCTCCCACGTTTCCGTATCCTCACCTGTGCCCTAAGCCTTGCCGTTCCCTAACCCTAACCCTAGCCCGGAACGGAAACCCACCGCGAGCCCTAGACCTTACCCTACGCCGTAGCCTATTGCTGGCCTGTACGCTGGCACTGACCCATGCGTCAGCAGGTAGCCTGACACTCCCAAGTTTCTGTACCCTCACCTGTGCCCTAAGCCTTGCCGTTCCGTAACCCTAACCCTAGCCCGGAACGGAAACCCACCACCAGCCCTAATCCTAACCCACAAGCCGTGGCTTACTCCTGGCCCATACGCTGGCACTGACCGTGCGTCAGCACGTAGCCTGACCCTCCCACGTTTGCGGACCCTCACCTGTGCCCTAAGACTTGCCATTCCCTAACACTAACCCTAGCCCGGAACGGAATCCCACCACCAGCCCTACACCTTTCCCTACGCCGTAGCCTATTCCTGGCTCGTACGCAGGCACTGACACTTTCATCAGCACGTAGCCTGAACTCCCACGTTTCTGTACCCTCACCTGTGCCCTAAGCCTTGCCGTTCACTAACCCTAACCCTAGCCCGGAACGGAAACCCACCACCATCCCTACAACTTACCCCCAAGCCGTAGCCTATTCCTGGCCGGTACACTGGCACTGACACGTGCGTCAGCACGTAGCCTGACCCTCACACGTTTCCGTACCCTCACCTGTGCCATAAGCCTTGCCGTTTCCTAACCCTAACCCTAGCCCGGAACAGAAATCCACCACCAGCCCTACATTCTACCCTACGCCATAGCCTATTCCTGGCCCGTACGCTGGCTCTGAGCCGTGCGTCATCACGTAGCCTGACCCTCCCACGTTTCCGTAACCTCAGCTGTGCCCTAAGCCTTGCCGTTCCCGAACCTTAACCCTAGCCCGGAACGGAAACCCACCACCAGCCCTAAACCTTACCCTATGCCGTAGCCTACACCTGGCCCGTACACGGGCACTGACCTGTGCTTCAGCACGTAGCCTGACCCTCCCTTGTTACCGAACCCTCACCTGTGCCCTAAGACTTGCCGTTCCCTAACCCTAACCCTAGCCCTGAACGGAAACCCACCACCAGCCCTAAAACTTACCCACAAGCCGTAGCCTACTCCTGGCCCGTACGCTGGCACTGACCCGTGTGTCAGCACGTAGCCTGACCCTCCCACGTTTCTGTACCATCACCTGTGCCCTAAGCCTTGCCGTTCCCTCACCCTCACCCTAGCCAGGAATAGAAACCCACCAGCAGCCCTACACCTTACCCTACGCCGTAGCCTACTCCTGGCACGTACGCTGGCACTGACCCATGCGTCAGCACGTAGCCTGACCCTCCCACGTTTCCGTACCCTCACCTGTGCCCTATGCCTTGCCGTTCCCTAACCCTAACGCTAGCACAGAATGGAAACCCACCTCCAGCCCTACACCTTACCCTATGCCGTAGCCTACACCTGGCCCGTACGTTGGCACTGACCCGTGTGTCAGCACGTAGCCTGACCCGCCCAGGTTTCCGTACCCTCACCTGTGCCCTAAGCCTTGACGTTCCCTTACCCTAACCCTAGCCCTGAACGGAAACCCACCACCAGCCCTACACCTTACCCCCAAGCTGTAGCCTACTCCTGGCCCGTATGCTGGCACTGACCCGTGCGTCAGCACGTAGCCTGACCCTCCCACGTTTCCGTACCCTCACCTGTGCCCTATGCCTTGCCGTTCCCTAACCCTAACCCTAGCACAGAATGGAAACCCACCTCCAGCCCTATACCTTACCCTACGCTGTAGCCTACTGCTGGCCCATATGCTGGCACTGACCCATGCGTAAGCACGTAGCCTGACCCTCCCCCGTTTCCGTACCCTCACCTGTGCCCTAAGCCTTGACGTTCCCTAACCATAACCCTAGCCCAGAACGGAAAACCACCACCAGCCCTAGACCTTACCCTACGCCGTAGCCTACTCCTGGCCTGTACGCTGACACTGACACGTGCGTCAGCACGTAGCCTGACCCTCCCACGTTTCCGTACCCTCACCTGTGCCCTAAGCTTTGCCGTTCCCTAACTCTAACCCTAGCCCGGAACGGAAACCCACCACCAGCCCTAAACCTTTCCCTACGCCGTAGCCTACTCCTGGCCCGTACGCTGGCACTGACCCGTGCGTCAGCATGTAGACTGACACCCCACGTTTCCATACCCTCACCTGTGCCCTAAACCTTGCCGTTCCCTAACACTAACCCTAGCCCGGAATGGAAACCCACCAACAGCCCTACAACTTACCCCGATGCCATAGCCTACTCCTGGCCCGTACACAGGCACTGACCCGTGCGCCAGCACGTAGCCTGACCCTCCCACTTTTCCGTACCCTCAGTTAAGCCCTAAGCCTTGGCCTTCCCTAACTCTAACCCAAGCCCGGAACGGAATCCCACAACCAGCCCTACACCTTAACGTATGCGGTAGCCTATTCCTAGCCCGTACGCTGGCACTGACACGTGCGTCAGCACGTAGCCTGACCCTCCCAAGTTTCCGTACCCTCACCTGTGCCCTAAGCCTTGCCGTTCCCTAACCCTAACCCTAGCCAGGAATGGAAACCCACCAAAAGCCCTAAACCTTACCATACGCCGTAGCCCAATCCTGGCCCGTACGCTGGCACTGACCCGTGAGTCAGCACGTAGCCTGACCCTCCCACGTTTCCGTACCCTCACCTGTGCCCTAAACCTTGCCGTTCCCTCACCATAACCCTAGCCAGGAACGGAAATCCACCAGCAGCCCTACACCTTACCCTATGCCGTAGCCTACTCCTGGCCCGTACGCTGGCAGTGACCCGTGCGTCAGCACGTAGCCTGACCCTCACACATTTCCGTACCCTCACCTGTGCCCTAAGCCTTGCCGTTCCCTAACCCTAACCCTAGTCCGGAACAGAAACCCACCACCAGCCCTACAGCTTACCCCCAAGCCATAGACAATTCCTGGCCCGTACGCTGGCACTGACCCATGCGTAAGCATGTAGCCTGACCCTCCCACGTTTCCGTACCCTCACCTGTGCCCTAAGCCTTGCAGTTCCCTAACCCTAACCCTAGCGCCGAACGGAAACCCACCACCAGCCCTACACCTAACCCCCAAGCCGTAGCATACTCCTAGCCGGTACGCTGGCACTGACCCATGCATCAGCACATAGCCTGACCCTCCCCCGTTTCCGTACCCTCACCTGTGCTCTAAGCCTTGCCGTTCCCTAACCCTAACCCTAGCCATGAACGGAAACCCACCACCAGCCCTACAACTTACCCCCAAGCCGTAGGCTACTCCTGGACCTTACGCTGGCACTGACCCGTGCGTCAGCACGTAGCCTGACCCTCCCACGTTTGCGGACCCTCACCTGTGCCCTAAGCCTTGCCATTCCCTAACCCTAACCCTAGCCCGGAATGGAAACCCACCACCAGACCTACACCTTTCCCTACGCCGTAGCCTATTCCTGGCCCATACGCAGGCACTGACCCATTCATCAGCACGTAGCCTGACCCTCCCACGTTTCCGTACCCTCACCTGTGCCCTAAGCCTTGCCGTTCCCTAACCCTAACCCTAGCCCGGAACGGAAACCCAACACCAGCTCTAAACCTTACCCCCAAGCCGTAGCCTACTCCTGGTCCATACGCTGGCACTGACCTGTGCGTCAGCACGTAGCCTGAACTTCCCACATTACCGTACCCTCACCTGTGCCCTAAGCCTTGCCGTTCCCTAACCCTAACCCTTGTACGGAACGGAAACACACCACAAGCACTACAACTAACGCCCAAGCCATAGCCTAATGCCGGCCCGTACGCTGGCACTGACCCATGCGTCAGCACGTAGCCTGCCCCTCCCACGTTTCCGTACCCTCACCTGTGCCCTAAGCCTTGCTGTTCCCTAACACTAACCCTAGCCTGCAACGGAAACCCACCACCAGCCCTACACCTAACCACAAAGCCGTAGCCTACTCCTGACCCGTACGCTGGCACTGACCCGTGCGTCAGCACGTAGCCTGACCCTCCCACGTTTCCGTATCCTCATCTGTGCCCTAAGCCTTGCCGTTCCCTAACCCTAACCCTAGCCCGGAACGGAAACCCACCGCGAGCCCTAGACCTTACCCTACGCCGTAGCCTATTGCTGGCCTGTACGCTGGCACTGACCCATGCGTCAGCAGGTAGCCTGACACTCCCAAGTTTCTGTACCCTCACCTGTGCCCTAAGCCTTGCCGTTCCGTAACCCTAACCCTAGCCCGGAACGGAAACCCACCACCAGCCCTAATCCTAACCCACAAGCCGTGGCTTACTCCTGGCCCATACGCTGGCACTGACCGTGCGTCAGCACGTAGCCTGACCCTCCCACGTTTGCGGACCCTCACCTGTGCCCTAAGACTTGCCATTCCCTAACACTAACCCTAGCCCGGAACGGAATCCCACCACCAGCCCTACACCTTTCCCTACGCCGTAGCCTATTCCTGGCTCGTACGCAGGCACTGACACTTTCATCAGCACGTAGCCTGAACTCCCACGTTTCTGTACCCTCACCTGTGCCCTAAGCCTTGCCGTTCACTAACCCTAACCCTAGCCCGGAACGGAAACCCACCACCATCCCTACAACTTACCCCCAAGCCGTAGCCTATTCCTGGCCGGTACACTGGCACTGACACGTGCGTCAGCACGTAGCCTGACCCTCACACGTTTCCGTACCCTCACCTGTGCCATAAGCCTTGCCGTTTCCTAACCCTAACCCTAGCCCGGAACAGAAATCCACCACCAGCCCTACATTCTACCCTACGCCATAGCCTATTCCTGGCCCGTACGCTGGCTCTGAGCCGTGCGTCATCACGTAGCCTGACCCTCCCACGTTTCCGTAACCTCAGCTGTGCCCTAAGCCTTGCCGTTCCCGAACCTTAACCCTAGCCCGGAACGGAAACCCACCACCAGCCCTAAACCTTACCCTATGCCGTAGCCTACACCTGGCCCGTACACGGGCACTGACCTGTGCTTCAGCACGTAGCCTGACCCTCCCTTGTTACCGAACCCTCACCTGTGCCCTAAGACTTGCCGTTCCCTAACCCTAACCCTAGCCCTGAACGGAAACCCACCACCAGCCCTAAAACTTACCCACAAGCCGTAGCCTACTCCTGGCCCGTACGCTGGCACTGACCCGTGTGTCAGCACGTAGCCTGACCCTCCCACGTTTCTGTACCATCACCTGTGCCCTAAGCCTTGCCGTTCCCTCACCCTCACCCTAGCCAGGAATAGAAACCCACCAGCAGCCCTACACCTTACCCTACGCCGTAGCCTACTCCTGGCACGTACGCTGGCACTGACACATGCGTCAGCATGTAGCCTGAACCTCCCACGTTTCCGTACCCTCACCTGTGCCCTAAGCCTTGCTGTTCCCTAACACTAACCCTAGCCTGGAATGGAAACCCACCACCAGCCCTACACCTAACCACCAAACCGTAGCCTACTCCTGGCCGGTACGTTGGCACTGACACGTGCGTCATCACGTAGCCTGAACCTCCCACGTTTCCGTACCCTCACATGTGCCCTAAGCTTTGCCGTTCCCTAACCCTAACTGTAGCCCGGAACGGAAACCCTCCAACAGCCCTACAACTTACCCCCAAGCTGTAGCCTACTCCTGGTCCATACGCTGGCACTGACCCGTGCGTCCGAACGTATCCTGAACCTGCCACGTTGCTGTACCCTCACCTGTGCCCTATACCTTGCCATTCCCTAATCCTAACCCTAGCCCGGAACGGAAACCCACCACCAGCCCTAAACCTTACCCTACGCTGTAGCCTACTCCTGTCCCGTACGCTGGCACTGACACATGCGTCAGCACGTAGCCTGAACCTCCCACGTTTCCGTACCCTCACCTGGCCCCTAAGCATTGCCGTTCCCTAACACTAACCCTAGCCCGGAAAGGAAACCCACCACCAGCCCTACACCTTACCCTACGCCGTAGCCTACTCCTGGCCCGAACTCTGGCAGTGACTCGTGCGTCAGCACGTAGCCTGACCCTCCAACGTTTCCGTACCCTCACCTGTGCCCTAAGCCTTGCCGTTCCCTAACCCTAACCCTAGACCGCAACGGAAACCCACCACCAGCCCTACACCTTACCCTACGCCCTCGCCTACTCCTGGCCCGTACACTGGCACTGACATGTGCGTCAGCACTTAGCCTGACCTTACCACATTTCCGTACCCTCACCTGTGACTTAAGGCTTGCCGTTCCCTAACCCTAACCCTAGTACGGAACGGAAACCCACCACCAGCCCTAAATCTAATGCCCAAACCATAGCCTACTCCTGCACCGTACGCTGGCACTGACCCGTGCATCACCATGTAGCCTGACCCTCGCACGTTTCCGTACCCTCACCTGTGCCCTAAGCCTTGCCGTTCCCTAACCATAACCCTAGCCTTGAATGGAAACCCGCCACCAGCCCTACATCTAACCCCCAAGCCGTAGCCTACTCCTGGCCGGTACGCTGGCACTGACACGTGCGTCAGCACGTACCCTGACCCTCCCACGTTTCCGTACCCTCACCTGTGCCCTAAGCTTTGCCGTTCCCTAACCCTAACCCTAGCCCGGAACAGAATCCAACCACCAGCCCTACACTTTACCCTACGCCGTAGCATATTCCTGGCCCATACGCTGGCACTGATCCTTGCGTCAGCACGTAGCCTGACCCTCCCAAGTTTCCGTACCCTCACCTGTGCCCTAAGCCTTGACGTTCACTATCCCTAACCCTAGCCTGGAACAGAAACCCACCACCAGCCCTACACCTTACCACCACGCCGTAGCCTACTCCTGGCCCATATGCTGGCACTGACCCGTGCGTCAGCACATAGCCTGACCCTCCCACGTTTCCGTAACCTCACCTGTGCCCTAAGCCTTGCCGTTCCCTAACCCTAACCCTAGCCCCGAACGGAAACCCACCAGCAGCCCTAAATATTTCCCTACGCCGTAGCCTACTCCTGGCCCGTATGCTGGCACTGACCCGTGCGTCAGCATGTAGACTGACACCCCACGTTTCCATACCCTCACCTGGGCCCTAAACCTTGCCGTTCCATAACACTAACCCTAGCCCGGAATGGAAACCCACCACCAGCCCTAAAACTTACCCCCATGCCATAGCCTACTCCTGGCCCGTACACAGGCACTGACCCGTGCGTCAGCACGTAGCCTGAGCCTCCCACTTTTCCGTACCCTCTGCTAAGCCCTAAGCCTTGGCCTTCCCTAACTCTAACCCAAGCCCGGAACGGAATCCCACCACCAGCCCTACACCTAAATGTATGCCGTAGCCTATTCCTGGCCCGTACGCTGGCACTGACACGTGCGTCAGCACGTAGCCTGACCCTCCCACGTTTCCTTACCCTCACCTGTGCCCTAAGCCTTGCCGTTCCCTAACCCTAACCCTAGCCCGGAACGGAAACCCACCACCAGCCCTAAACCTTTCCCTACGCCGTAGCCTACTCCTGGCCCGTACGCTGGCACTGACCCGTGCGTCAGCATGTAGTCTGACCCCCACACGTTTCCGTACCCTCACCTGGGCCCTAAGCCTTGCCGTTCCCTAACCCTAACCCTAGCCCGGAACGGAAACCCACCACAAGCCCTACACCTTACCCTATGCCGTAGCCTACTCCTAGCCCGAACGCTAGCACTGACCCGTGCGTCAGCACGTAGCCTGACCTTCCCACATTTCCGTACCTTCACCTGTGCCGTAAGCCTTTCTGTTCCCTAACCCTAACCCTAGTACGGAACGGAAATCCACCACCAGCCATACACCTAACCTCCAAGCCATAGCCTACTTATGGCCCGTACGCTGGCACTGACCAGTGCGTCAGCACGTAGCCTGACCCTCCCACGTTTCCGTACCATCACCTTTGCCCTAAGCCTTGCCGTTCCCTAACCCTAACCTTAGCCCGGTACAGAAACCCACCACCAGCCCTAGACCTAAACCCCAAACCGTAGCCTACTCCTGGCCGGTACGATTGCACTGACCCGTGCGTCAGCACGTAGCCTGACCCTCCCACGTTTCTGTATCCTCACCTGTGCCCTAAGCCTTGCCGTTCCCTAACCCTAACCCTAGCCCTGAACGGAAAACCACCACCAGCCCTACACTTTACCCTACGCCGTAGCCTACTCCTGGCCCATACGCTGGCACTGACCCGTGCGTCAGCAAGTAGACTGACCCTCACACTTTTCCGTACCCTCACCTGTGCCCTAAGCCTTGCCGTTCCCTAACCCTAACCCTAGCCCAGAACGGAAACCCACCACCAGCCCTACACCTTACCCCCAAGCATTAGCCTACTCCTGGCCCGTATGCTGGCTCTGACACATGCGTCAGCACATAGCCTGACCCTCCCACGTTTCCGTACCCTCACCTGTGCCCTAAGCCTTGCCGTTCCATAACCCTAACCCTAGCCCGGAACGGAAACCCACCACCAGCCCTACACCTTACCCTACGCCGTAGCCTACTCCTGGCCTGTACGCTGGCACTGACCCGTGCGTCAGCACCTAGCCTCACCTTCCCACATTTCCGTACCCTCACCTGTGCCCTAAGCCTTGCCGTTCCCTAACCCTAACCCTATCCAGGAACGGAAACCCACCACCAGCCCTACACCATACCCTACACCGTAGCCTACTCCTGGCCCGTACGCTGGCACTGACCCGTGCGTCAGCATGTAGCCTGACCCTCTCACGTTTCCGTACCCTCACCTGTGCCCTAAGCCTTGACGTTCCCTAACCCTAACCCTAGCCCGGAACGCAAACCCACCACCAGCCCTACACCTTTCCCTATGCCGTAGCCTACTCCTGGCCCGTACGCTGGCACTGACCCGTGCGTCAGCACGTAGCCTGACCCTCCCACGTTTCCGTACCCTCACCTGTGCCCTAAGCCTTGCCGTTCCCTAACCAAAACCCTAACCCGGAAAGGAAACCCACCACCATCCCTAAACCTTTCCCTAATGGGTAGCCTACTCCTCGCCCGTACGCTCGCTCTGACCCATGCGTCAGCATGTAGTTTGACCCTCCCACGTTTCCGTACCCTCACCTGGGCCCTAAGCCTTGCCATTCCCTAACACTAACCTTAGTCCGGAAAGGAAACCCACCACCAGCCCTACACCTTACCCTATGCCGTAGCCTACACCTGGCCCATACGCAGGCACTGACCTGTGCTTCAGCACGTAGCCTGACCCTCCCACGTTTGCGGACCCTCACCTGTGCCCTAAGACTTGCCGTTCCCTAACACTAACCCTAGCCCGGAACGGAATCCCACCACCAGCCCTACACCTTTCCCTACGCCGTAGCCTATTCCTGGCTCGTACGCAGGCACTGACACTTTCATCAGCACGTAGCCTGACCCTCCCACGTTTCTGTACCCTCACCTGTGCCCTAAGCCTTGCCGTTCACTAACCCTAACCCTAGCCCAGAACGGAAACCCACCACCAGCCCTACACTTTACCCCCAAGCCGTAGCCTACTCCTGGCCGGTACGCTGGCACTGACACGTGCGTCAGCACATAGCCTGACACTCACACGTTTCCGTACCCTCACCTGTGCCCTAAGCCTTGCCGTTTCCTAACCCTAACCCTAGCCCGGAACAGAAACCCACCACCAGCCCTACACTCTACCCTATGCCATAGCCTATTCCTGGCCCGTACGCTGGCTCTGAGCCGTGCGTCATCACGTAGCCTGACCCTCCCACGTTTCCGTACCCTCACCTGTGCCCTAAGCCTTGCCGTTCCCTAACCCTAACCCTAGCCCGGAACAGAAACCCACCACCAGCCCTACAACTTACCACCACGCCGTAGCCTACTCCTGGCCCATATGCTGGCACTGACCCATGCGTCAGCACGTAGCATTACCCTCCCACATTTCCATAACCTCAGCTGTGCCCTAAGCCTTCCCGTTCCCTAAACTTAACCCTAGCCCGGAACGGAAACCCACCACCAGCCCTACACCTTACCCTATGCCGTAGCCTACACCTGGCCCGTACACGGGCACTGACCTGTGCTTCAGCACGTAGCCTGACCCTCCCATGTTACCGTACGCTCACCTGTGCCCTAAGACTTGCCGTTCCCTAAACCTAACCCTAGCCCGGAATGGAAACCCACCACCAGCCCTAAAACTTACCCACAAGCCTTAGCCTACTCCTGGCCCGTACGCTGGCACTGACCCGTGTGTCAGCACGTAGCCTGACCCTCCCACGTTTCTGTACCATCACCTGTGCCCTAAGCCTTGCCGTTCCCTCACCCTCACCCTAGCCAGGAATAGAAACCCACCAGCAGCCCTACACGTTACCCTACGCCGTAGCCTACTCCTGGCACGTACGCTGGCACTGACACATGTGTCAGCATGTAGCCTGAACCTCCCATGTTTCCGTACCCTCACCTGTGCCCTAAGCCTTGCTGTTCCCTAACACTAACCCTAGCCTGGAATGGAAACCCACCACCAGCCCTACACCTAACCACCAAACCGAAGCCTACTACTGGCCGGTACGCTGGCACTGACACGTGTGTCATCACGTAGCCTGAACCTCCCACGTTTCTGTACCCTCACATGTGCCCTAAGCTTTGCCGTTCCCTAACCCTAACTGTAGCCCGGAACGGAAACCCTCCAACAGCCCTACAACTTACCCCCAAGCTGTAGCCTACTCCTGGTCCATACGCTGGCACTGACCCGTGCGTCAGAACGTATCCTGAACCTACCACGTTGCTGTACCCTCACCTGTGCCCTAAACCTTGCCATTCCCTAACCCTAACCCTAGCCCGGAACGGAAACCCACCACCAGCCCTACACCTTACCCTACGCCGTAGCCTTCTCCTGGCCCGAACTCTGGCAGTGACCCATGCGTCAGCACGTAGCCTGACCCTCCCACGTTTCCGTACCCTCACCTGTGCCCTAAGCCTTGCCGTTCCCTAACCCTAACCCTAGACCGCAACGGAAACCCACCACCAGCCCTACACCTTACCCTACGCCCTCGCCTACTCCTGGCCCGTACACTGGCACTGACATGTGCGTCAGCACTTAGCCTGACCTTACCACATTTCCGTAACGTCACCTGTGACCTAAGGCTTGCCGTTCCCTAACCCTAACCCTAGTACGGAACGGAAACCCACCACCAGCCCTAAATCTAACGCCCAAACCATAGCCTACTCCTGCACCGTACGCTGGCACTGACCCGTGCGTCACCATGTAGCCTGACACTCGCACGTTTCCGTACCCTCACCTGTGCCCTAAGCCTTGCCGTTTCCTAACCCTAACCCTAGCCCGGAACAGAAACCCACCACCAGCCCTACACTCTACCCTACGCCATAGCCTATTCCTGGCCCGTACGCTGGCTCTGAGCCGTGCGTCATCACGTAGCCTGACCCTCCCACGTTTCCGTACCCTCACCTGTGCCCTAAGCCTTGACGTTCCCTAACCCTAACCCTAGCCCGGAACAGAAACCCACCACCAGCCCTACAACTTACCACCACGCCGTAGCCTACTCCTGGCCCATATGCTGGCACTGACCCATGCGTCAGCACGTAGCATGACCCTCCCACGTTTCCGTAACCTCAGCTGTGCCCTAAGCCTTGCCGTTCCCTAACCTTAACCCTAGCCCGGAACGGAAACCCACCACCAGCCCTACACCTTACCCTATGCCGTAGCCTACAACTGGCCCGTACACGGGCACTGACCTGTGCTTCAGCACGTAGCCTGACCCTCCCATGTTACCGTACCCTCACCTGTGCCCTAAGACTTGCCGTTCCCTAACCCTAACCCTAGCCCGGAATGGAAACCCACCACCAGCCCTAAAACTTACCCACAAGCCGTAGCCTACTCCTGGCCCATACGCTGGCACTGACCCGTGTGTCAGCACGTAGCCTGACCCTCCCACGTTTCTGTACCATCACCTGTGCCCTAAGCCTTGCCGTTCCCTCACCCTCACCCTAGCCAGGAATAGAAACCCACCAGCAGCCCTACACGTTACCCTATGCCGTAGCCTACTCCTGGCACGTACGCTGTCACTGACACATGCGTCAGCATGTAGCCTGAACCTCCCACGTTTCCGTACCCTCACCTGTGCCCTAAGCCTTGCTGTTCCCTAACACTAACCCTAACCTGGAATGGAAACCCACCACCAGCCCTACACCTAACCACCAAACCGAAGCCTACTCCTGGCCGGTACGCTGGCACTGACACGTGCGTCATCACGTAGCCTGAACCTCCCACGTTTCTGTACCCTCACATGTGCCCTAAGCTTTGCCGTTCCCTAACCCTAACTGTAGCCCGGAACGGAAACCCACCAACGGCCCTACACCTTAACCCCAAGGTGTAGCCTACTCCTGGTCCATACGCTGGCACTGACCCGTGCGTCAGAACGTATCCTGAACCTGCCACGTTGCTGTACCCTCACCTGTGCCCTAAACCTTGCCATTCCCTAACCCTAACCCTAGCCCGGAACGGAAACCCACCACCAGCCCTAAACCTTACCCTACGCTGTAGCCTACTCCTGGCCCGTACGCTGGCACTGACCCATGCGTCAGCACGTAGCCTGAACCTCCCACGTTTCCGTACCCTCACCTAGGCCCTAAGCATTGCCGTTCCCTAACACTAACCCTAGCCCGGAAAGGAAAGCCACCACCAGCCCTACACCTTACCCTACGCCGTAGCCTACTCCTGGCCCGAACTCTGGCAGTGACCCATGCGTCAGCACGTAGCCTGACCCTCCCACGTTTCCGTACCCTCACCTGTGCCCTAAGCCTTGCCGTTCCCTAACCCTAACCCTAGACCGCAACGGAAACCCAACACCAGGCCTACAAATTACCCTACGCCCTCGCCTACTCCTGGCCCGTACACTGGCACTGACATGTGCGTCAGCACTTAGCCTGACCTTACCACATTTCTGTAACCTCACCTGTGACCTAAGGCTTGGCGTTCCCTAACCCTAACCCTAGTACGGAACGGAAACCCACCACCAGCCCTAAATCTAACGCCCAAACCATAGCCTACTCCTGCACCGTACGCTGGCACTGACCCGTGCGTCACCATGTAGCCTGACCCTCGCAGGTTTCCGTACCCTCACCTGTGCCCTAAGCCTTGCCGTTCCCTAACCATAACCCTAGCCTTGAATGGAAACCCGCCACCAGCCCTACATCTAACCCCCAAGCCGTAGCCTACTCCTGGCCGGTACGCTGGCACTGACACGTGCGTCAGCACGTACCCTGACCCTCCCACGTTTCCGTACCCTCACCTGTGCCCTAAGCTTTGCCGTTCCCTAACCCTAACCCTAGCCCTGAACAGAATCCAACCACCAGCCCTACACTTTACCCTACGCCGTAGCATATTCCTGGCCCATACGCTGGCACTGATCCTTGCGTCAGCACGTAGCCTGACCCTCCCAAGTTTCCATACCCTCACCTGTGCCCTAAGCCTTGACGTTCGCTAACCCTAACCCTAGCCTGGAACAGAAACCCACCACCAGCCCTACACCTTACCACCACGCCGTAGCCTACTCCTGGCCCATATGCTGGCACTTACCCGTGCGTCAGCACATAGCCTGACCCTTCCACGTTTCCGTAACCTCACCTGTGCCCTACGCCTTGCCATTCCCTAACCCTAACCCTAGCCCGGAACGGAAACCCACCACCAGCCCTACACCTTACCCTATGACGTAGCATATACCTGGCCCGTAAGCGGGTAATAGTCTGTGCTTCAGCACGTAGCCTGACACTACCATGTTACCGTACCCTCAGCTGTGCTCTAAGCCTTGCCGTTCCCTTACCCTAACCCTAGCCCGGAACGGAAACCCACCACCAGCCCTAAAACTTACCCACAAGCCGTAGCCTACTCCTGGCCCATACGCTGGCACTGACCCGTGCGTCAGCACGTAGCCTGACCCTCCCACGTTTCCGTACCATCACCTGTGCCCTAAGCCTTGCCGTTCCCTAACCCTAACCCTAGCGCGGAACGGAAACCCACCACCAGCACTAAACCTTACCCTACGCCGTAGCCTACTCCTGGCCCGTACGCTGGCACTGACCCGTGCGTCAGCACGTAGCCTGACCCTCCCACGTTTCCGTACCCTCACATGTGCCCTAAGCCTTGCCGTTCCCTAACCCTAACCCTAGCCCTGAACGGAAACCCACCACCAGCCCTACACTCTATCCTACGCCGGAGCCTATACCTGGCCCGTACGCTGGCACTGATCCGTGCGTCAGCACGTAGCCTGACCCTCCAACGTTTCCGTACCCTCACCTGTGCCCTAAGCATTGACGTTCCCTAACCCTAACCCTAGCCCGGAACAGAAACCCACCACCAGCCCTACAACTTACCACCACGCCGTAGCCTACTCCTGGCCCATATGCTGGCACTGAACCATGCGTCAGCACGTAGCCTGACCCTCCCACGTTTCCGTAACCTCAGCTGTGCCCTAAGCCTTGCCGTTCCCTAACCTTAACCCTAGCCCGGAACGGAAACCCACCACCAGCCCTACACCTTACCCTATGCCATAGCCTACACCTGGCCCGTACACGGGCACTGACCTGTGCTTCCGCACGTAGCCTGACCCTCCCATGTTACCGAACCCTCACCTGTGCCCTAAGACTTGCCGTTCCCTAACCCTAACCCTAGCCCGGAACGGAAACCCACCACCAGCCATAAAACTTACCCACAATCCGTAGCCTACTCCTGGCCCGTACGCTGGCACTGACACGTGTGTCAGCACGTAGCCTGACCCTCCCAAGTTTCTGTACCATCACCTGTGCCCTAAGCCTTGCCGTTCCCTCACCCTCACCCTAGCCAGGAATAGAAACCCACCACCAGCCCTACACCTTACCCTAAGCCGTAGCCTACTCCTGGTACGTACCCTGCACTGACACATGCGTCAGCATGTAGCCAGAACCTCCCAAGTTTCCGTACCCTCACCTGTGCCCTAAGCCTTGCTGTTCCCTAACACTAACCCTAGCCTGGAATGGAAACCAACCACCAGCCCTACACCTAACCACCAAACCGTAGCCTACTCCTGGCCGGTACGCTGGCACTGACACGTGCGTCATCAAGTAGCCTGAACCTCCCACGTTTCCGTACCCTCACCTGTGCCCTAAAACTTGCCTTTCCCTAACCGTAACCCTAGCCCGGAACGGAAACCCACCACCAGCCCTAGACCATTCCCTACGCCGTCGCCTACTCCTGGCCCGTACGCTGGCACTGACCCGTGCGTCAGCATGTAGTCTGACCCCCACACGTTTCCGTACCCTCACCTGGGCCCTAAGCCTTGCCGTTCCCTAACCCTAACCCTAGCCCGGAACGGAAACCCACCACCAGCCCTAAACCTTTCCCTACGCCGTAGCCTACTCCTGGCCCGTACGCTGGCACTGACCCGTGCGTCAGCATGTAGTCTGACCCCCACACGTTTCCGTACCCTCACCTGGGCCCTAAGCCTTGCCGTTCCCTAACCCTAACCCTAGCCCGGAACGGAAACCCACCACAAGCCCTACACCTTACCCTATGCCGTAGCCTACTCCTGGCCCGAACGCTAGCACTGACCCGTGCGTCAGCACGTAGCCTGACCTTCCCACATTTCCGTACCTTCACATGTGCCGTAAGCCTTTCTGTTCCCTAACCCTAACCCTAGTACGGAACGGAAATCCACCACCAGCCATACACCTAACCTCCAAGCCATAGCCTACTTATGGCCCGTACGCTGGCACTGACCAGTGCGTCAGCACGTAGCCTGACCCTCCCACGTTTCCGTACCATCACCTTTGCCCTAAGCCTTGCCGTTCCCTAACCCTAACCTTAGCCCGGTACAGAAACCCACCACCAGCCCTAGACCTAAACCCCAAACCGTAGCCTACTCCTGGCCGGTACGATTGCACTGACCCGTGCGTCAGCACGTAGCCTGACCCTCCCACGTTTCTGTATCCTCACCTGTGCCCTAAGCCTTGCTGTTCCCTAACCCTAACCCTAGCCCTGAACGGAAAACCACCACCAGCCCTACACTTTACCCTACGCCGTAGCCTACTCCTGGCCCATACGCTGGCACTGACCCGTGCGTCAGCAAGTAGACTGACCCTCACACTTTTCCGTACCCTCACCTGTGCCCTAAGCCTTGCCGTTCCCTAACCCTAACCCTAGCCCAGAACGGAAACCCACCACCAGCCCTACACCTTACCCCCAAGCATTAGCCTACTCCTGGCCCGTATGCTGGCTCTGACACATGCGTCAGCACATAGCCTGACCCTCCCACGTTTCCGTACCCTCACCTGTGCCCTAAGCCTTGCCGTTCCATAACCCTAACCCTAGCCCGGAACGGAAACCCACCACCAGCCCTACACCTTACCCTACGCCGTAGCCTACTCCTGGCCTGTACGCTGGCACTGACCCGTGCGTCAGCACCTAGCCTCACCTTCCCACATTTCCGTACCCTCACCTGTGCCCTAAGCCTTGCCGTTCCCTAACCCTAACCCTATCCCGGAACGGAAACCCACCACCAGCCCTACACCATACCCTACACCGTAGCCTACTCCTGGCCCGTACGCTGGCACTGACCCGTGCGTCAGCATGTAGCCTGACCCTCTCACGTTTCCGTACCCTCACCTGTGCCCTAAGCCTTGACGTTCCCTAACCCTAACCCTAGCCCGGAACGCAAACCCACCACCAGCCCTACACCTTTCCCTATGCCGTAGCCTACTCCTGGCCCGTACGCTGGCACTGACCCGTGCGTCAGCACGTAGCCTGACCCTCCCACGTTTCCGTACCCTCACATGTGCCCTAAGCCTTGCCGTTCCCTAACCAAAACCCTAACCCGGAAAGGAAACCCACCACCATCCCTAAACCTTTCCCTAATGGGTAGCCTACTCCTCGCCCGTACGCTCGCGCTGACCCATGCGTCAGCCTGTAGTTTGACCCTCCCACGTTTCCGTACCCTCACCTGGGCCCTAAGCCTTGCCATTCCCTAACACTAACCTTAGTCCGGAAAGGAAACCCACCACCAGCCCTACACCTTACCCTATGCCGTAGCCTACACCTGGCCCATACGCAGGCACTGACCTGTGCTTCAGCACGTAGCCTGACCCTCCCACGTTTGCGGACCCTCACCTGTGCCCTAAGACTTGCCGTTCCCTAACACTAACCCTAGCCCGGAACGGAATCCCACCACCAGCCCTACACCTTTCCCTACGCCGTAGCCTATTCCTGGCTCGTACGCAGGCACTGACACTTTCATCAGCACGTAGCCTGACCCTCCCACGTTTCTGTACCCTCACCTGTGCCCTAAGCCTTGCCGTTCACTAACCCTAACCCTAGCCCAGAACGGAAACCCACCACCAGCCCTACACTTTACCCCCAAGCCGTAGCCTACTCCTGGCCGGTACGCTGGCACTGACACGTGCGTCAGCACATAGCCTGACACTCACACGTTTCCGTACCCTCACCTGTGCCCTAAGCCTTGCCGTTTCCTAACCCTAACCCTAGCCCGGAACAGAAACCCACCACCAGCCCTACACTCTACCCTATGCCATAGCCTATTCCTGGCCCGTACGCTGGCTCTGAGCCGTGCGTCATCACGTAGCCTGACCCTCCCACGTTTCCGTACCCTCACCTGTGCCCTAAGCCTTGCCGTTCCCTAACCCTAACCCTAGCCCGGAACAGAAACCCACCACCAGCCCTACAACTTACCACCACGCCGTAGCCTACTCCTGGCCCATATGCTGGCACTGACCCATGCGTCAGCACGTAGCATTACCCTCCCACATTTCCATAACCTCAGCTGTGCCCTAAGCCTTCCCGTTCCCTAAACTTAACCCTAGCCCGGAACGGAAACCCACCACCAGCCCTACACCTTACCCTATGCCGTAGCCTACACCTGGCCCGTACACGGGCACTGACCTGTGCTTCAGCACGTAGCCTGACCCTCCCATGTTACCGTACGCTCACCTGTGCCCTAAGACTTGCCGTTCCCTAAACCTAACCCTAGCCCGGAATGGAAACCCACCACCAGCCCTAAAACTTACCCACAAGCCTTAGCCTACTCCTGGCCCGTACGCTGGCACTGACCCGTGTGTCAGCACGTAGCCTGACCCTCCCACGTTTCTGTACCATCACCTGTGCCCTAAGCCTTGCCGTTCCCTCACCCTCACCCTAGCCAGGAATAGAAACCCACCAGCAGCCCTACACGTTACCCTACGCCGTAGCCTACTCCTGGCACGTACGCTGGCACTGACACATGTGTCAGCATGTAGCCTGAACCTCCCATGTTTCCGTACCCTCACCTGTGCCCTAAGCCTTGCTGTTCCCTAACACTAACCCTAGCCTGGAATGGAAACCCACCACCAGCCCTACACCTAACCACCAAACCGAAGCCTACTACTGGCCGGTACGCTGGCACTGACACGTGTGTCATCACGTAGCCTGAACCTCCCACGTTTCTGTACCCTCACATGTGCCCTAAGCTTTGCCGTTCCCTAACCCTAACTGTAGCCCGGAACGGAAACCCTCCAACAGCCCTACAACTTACCCCCAAGCTGTAGCCTACTCCTGGTCCATACGCTGGCACTGACCCGTGCGTCAGAACGTATCCTGAACCTACCACGTTGCTGTACCCTCACCTGTGCCCTAAACCTTGCCATTCCCTAACCCTAACCCTAGCCCGGAACGGAAACCCACCACCAGCCCTACACCTTACCCTACGCCGTAGCCTTCTCCTGGCCCGAACTCTGGCAGTGACCCATGCGTCAGCACGTAGCCTGACCCTCCCACGTTTCCGTACCCTCACCTGTGCCCTAAGCCTTGCCGTTCCCTAACCCTAACCCTAGACCGCAACGGAAACCCACCACCAGCCCTACACCTTACCCTACGCCCTCGCCTACTCCTGGCCCGTACACTGGCACTGACATGTGCGTCAGCACTTAGCCTGACCTTACCACATTTCCGTAACGTCACCTGTGACCTAAGGCTTGCCGTTCCCTAACCCTAACCCTAGTACGGAACGGAAACCCACCACCAGCCCTAAATCTAACGCCCAAACCATAGCCTACTCCTGCACCGTACGCTGGCACTGACCCGTGCGTCACCATGTAGCCTGACACTCGCACGTTTCCGTACCCTCACCTGTGCCCTAAGCCTTGCCGTTTCCTAACCCTAACCCTAGCCCGGAACAGAAACCCACCACCAGCCCTACACTCTACCCTACGCCATAGCCTATTCCTGGCCCGTACGCTGGCTCTGAGCCGTGCGTCATCACGTAGCCTGACCCTCCCACGTTTCCGTACCCTCACCTGTGCCCTAAGCCTTGACGTTCCCTAACCCTAACCCTAGCCCGGAACAGAAACCCACCACCAGCCCTACAACTTACCACCACGCCGTAGCCTACTCCTGGCCCATATGCTGGCACTGACCCATGCGTCAGCACGTAGCATGACCCTCCCACGTTTCCGTAACCTCAGCTGTGCCCTAAGCCTTGCCGTTCCCTAACCTTAACCCTAGCCCGGAACGGAAACCCACCACCAGCCCTACACCTTACCCTATGCCGTAGCCTACAACTGGCCCGTACACGGGCACTGACCTGTGCTTCAGCACGTAGCCTGACCCTCCCATGTTACCGTACCCTCACCTGTGCCCTAAGACTTGCCGTTCCCTAACCCTAACCCTAGCCCGGAATGGAAACCCACCACCAGCCCTAAAACTTACCCACAAGCCGTAGCCTACTCCTGGCCCATACGCTGGCACTGACCCGTGTGTCAGCACGTAGCCTGACCCTCCCACGTTTCTGTACCATCACCTGTGCCCTAAGCCTTGCCGTTCCCTCACCCTCACCCTAGCCAGGAATAGAAACCCACCAGCAGCCCTACACGTTACCCTATGCCGTAGCCTACTCCTGGCACGTACGCTGTCACTGACACATGCGTCAGCATGTAGCCTGAACCTCCCACGTTTCCGTACCCTCACCTGTGCCCTAAGCCTTGCTGTTCCCTAACACTAACCCTAACCTGGAATGGAAACCCACCACCAGCCCTACACCTAACCACCAAACCGAAGCCTACTCCTGGCCGGTACGCTGGCACTGACACGTGCGTCATCACGTAGCCTGAACCTCCCACGTTTCTGTACCCTCACATGTGCCCTAAGCTTTGCCGTTCCCTAACCCTAACTGTAGCCCGGAACGGAAACCCACCAACGGCCCTACACCTTACCCCCAAGGTGTAGCCTACTCCTGGTCCATACGCTGGCACTGACCCGTGCGTCAGAACGTATCCTGAACCTGCCACGTTGCTGTACCCTCACCTGTGCCCTAAACCTTGCCATTCCCTAACCCTAACCCTAGCCCGGAACGGAAACCCACCACCAGCCCTAAACCTTACCCTACGCTGTAGCCTACTCCTGGCCCGTACGCTGGCACTGACCCGTGCGTCAGCACGTAGCCTGAACCTCCCACTTTTCCGTACCCTCACCTAGGCCCTAAGCATTGCCGTTCCCTAACACTAACCCTAGCCCGGAAAGGAAAGCCACCACCAGCCCTACACCTTACCCTACGCCGTAGCCTACTCCTGGCCCGAACTCTGGCAGTGACCCATGCGTCAGCACGTAGCCTGACCCTCCCACGTTTCCGTACCCTCACCTGTGCCCTAAGCCTTGCCGTTCCCTAACCCTAACCCTAGACCGCAACGGAAACCCAACACCAGGCCTACAAATTACCCTACGCCCTCGCCTACTCCTGGCCCGTACACTGGCACTGACATGTGCGTCAGCACTTAGCCTGACCTTACCACATTTCTGTAACCTCACCTGTGACCTAAGGCTTGGCGTTCCCTAACCCTAACCCTAGTACGGAACGGAAACCCACCACCAGCCCTAAATCTAACGCCCAAACCATAGCCTACTCCTGCACCGTACGCTGGCACTGACCCGTGCGTCACCATGTAGCCTGACCCTCGCAGGTTTCCGTACCCTCACCTGTGCCCTAAGCCTTGCCGTTCCCTAACCATAACCCTAGCCTTGAATGGAAACCCGCCACCAGCCCTACATCTAACCCCCAAGCCGTAGCCTACTCCTGGCCGGTACGCTGGCACTGACACGTGCGTCAGCACGTACCCTGACCCTCCCACGTTTCCGTACCCTCACCTGTGCCCTAAGCTTTGCCGTTCCCTAACCCTAACCCTAGCCCTGAACAGAATCCAACCACCAGCCCTACACTTTACCCTACGCCGTAGCATATTCCTGGCCCATACGCTGGCACTGATCCTTGCGTCAGCACGTAGCCTGACCCTCCCAAGTTTCCGTACCCTCACCTGTGCCCTAAGCCTTGACGTTCGCTAACCCTAACCCTAGCCTGGAACAGAAACCCACCACCAGCCCTACACCTTACCACCACGCCGTAGCCTACTCCTGGCCCATATGCTGGCACTTACCCGTGCGTCAGCACATAGCCTGACCCTTCCACGTTTCCGTAACCTCACCTGTGCCCTACGCCTTGCCATTCCCTAACCCTAACCCTAGCCCGGAACGGAAACCCACCACCAGCCCTACACCTTACCCTATGACGTAGCATATACCTGGCCCGTAAGCGGGTAATAGTCTGTGCTTCAGCACGTAGCCTGACACTACCATGTTACCGTACCCTCAGCTGTGCTCTAAGCCTTGCCGTTCCCTTACCCTAACCCTAGCCCTGAACGGAAACCCACCACCAGCCCTACACTCTATCCTACGCCGGAGCCTATACCTGGCCCGTACGCTGGCACTGATCCGTGCGTCAGCACGTAGCCTGACCCTCCAACGTTTCCGTACCCTCACCTGTGCCCTAAGCATTGACGTTCCCTAACCCTAACCCTAGCCCGGAACAGAAACCCACCACCAGCCCTACAACTTACCACCACGCCGTAGCCTACTCCTGGCCCATATGCTGGCACTGAACCATGCGTCAGCACGTAGCCTGACCCTCCCACGTTTCCGTAACCTCAGCTGTGCCCTAAGCCTTGCCGTTCCCTAACCTTAACCCTAGCCCGGAACGGAAACCCACCACCAGCCCTACACCTTACCCTATGCCGTAGCCTACACCTGGCCCGTACACGGGCACTGACCTGTGCTTCCGCACGTAGCCTGACCCTCCCATGTTACCGAACCCTCACCTGTGCCCTAAGACTTGCCGTTCCCTAACCCTAACCCTAGCCCGGAACGGAAACCCACCACCAGCCATAAAACTTACCCACAATCCGTAGCCTACTCCTGGCCCGTACGCTGGCACTGACACGTGTGTCAGCACGTAGCCTGACCCTCCCAAGTTTCTGTACCATCACCTGTGCCCTAAGCCTTGCCGTTCCCTCACCCTCACCCTAGCCAGGAATAGAAACCCACCACCAGCCCTACACCTTACCCTAAGCCGTAGCCTACTCCTGGTACGTACCCTGCACTGACACATGCGTCAGCATGTAGCCAGAACCTCCCAAGTTTCCGTACCCTCACCTGTGCCCTAAGCCTTGCTGTTCCCTAACACTAACCCTAGCCTGGAATGGAAACCAACCACCAGCCCTACACCTAACCACCAAACCGTAGCCTACTCCTGGCCGGTACGCTGGCACTGACACGTGCGTCATCAAGTAGCCTGAACCTCCCACGTTTCCGTACCCTCACCTGTGCCCTAAAACTTGCCTTTCCCTAACCGTAACCCTAGCCCGGAACGGAAACCCACCACCAGCCCTAGACCATTCCCTACGCCGTCGCCTACTCCTGGCCCGTACGCTGGCACTGACCCATGCGTCAGCACGTAGCCTGACCCTCCCACATTTCAGTACCCTCACCTGTGCCCTATGCCTTGCCGTTCCCTAACCCTAACGCTAGCACAGAATGGAAACCCACCTCCAGCCCTACACCTTACCCTATGCCGTAGCCTACACCTGGCCCGTACGTTGGCACTGACCCGTGTGTCAGCACGTAGCCTGACCCGCCCAGGTTTCCGTACCCTCACCTGTGCCCTAAGCCTTGACGTTCCCTTACCCTAACCCTAGCCCTGAACGGAAACCCACCACCAGCCCTACACCTTACCCCCAAGCTGTAGCCTACTCCTGGCCCGTATGCTGGCACTGACCCGTGCGTCAGCACGTAGCCTGACCCTCCCACGTTTCCGTACCCTCACCTGTGCCCTATGCCTTGCCGTTCCCTAACCCTAACCCTAGCACAGAATGGAAACCCACCTCCAGCCCTATACCTTACCCTACGCTGTAGCCTACTGCTGGCCCATATGCTGGCACTGACCCATGCGTAAGCACGTAGCCTGACCCTCCCCCGTTTCCGTACCCTCACCTGTGCCCTAAGCCTTGACGTTCCCTAACCATAACCCTAGCCCAGAACGGAAAACCACCACCAGCCCTAGACCTTACCCTACGCCGTAGCCTACTCCTGGCCTGTACGCTGACACTGACACGTGCGTCAGCACGTAGCCTGACCCTCCCACGTTTCCGTACCCTCACCTGTGCCCTAAGCTTTGCCGTTCCCTAACTCTAACCCTAGCCCGGAACGGAAACCCACCACCAGCCCTAAACCTTTCCCTACGCCGTAGCCTACTCCTGGCCCGTACGCTGGCACTGACCCGTGCGTCAGCATGTAGACTGACACCCCACGTTTCCATACTCTCACCTGGGCCCTAAACCTTGCCGTTCCCTAACACTAACCCTAGCCCGGAATGGAAACACACCAACAGCCCTAAAACTTACCCCCATGCCATAGCCTACTCCTGGCCCGTACACAGGCACTGACCCGTGCGTCAGCACGTAGCCTGACCCTCCCACTTTTCCGTACCCTCAGCTAAGCCCTAAGCTTTGGCCTTCCCTAACTCTTACCCAAGCCCAGAGCGGAATCCCACCACCAGCCCTACACATTAACGTATGCCGTAGCCTATTCCTAGCCCGAACGCTGGCACTTACACGTGCGTCAGCACGTAGCCTGAACCTCCCACGTTTCCGTACCCTCACCTGTGCCCTAAGCCTTGCCGTTCCCTAACCCTAACCCTAGCCAGGAACGGAAACCCACCAGAAGGCCTAAACCTTACCATACGCCGTAGCCCAATCCTGGCCCGTACGCTGGCACTGACCCGTGAGTCAGCACGTAGCCTGACCCTCCCACGTTTCCGTACCCTCACCTGTGCCCTAAGCCTTGCCGTTCCCTCACCATAACCCTAGCCAGGAACGGAAATCCACCAGCAGCCCTACACCTTACCCTACGCCGTAGCCTACTCCTGGCCCGTACGCTGGCACTGACTCGTGCGTCAGCACGTAGCCTGACCCTCACACATTTCCGTACCCTCACCTGTGCCCTAAGCCTTGCCGTTCCCTAACCCTAACCCTAGTCCGGAACAGAAACCCACCACCAGCCCTACAGCTTACCCCCAAGCCATAGACTATTCCTGGCCCGTACGCTGGCACTGACCCGTGCGTAAGCATGTAGCCTGACCCTCCCAAGTTTCCGTACCCTCACCTGTGCCCTAAGCCTTGCAGTTCCCTAACCCTAACCCTAGCGCGGAACGGAAACCCACCACCAGCCCTAGACCATTCCATACGCCGTAGCCTACTCCTGGCCCGTACGCTGGCACTGACCCATGCGTCAGCACGTAGCCTGACCCTCCCACGTTTCCGTACCCTCACATGTGCCCTAAGCCTTGCAGTTCCCTAACCCTAACCCTAGCACCGAACGGAAACCCACCACCAGCCCTACACTCTATCCTACGCCGTAGCCTATACCTGGCCCGTACCCTGGCACTGAACCGTGCGTCAGCACGTAGCCTGACCCTCCAACGTTTCCATACCCTCACCTGTGCCCTAAGCATTGACGTTCGCTAACCCTAACCCTAGCCCGGAACAAAAACCCACCACCAGCCCTACACCTTACCACCACGCTGTAGCCTACTCCTGGCCCATATGCTGGCACTGACCCATGCGTCAGCACGTAGCCTGACCCTCCCACGTTTCCGTAACCTCACCTGTGCCCTAAGGCTTGCCGTTTCCTAACCCTAACCCTAGCCCGGAAAGAAAACCCACCACCAGCCCTACACCTTACCCTATGCCGTAGCCTACACCTGGCCCGTACGCGGGTAATGACCCGTGCTTCAGCACGTAGCCTAACCCTCCCATGTTACTGTACACTCACCTGTACCCTAAGTCTTGCCGTTCCCTAACCCTAACCCTAGCCCAGAACGGAAACACACCAACAGCCCGAAAACTTACCCACAAGCTGTAGCCTACTCCTGGCCCGTACGCTGGCACTGACCCGTGCGTCAGCACGTAGCCTGACCCTCCCACGTTTCCGTACCCTCACCTGTGCCCTAAGCCTTGCCGTTGCCTAACCCTAACCATAGCCCGGAACGGAAACCCACCACCAGCCCTAGACCATTCCCTACGCCGTAGCCTACTCCTGGCCCGTACGCGGGCACTGACCCATGCGTCAGCACGTAGCCTGACCCTCCCATGTTTCCGTACCCTCACCTGTGCCCTATGCCTTGCCGTTCCCTAACACTAACCCTAGCACAGAACGGAAACCCACCTCCAGCCCTACACCTTACCCTATGCCGTAGCCTACACCTGGCCCGTACGTTGGCACTGACACGTGTGTCAGCACGTAGCCTGACCCGCCCACGTTTCCGTACCCTCACCTGTGCCCTAAGCCTTGACGTTCCCTTACCCTAACCCTAGCCCGGAACGGAAACCCACCACCAGCCCTACAACTTACCCCCAAGCTGTAGCCTACTCCTGGCCCGTATGCTGGCACTGACCCGTGCGTCAGCACGTAGCCTGACCCTCCCACGTTTCCGTACCCTCACCTGAGCCCTATGCCTTGCCGTTCCCTAACCCTAACCCTAGAACTGAACGGTAACCCACCTCCAGCCCTATACCTTACCCTACGCTGTAGCCTACTGCTGGCCCGTATGCTGCAACTGACCCATGCGTAAGCACGTAGCCTTACCCTCCCACGTTTCCGTACCCTCACCTGTGCCCTAAGACTTGACGTTCCCTAACCATAACCCTAGCCCAGAACGGAAAACCACCACCAGCCCTAGACCTTACCCTACGGCGTAGCCTACTCCTGGCCTGTACGCTGACACTGACACGTGCGTCAGCACGTAGCCTGACCCTCCCATGTTTCCGTACCCTCACCTGTGCCCTAAGCTTTGCCGTTCCCTAACCCTAACCCTAGCCCGGAACGGAAACCCACCACCAGCCCTAAACCTTTCCTTACGCCGTAGCCAACTCCTGGCCCGTACGCTGGCACTGACCCGTGCGTCAGCATGTAGACTGACACCCCACGTTTCCATACCCTCACCTGGGCCCTAAACCTTGCTGTTCCCTAACACTAACCCTAGCCCGGAATGGAAACCCACCAACAGCCCTACAACTTACCCCGATGCCATAGCCTACTCCTGGCCCGTACACAGGCACTGACCCGTGCGCCAGCACGTAGCCTGACCCTCCCACTTTTCCGTACCCTCAGTTAAGCCCTAAGCCTTGGCCTTCCCTAACTCTAACCCAAGCCCGGAACGGAATCCCACCACCAGCCCTACACCTTAACGTATGCGGTAGCCTATTCCTAGCCCGTACGCTGGCACTGACACGTGCGTCAGCACGTAGCCTGACCCTCCCAAGTTTCCGTACCCTCACCTGTGCCCTAAGCCTTGCCGTTCCCTAACCCTAACCCTAGCCAGGAACGGAAACCCACCAGAAGCCCTAAACCTTACCATACGCCGTAGCCCAATCCTGGCCCGTACGCTGGCACTGACCCGTGAGTCAGCACGTAGCCTGACCCTCCCACGTTTCCGTACCCTCACCTGTGCCCTCAGCCTTGCCGTTCCCTCACCATAACCATAGCCAGGAACGGAAATCCACCAGCAGCCCTACACTTTACCCTACGCCGTAGCCTACTCCTGGCCCGTACGCTGGCACTGACCCGTGCGTCAGCACGTAGCCTGACCCTCACACATTTCCGTACCCTCACCTGTGCCCTAAGCCTTGCCGTTCCCTAACCCTAACCCTAGTCCGGAACAGAAACCCACCACCAGCCCTACACCTAACCCCCAAGCCGTAGCATACTCCTAGCCGGTACGCTGGCACTGACCCATGCATCAGCACATAGCCTGACCCTCCCCCGTTTCCGTACCCTCACCTGTGCTCTAAGCCTTGCCGTTCCCTAACCCTAACCCTAGCCATGAACGGAAACGCACCACCAGCCCTACAACTTACCCCCAAGCCGTAGGCTACTCTTGGACCTTACGCTGGCACTGACCCGTGCGTCAGCACGTAGCCTGACCCTCCCACGTTTCCGTACCCTCACCTGTGCCCTAAGCCTTGCCGTTCCCTAACCCTAACCCTTGTACGGAACGGAAACACACCACAAGCCCTACAACTAACGCCCAAGCCATAGCCTAATGCCGGCCCGTACGCTGGCACTGACCCGTGCGTCAGCACGTAGCCTGCCCCTCCCACGTTTCCGTACCCTCACCTGTGCCCTAAGCCTTGCTGTTCCCTAACACTAACCCTAGCCTGCAACGGAAACCCACCACCAGCCCTACACCTAACCACAAAGCCATAGCCTACTCCTGACCCGTACGCTGGCATTGACCCGTGCGTCAGCACGTAGCCTGACCCTCCCACGTTTCCGTATCCTCACCTGTGCCCTAAGCCTTGCCGTTCCCTAACCCTAACCCTAGCCCGGAACGGAAACCCACCGCGAGCCCTAGACCTTACCCTACGCCGTAGCCTATTGCTGGCCTGTACGCTGGCACTGACCCATGCGTCAGCATGTAGCCTGACACTCCCAAGTTTCTGTACCCTCACCTGTGCCCTAAGCCTTGCCGTTCCATAACCCTAACCCTAGCCCGGAACGGAAACCCACCACCAGCCCTAATCCTAACCCAAAAGCCGTGGCTTACTCCTGGCCCGTACGCTGGCACTGACCGTGCGTCAGCACGTAGCCTGACCCTCCCACGTTTGCGGACCCTCACCTGTGCCCTAAGACTTGCCATTCCCTAACACTAACCCTAGCCCGGAACAGAATCCCACCACCAGCCCTACACCTTTCCCTACGCCGTAGCCTATTCCTGGCTCGTACGCAGGCACTGACACTTTCATCAGCACGTAACCTGAACTCCCACGTTTCTGTACCCTCACCTGTGCCCTAAGCCTTGCCGTTCACTAACCCTAACCCTAGCCCGGAACGGAAACCCACCACCAGCCCTACAACTTACCCCTAAGCCGTAGCCTATTCCTGGCCGGTACACTGGCACTGACACGTGCGTCAGCACGTAGCCTGACCCTCACACGTTTCCGTACCCTCACCTGTGCCCTAAGCCTTGCCGTTTCCTAACCCTAACCCTAGCCCGGAACAGAAATCCACCACCAGCCCTACATTCTACCCTACGCCATAGCCTATTCCTGGCCCGTACGCTGGCTCTGAGCCGTGCGTCATCACGTAGCCTGACCCTCCCACTTTTCCGTAACCTCAGCTGTGCCCTAAGCCTTGCCGTTCCCGAACCTTAACCCTAGCCCGGAACGGAAACCCACCACCAGCCCTAAACCTTACCCTATGCTGTAGCCTACACCTGGCCCGTACACGGGCACTGACCTGTGCTTCAGCACGTAGCCTGACCCTCCCATGTTACCGAACCCTCACCTGTGCCCTAAGACTTGCCGTTCCCTAACCCTAACCCTAGCCCTGAACGGAAACCCACCACCAGCCCTAAAACTTACCCACAAGCCGTAGCCTACTCCTGGCCCGTACGCTGGCACTGACCCGTGTGTCAGCACGTAGCCTGACCCTCCCACGTTTCTGTACCATCACCTGTGCCCTAAGCCTTGCCGTTCCCTCACCCTCACCCTAGCCAGGAATAGAAACCCACCAGCAGCCCTACACCTTACCCTACGCCGTAGCCTACTCCTGGCACGTACGCTGGCACTGACACATGCGTCAGCATGTAGCCTGAACCTCCCACGTTTCCGTACCCTCACATGTGCCCTAAGCCTTGCTGTTCCCTAACACTAACCCTAGCCTGGAATGGAAACCCACCACCAGCCCTACACCTAACCACCAAACCGTAGCCTACTCCTGGCCGGTACGTTGGCACTGACACGTGCGTCATCACGTAGCCTGAACCTCCCACGTTTCCGTACCCTCACATGTGCCCTAAGCTTTGCCGTTCCCTAACCCTAACTGTAGCCCGGAACGGAAACCCTCCAACAGCCCTACAACTTACCCCCAAGCTGTAGCCTACTCCTGGTCCATACGCTGGCACTGACCCGTGCGTCCGAACGTATCCTGAACCTGCCACGGTGCTGTACCCTCACCTGTGCCCTATACCTTGCCATTCCCTAACCCTAACCCTAGCCCGGAACGGAAACCCACCACCAGCCCTAAACCTTACCCTACGCTGTAGCCTACTCCTGTCCCGTACGCTGGCACTGACACATGCGTCAGCACGTAGCCTGAACCTCCCACGTTTCCGTACCCTCACCTGGTCCCTAAGCATTGCCGTTCCCTAACACTAACCCTAGCCCGGAAAGGAAACCCACCACCAGCCCTACACCTTACCCTACGCCGTAGCCTACTCCTGGCCCGAACTCTGGCAGTGACTCGTGCGTCAGCACGTAGCCTGACCCTCCAACGTTTCCGTACCCTCAGCTGTGCCCTAAGCCTTGCCGTTCCCTAACCCTAACCCTAGACCGCAACGGAAACCCACCACCAGCCCTACACCTTACCCTACGCCCTCGCCTACTCCTGGCCCGTACACTGGCACTGACATGTGCGTCAGCACTTAGCCTGACCTTACCACATTTCCGTAACCTCACCTGTGACTTAAGGCTTGCCGTTCCCTAACCCTAACCCTAGTACGGAACGGAAACCCACCACCAGCCCTAAATCTAATGCCCAAACCATAGCCTACTCCTGCACCGTACGCTGGCACTGACCCGTGCATCACCATGTAGCCTGACCCTCGCACGTTTCCGTACCCTCACCTGTGCCCTAAGCCTTGCCGTTCCCTAACCATAACCCTAGCCTTGAATGGAAACCCGCCACCAGCCCTACATCTAACCCCCAAGCCGTAGCCTACTCCTGGCCGGTACGCTGGCACTGACACGTGCGTCAGCACGTACCCTGACCCTCCCACGTTTCCGTACCCTCACCTGTGCCCTAAGCTTTGCCGTTCCCTAACCCTAACCCTAGCCCGGAACAGAATCCAACCACCAGCCCTACACTTTACCCTACGCCGTAGCATATTCCTGGCCCATACGCTGGCACTGATCCTTGCGTCAGCACGTAGCCTGACCCTCCCAAGTTTCCGTACCCTCACCTGTGCCCTAAGCCTTGACGTTCACTAACCCTAACCCTAGCCTGGAACAGAAACCCACCACCAGCCCTACACCTTACCACCACGCCGTAGCCTACTCCTGGCCCATATGCTGGCACTGACCCGTGCGTCAGCACATAGCCTGACCCTCCCACGTTTCCGTAACCTCACCTGTGCCCTAAGCCTTGCCGTTCCCTAACCCTAACCCTAGCCCCGAACGGAAACCCACCAGCAGCCCTAAATATTTCCCTACGCCGTAGCCTACTCCTGGCCCGTATGCTGGCACTGACCCGTGCGTCAGCATGTAGACTGACACCCCACGTTTCATACCCTCACCTGGGCCCTAAACCTTGCCGTTCCATAACACTAACCCTAGCCCGGAATGGAAACCCACCACCAGCCCTAAAACTTACCCCCATGCCATAGCCTACTCCTGGCCCGTACACAGGCACTGACCCGTGCGTCAGCACGTAGCCTGAGCCTCCCACTTTTCCGTACCCTCTGCTAAGCCCTAAGCCTTGGCCTTCCCTAACTCTAACCCAAGCCCGGAACGGAATCCCACCACCAGCCCTACACCTTAATGTATGCCGTAGCCTATTCCTGGCCCGTACGCTGGCACTGACACGTGCGTCAGCACGTAGCCTGACCCTCCCACGTTTCCTTACCCTCACCTGTGCCCTAAGCCTTGCCGTTCCCTAACCCTAACCCTAGCCCGGAACGGAAACCCACCACCAGCCCTAAACCTTTCCCTACGCCGTAGCCTACTCCTGGCCCATACGCTGGCACTGACCCGTGCGTCAGCATGTAGTCTGACCCCCACACTTTTCCGTACCCTCACCTGGGCCCTAAGCCTTGCCGTTCCCTAACCCTAACCCTAGCCCAGAACGGAAACCCACCACAAGCCCTACACCTTACCCTATGCCGTAGCCTACTCCTGGCCCGAACGCTAGCACTGACCCGTGCGTCAGCACGTAGCCTGACCTTCCCACATTTCCGTACCTTCACCTGTGCCGTAAGCCTTTCTGTTCCCTAACCCTAACCCTAGTACGGAACGGAAAACCACCACCAGCCATACACCTAACCTCCAAGCCATAGCCTACTTATGGCCCGTACGCTGGCACTGACCATTGTGTCAGCACGTAGCCTGACCCTCCCACGTTTCCGTACCATCACCTTTGCCCTAAGCCTTGCCGTTCCCTAACCCTAACCCTAGCCCGGTACAGAAACCCACCACCAGCCCTAGACCTAAACCCCAAACCGTAGCCTACTCCTGGCCGGTACGATTGCACTGACCCGTGCGTCAGCACGTAGTCTGACCCTCCCACGTTTCTGTATCCTCACATGTGCCCTAAGCCTTGCCGTTCCCTAACCCTAACCCTAGCCCTGAACGGAAAACCACCACCAGCCCTACACTTTACCCTACGCCGTAGCCTACTCCTGGCCCATACGCTGGCACTGACCCGTGCGTCAGCAAGTAGACTGACCCTCACACTTTTCCGTACCCTCACCTGTGCCCTAAGCCTTGCCGTTCCCTAACCCTAACCCTAGCCCTGAACGGAAACCCACCACCAGCCCTACACCTTACCCCCAAGCATTAGCCTACTCCTGGCCCGTATGCTGGCTCTGACACATGCGTCAGCACATAGCCTGACCCTCCCACGTTTCCGTACCCTCACCTGTGCCCTAAGCCTTGCCGTTCCATAACCCTAACCCTAGCCCGGAACGAAAACCCACCTCCAGCCCTACACCTTACCCTACGCCGTAGCCTACTCCTGGCCCGTACGCTGGCACTGACCCGTGCGTCAGCACCTAGCCTCACCTTCCCACATTTCCGTACCCTCACCTGTGCCCTAAGCCTTGCCGTTCCCTAACCCTAACCCTATCCCGGAACGGAAACCCACCACCAGCCCTACACCATACCCTACACCGTAGCCTACTCCTGGCCCGTACGCTGGCACTGACCCGTGCGTCAGCATGTAGCCTGACCCTCTCACGTTTCCGTACCCTCACCTGTGCCCTAAGCCTTGACGTTCCCTAACCCTAACCCTAGCCCGGAACGCAAACCCACCACCAGCCCTACACCTTTCCCTATGCCGTAGCCTACTCCTGGCCCGTACGCTGGCACTGACCCGTGCGTCAGCACGTAGCCTGACCCTCCCACGTTTCCGTACCCTCACCTGTGCCCTAAGCCTTACCGTTCCCTAACCAAAACCCTAACCCGGAAAGGAAACCCACCACCATCCCTAAACCTTTCCCTAATGGGTAGCCTAGTCCTCGCCCGTACGCTCGCTCTGACCCATGCGTCAGCATGTAGTTTGACCCTCCCACGTTTCCGAACCCTCACCTGGGCCCTAAGCCTTGCCATTCCCTAACACTAACCTTAGTCCGGAAAGGAAACCCACCACCAGCCCTACACCTTACCCTATGCCGTAGCCTACACCTGGCCCATACGCAGGCACTGACCTGTGCTTCAGCACGTAGCCTGACCCTCCCACGTTTGCGGAACCTCACCTGTGCCCTAAGACTTGCCGTTCCCTAACACTAACCCTAGCCCGGAACGGAATCCCACCACCAGCCCTACACCTTTCCCTACGCCGTAGCCTATTCCTGGCTCGTACGCAGGCACTGACACTTTCATCAGCACGTAGCCTGACCCTCCCACGTTTCTGTACCCTCACCTGTGCCCTAAGCCTTGCCGTTCACTAACCCTAACCCTAGCCCAGAACGGAAACCCACCACCAGCCCTACACTTTACCCCCAATCCGTAGCCTACTCCTGGCCGGTACGCTGGCACTGACACGTGCGTCAGCACGTAGCCTGACCCTCACACGTTTCCGTACCCTCACCTGTGCCCTAAGCCTTGCCGTTTCCTAACCCTAACCTTAGCCCGGAACAGAAATCCACCACCAGCCCTACATTCTACCCTACGCCATAGCCTATTCCTGGCCCGTACGCTGGCACTGAGCCGTGCGTCATCACGTAGCCTGACCCTCCCACGTTTCCGTAACCTCAGCTGTGCCCTAAGCCTTGCCGTTCCCTAACCTTAACCCTAGCCCGGAACGTAAACCCACCACCAGCCCTACACCTTACCCTATGCCGTAGCCTACACCTGGCCTGTACACGGGCACTGTCCTGTGCTTCAGCACGTAGCCTGACCCTCCCATGTTACCGAACCCTCACCTGTGCCCTAAGACTTGCCGTTCCCTAACCCTAACCCTAGCCCTGAACGGAAACCCACCACCAGCCCTAAAACTTACCCACAAGCCGTAGCCTACTCCTGGCCCGTACGCTGGCACTGACCCGTGTGTCAGCACGTAGCCTGAACCTCCCACGTTTCTGTACCATCACCTGTGCCCTAAGCCTTGCCGTTCCCTCACCCTCACCCTAGCCATGAATAGAAACCCACCAGCAGCCCTACACCTTACCCTACGCCGTAGCCTACTCCTGGCACGTACGCTGGCACTGACACATGCGTCAGCATGTAGCCTGAACCTCCCACGTTTCCGTACCCTCACCTGGGCCCTAAGCCTTGCTGTTCCCTAACACTAACCCTAGCCTGGAATGGAAACCCACCACCAGCCCTACACCTTACCACCAAGCCGTAGCCTACTCCTGGCCCATATGCTGGCACTGACCCGTGCGTCAGCACATAGCCTGACCCTCCCACGTTTCCGTAACCTCACCTGTGCCCTAAGCCTTGCCGTTCCCTAACCCTAACACTAGCCCGGAACGAAAACCCACCACAAGCCCTACACCTTACCATACGCCATAGCCTACTCCTGGCCCGTACGCTGGCACTGACCCGTGAGTCTGCACGTAGCCTGACCCTCCCACGTTTCCGTACCCTCACCTGTGCCCTAAGCCTTGCCGTTCCCTCACCCTAACCCTAGCCAGGAACGGAAACCCACCAGCAGCCCTAAACCTTACCCTACGCCGTAGCTTATTCCTGGGCCGTACGATGGCACTGACCCATGCGTCAGAACGTAGCCTGACCCTCACACGTTTCCGTACCCTCACCTGTGCCCTAAGCGTTGCCGTTCCCTAACCCTAACCCTAGTACGGAACGGAAACCCACCACCAGCCCTACAGCTTACCACCATGCCATAGCCTATTCCTGGCCCGTACGCTGGCACTGACCCGTGTGTCAGCATGTAGCCTGAACCTCCCACGTTTCCGTACCCTCACCTGTGCCCTAAGCCTTGCCGTTCCCTAACCCTAACCCTATCCCCGAACGGAAACCCAACACCAGCCCTACACCTAAACCCCAAGCCGTAGCCTACTCCTGGCTGGTACGCTGGCACTGACCCGTGCATCGACACATAGCCTGACCCTCCCCCGTTTCCGTACCCTCACCTGTGCTCTAAGCCTTGCCGTTCCCTAACCCTAACCCTAGCCATGAACGGAAACCCACCACCAGCCCTAAACCTTACCCCCAAGCCGTAGGCTACTCCTGGACCTTACGCTGGCACTGACCCGTGTGTCAGCACGTAGCCTGACCCTCCCACGTTTGCGGACCCTCACCTGTGCCCTAAGCCTTGCCATTCCCTAACCCTAACCCTAGCCCGGAATGGAAACCCACCACCAGCCCTACACCTTTCCCTACGCCGTAGCCTATTCATGGCCCATACGCAGGCACTGACCCTTTCATCAGCACGTAGCCTGACCCTCCCACGTTTCCGTACCCTCACCTGTGCCCTAAGCCTTGCCGTTCCATAACCCTAACCCTAGCCCGGAACGGAAACCCAACACCAGCCCTAAACCTTACCCCCAAGCCGTAGCCTACTCCTGGTCCATACGCTGGCACTGACCTGTGCGTCAGCACGTAGCCTGAACTTCCCACATTACTGTACCCTCACCTGTGCCCTAAGCCTTGCCGTTCCCTAACCCTAACCCTAGTACGGAACGGAAACACACCACAAGCCCTACAACTAACCCCCAAGCCATAGCCTAATGCCGGCCCGTACGCTGGCACTGACCCGTGCGTCAGCACGTAGCCTGCCCCTCCCACGTTTCCGTACCCTCACCTGTGCCCTAAGCCTTGCTGTTCCCTAACACTAACCCTAGCCTGGAACGGAAACCCACCACCAGCCCTACACCTAACCACAAAGCCGTAGCCTACTCCTGGCCCGTACGCTGGCACTGACCCGTGCGTCAGCACGTAGCCTGACCCTCCCACGTTTCCGTATCCTCACCTGTGCCCTAAGCCTTGCCGTTCCCTAACCCTAACCCTAGCCCGTAACGGAAACCCACCGCGAGCCCTAGACCTTACCCTACGCCGTAGCCTATTGCTGGCCTGTACGCTGGCACTGACCCATGCGTCAGCAGGTAGCCTGACACTCCCACGTTTCTGTACCCTCACCTGTGCCCTAACCCTTGCCGTTCCGTAACCCTAACCCTAGCCCGGAATGGAAAACCACCACCAGCCCTAATCCTAACCCACAAGCCGTGGCTTACTCCTGGCCCGTACGCTGGCACTGACCGTGCTTCAGCACGTAGCCTGACCCTCCCACGTTTCCGTACCATCACCTGTGCCCTAAGCCTTGCCGTTCCCTAACCCTAACCCTAGCCCGGCACAGAAACCCACAACCAGCCCTACACTTTACCCTACGCCGTAGCCTACTCCTGGCCCGAACGCTGGCACTGACCCGTTCATCAGCACGTAGCCTGACCCTCCCACGTTTCCTTACCCTCACCTGTGCCCTAAGCCTTTCTGTTCCCTAACCATAACCCTAGACCGGAACGGAAACCCACCACCATCCCTAAATCTTACCCACAAGCCATAGCCTACACCTGGCCCGTACACTGGCACTGACCCGTGCGTCAGCACGTAGCCTGACCCTCCCACTTTCCTGTACCCTTACCTGAGCCCTAAGACTTGCCGTTCCCTAACCCTAACCCTAGACCGGAACGGAATCCCACCACCAGCCCTACACCATACCATATGCCGTAGCCTACTCCTGGCCCGTACGCTGGCACTGACCCGTGCGTCAGCATGTAGCCTGACCCTCCCACGTTTCCGTACCCTCACCTCTGCCCTAAGCCTTGCTGTTCCCTAACACTAACCCTAGCCTGGAATGGAAACCCACCACCAGCTCTACACCTAACCACCAAACCGTAGCCTACTCCTGGCCGGTACGCTGGCACTGACACGTGCGTCATCACGTAGCCTGAACCTCCCTCGTTTCCGTACCCTCACGTGTGCCCTAAGCTTTGCCGTTCCCTAACCCTAACTGTAGCCCGGAACGGAAACCCACCAACAGCCCTACACCTTACCCCCAACTCTAGCCTACTCCTGGTCCACACGCTGGCACTGACCCATGCGTCAGAACGTATCCTGAACCTGCCACGTTGCTGTACCCTCACCTGTGCCCTAAACCTTGCCATTCCCTAACCCTAAACCTAGCCCGGAACGGAAACCCACCACCAGCCCTATACTAACCCCCAAGCCGTAGCCTATTCCTGGCCGGTACGATGGCACTGACCCGTGCGTCAGCACGTAGCCTGATCCTCCCACGTTTGCGGAACCTCACCTGTGCTCTAAGACTTGCCGTTCCCTAACACTAACCCTAGCCCGGAACGGAATCCCACCACCAGCCCTACACCTTTCCGTACGCCATAGCCTATTCCTGGCTCGTACGCAGGCACTGACAATTTCATCAGCACGTAGCCTGACACTCCCACGTTTCTGTACCCTCACCTGTGCCCTAAGCCTTGCCGTTCACTAACCCTAACCCTAGCCCGGAACGGAAACCCACCAGCAGCCCTACACCTTACCCCCAAGCCGTAGCCTACTCCTGGCCGGTACGCTGGCACTGACACGTGCGTCAGCACGTAGCCTGACCCTCACACGTTTCCGTACCCTCACCTGTGCCCTAAGCCTTGCCGTTTCCTAACCCTAACCCTAGCCCAGAACAGAAACCCACCACCAGCCCTACACTCTACCCTACGCCATAGCCTATTCCTGGCCCGTACGCTGGCTCTGAGCCGTGCGTCATCACGTAGCCTGACCCTCCCACGTTTCCGTACCCTCACCTGTGCCCTAAGCCTTGACGTTCCCTAACCCTAACCCTAGCCCGGAACAGAAACCCACCACCAGCCCTACACCTTACCCTATGCCGTAGCCTACACCTGGCCCGTACACGGGCACTGACCTGTGCTTCAGCACGTAGCCTGAACCTCCCATCTTACCGAACCCTCACCTGTGCCCTAAGACTTGCCGTTCCCTAACCCTAACCCAAGCCCGGAACGGAAACCCACCACCAGCCCTAAAACTTACCCACAAGCCGTAGCCTACTCCTGGCCCGTACGCTGGCACTGACCCGTGTGTCAGCACGTAGCCTGACCCTCCCACGTTTCTGTACCATCACCTGTGCCCTAAGCCTTGCCGTTCCCTCACCCTCACCCTAGCCAGGAATAGAAACCGACCAGCAGCCCTACACCTTACCCTACGCCGTAGCCTACTCCTGGCACGTACGCTGGCACTGACACATGCGTCAGCATGTAGCCTGAACCTCCCACGTTTCCGTACCCTCAACTGTGCCCTAAGCCTTGCTGTTCCCTAACACTAACCCTAGCCTGGAATGGAAACCCACCACCAGCCCTACACCTAACCACCAAACCGTAGCCTACTCCTGGCCGGTACGCTGCCACTGACACGTGCGTCATCACGTAGCCTGAACCTCCCACGTTTCCGTACCCTCACATGTGCCCTAAGCTTTGCCGTTCCCTAACCCTAACTGTAGCCCGGAACGGAAACCCACCAACAGCCCTACACCTTATCCCCAAGCTGTAGCCTACTCCTGGTCCATACGCTGGCACTGACCCGTGCGTCAGAACGTATCCTGAACCTGCCACGTTGCTGTACCCTCACCTGTGCCCTAAACCTTGCCATTCCCTAACCCTAACCCTAGGCTGGAACGGAAACCCACCACCAGCCCTAAACCTTACCCTACGCTGTAGCCTACTCCTGGCCCATACGCTGGCACTGACCCGTGCGTCAGCACGTAGCCTGAACCTCCCACGTTTCCGTACCCTCACCTGGGCCCTAAGCATTGCCGTTCCCTAACACTAACCCTAGCACGGAAAGGAAACCCACCACCAGCCCTACACCTTACCCTACGCCGTAGCCTACTCCTGGCCCGAACTCTGGCAGTGACCCGTGCGTCAGCACGTAGCCTGACCCTCCAACGTTTCCGTACCGTCAGCTGTGCCCTAAGCCTTGCCGTTCCCTAACCCTAACCCTAGACCGCTACGGAAACCCACAACCAGCCCTAAACCTTACCCTAAGCCCTCGCCTACTCCTGGCCCATACACTGGCACTGACATGTGCGTCAGCACTTAGCCTGACCTTACCACATTTCTGTACCCTCACCTGTGACCTAAGGCTTGCCGTTCCCTAACCCTAACCCCAGTACGGAACGGAAACCCACCACCAGCCCTAAATCTAATGCCCAAACCATAGCCTACTCCTGCACCGTACGCTGGCACTGACCCGTGCGTCACCATGTAGCCTGACCCTCGCACGTTTCTGTACCCTCACCTGTGCCCTAAGCCTTGCCGTTCCCTAACCATAAACCTAGCCTTGAATGGAAACCCGCCACCAGCCCTACATCTAACCCCCAAGCCATAGCCTACTCCTGGCCGGAACGCTGGCACTGACACGTGCGTCAGCACGTACCCTGACCCTCACACGTTTCCGTACCCTCACCTGTGCCCTAAGCTTTGCCGTTCCCTAACCCTAACCCTAGCCCGGAGCAGAATCCAACCACCAGCCCTACACTTTACCCTACGGCGTAGCATATTCCTGGCCCATACGCTGGCACTGATCCTTGCGTCAGCACGTAGCCTGACCCTCCCAAGTTTCCGTACCCTCACCTGTGCACTAAGCCTTGACGTTCGCTAACCGTAACCCTAGCCTGGAACAGAAACCCACCACCAGCCCTACACCTTACCACCACGCCGTAGCCTACTCCTGGCCCATATGCTGGCACTGACCCGTGCGTCAGCACATAGCCTGAACCTCCCACGTTTCCGTAACCTCACCTGTGCCCTAAGCCTTGCCGTTCCCTAACCCTAACCCTAGCCCGGAACGGAAACCCACCACCAGCCCTAAATATTTCCCTACGCCGTAGCCTACTCCTGGCCCGTATGCTGGCACTGACCCGTGCGTCACCATGTAGACTGACACCCCACGTTTCCATACCCTCACCTGGGACCTAAAGCTTGCCGTTCCCTAAAACTAACCCTAGCCCGGAATGGAAACCCACCACCAGCCCTAAAACTTACCCCCATGCCATAGCCTACTCCTGGCCCGTACACAGGCACTGACCCGTGCGTCAGCACGTAGCCTGAGCCTCCCACTTTTCCGTACCCTCTGCTAAGCCCTAAGCCTTGGCCTTCCCTAACTCTAACCCAAGCCCTGAACGGAATCCCACGACCAGCCCTACACCTTAATGTATGCCGTAGCCTATTCCTGGCCCGTACGCTGGCACTGACCCGTGCGTCAGCACGTACCCTGACCCTCCCACGTTTCCGTACCCTCACCTGTGCCCTAAGCCTTGCCGTTCCCTAACCCTAACCCTAGCCCTGAACGGAAACCCACCACCAGCCCTAAACCTTTCCCTACGCCGTAGCCTACACCTGGCCCATACGCTGGCACTGACCCGTGCGTCAGCATGTAGTCTGACCCCCTCATGTTGCCGTACCCTCACCTGGGCCCTAAGCCTTGCCGTTCCCTAACCCTAACCCTAGCCCGGAACGGAAACCCACCACAAGCCCTACACCTTACCCTATACCGTAGCCTACTCCTGGCCCGAACGCTGGCACTGACCCGTGCGTCAGCACGTAGCCTGACCTTCACACATTTCCGTACCTTCACCTGTGCCGTAAGCCTTGCTGTTCCCTAACCCTAACCCTAGTACGGAACGGAAAATCACCACAAGCCATACACCTAACCTCCAAGCCATAGCCTACTTATGGCCCGTACGCTGGCACTGACCCGTGCGTCAGCACGTAGCCTGACCCTCCCACGTTTCCGTACCATCACCTTTGCCCTAAGCCTTGCCGTTCCCTAACCCTAACCCTAGCCCGGTACAGAAACCCACCACCAGCCCTACACCTTAACCCCAAACCGTAGCCTACTCCTGGCCGGTACGATTGCACTGACCCGTGCGTCAGCACGTAGCCTGACCCTCCCACGTTTCCGTACCCTCACCTGTGCCCTAAGCCTTGCCGTTCCCTAACCAAAACCCTAACCCGGAACGGAAACCCACCACCATCCCTAAACCTTTCCCAAATGGGTAGCCTACTCCTCGCCCATACGCTCGAACTGACCCATGCGTCAGCATGTAGTTTGACCCTCCCACGTTTCCGTACCCTCACCTGGGCCCTAAGCCTTGCCATTCCCTAACACTAACCTTAGTCCGGAAAGGAAACCCACCACCAGCCCTACACCTTACCCTATGCCGTAGCCTACACCTGGCCCATACACAGGCACTGACCTGTGCTTCAGCACGTAGCCTGACCCTCCCACGTTTGCGGACCCTCACCTGTGCCCTAAGACTTGCCGTTCCCTAACACTAACCCTAGTCCGGAACGGAATCCCACCACCTTCCCTACACCTTTCCCTACGCCGTAGCCTATTCCTGGCTCGTACGCAGGCACTGACACTTTCATCAGCACGTAGCCTGACCCTCCCACGTTTCTGTACCCTCACCTGTGCCCTAAGCTTTGCCGTTCACTAACCCTAACCCTAGCCCGGAACGGAAACCCACCACCAGCCCTACAGCTTACCCCCAAGCCGTAGCCTACTCCTGGCCGGTACGCTGGCACTGACACGTGCGTCAGCACGTAGCCTGACCCTCACACGTTTCCGTACCCTCACCTGTGCCCTAAGCCTTGCCGATTCCTAACCCTAACCCTAGCCCGGAACAGAAACCCACCAGCAGCCCTAAACTCTACACCACGCCATAACCTATTCCTGGCCCGTACGCTGGCTCTGAGCCGTGCGTCATCACGTAGCCTGACCCTCCCACGTTTCCGTACCCTCACCTGTGCCCTAAGCCTTGACGTTCCCTAACCCTAACCCTAGCCCGGAACAGAAACCCACCACCAGCCCTACAACTTACCACCATGCCGTAGCCTACTCCTGGCCCATATGCTGGCACTGACCCGTGCGTCAGCACGTAGCCTGACCCTCCCATGTTTCCGTAACCTCATCTGTGCCCTAAGCCTTGCCGTTCCCTAACCTTAACCCTAGCCCGGAACGGAAACCCACCACCAGCCCTACACCTTACCCTATGCCGTAGGCTACACCAGGCCCGTACACGGGCACTGACCTGTGCTTCAGCACGTAGCCTGACCCTCCCATGTTACCGTACCCTCACCTGTGCCCTAAGACTTGCCGATCCCTAACCCTAACCCTAGCCCGGAACGGAAACCCACCACCAGCCCTAAAACTTACCCACAAGCCGTAGCCTACTCCTGGCCCGTACGCTGGCACTGACCCGTGTGTCAGCACGTAGCCTGACCCTCCCACGTTTCTGTACCATCACCTGTGCCCTAAGCCTTGCCGTTCCCTCACCCTCACCCTAGCCAGGAATAGAAACCCACCAGCAGCCCTACACCTTACCCTACGCCGTAGCCTACTCCTGGCACGTACGCTGGCACTGACACATGCGTCAGCATGTAGCCTGAACCTCCCACGTTTCCGTACCCTCACCTGTGCCCTAAGCCTTGCTGTTCCCTAACACTAACCCTAGCCTGGAATGGAAACCCACCACCAGCCCTACACCTAACCACCAAACCGTAGCCTACTCCTGGCAGGTACGCTGGCACTGACACGTGCGTCATCACGTAGCCTGAACCTCCCACGTTTCTGTACCCTCACATGTGCCCTAAGCTTTGCCGTTCCCTAACCCTAACTGTAGCCCGGAACGGAAACCCACCAACGGCCCTACACCTTACCCCCAAGCTGTAGCCTACTCCTGGTCCATACGCTGGCACTGACCCGTGCGTCAGAACGTATCCTGAACCTGCCACGTTGCTGTACCCTCACCTGTGCCCTAAACCTTGCCATTCCCTAACCCTAACCCTAGCCCGGAACGGAAACCCACCACCAGCCCTAAACCTTACCCTACGCTGTAGCCTACTCCTGGCCCGTACGCTGGCACTGACCCGTGCGTCAGCACGTAGCCTGAACCTCCCACGTTTCCGTACCCTCACCTGGTCCCTAAGCATTGCCGTTCCCTAACACTAACCCTAGCCCGGAAAGGAAACCCACCACCAGCCCTACACCTTACCCTACGCTGTAGCCTACTCCTGGCCCGAACTCTGGCAATGACCCATGCGTCAGCACGTAGCCTGACCCTCCCATGTTTCCGTACCCTCACCTGTGCCCTAAGCCTTGCCGTTCCCTAACCCTAACCCTAGACCGCAACGGAAACCCACCACCAGGCCTACACCTTACCCTACGCCCTCGCCTACTCCTGGCCTGTACACTGGCACTGACATGTGCGTCAGCACTTAGCCTGACCTTACCACATTTCCGTAACCTCACCTGTGACCTAAGGCTTGCCGTTCCCTAACCCTAACCCTAGTACGGAACGGAAACCCACCACCAGCCCTAAATCTAACGCCCAAACCATAGCCTACTCCTGCACCGTACGCTGGCACTGACCCGTGCGTCACCATGTAGCCTGACCCTCGCACGTTTCCGTACCCTCACCTGTGCCCTAAGCCTTGCCGTTCCCTAACCATAAACCTAGCCTTGAATGGAAACCCGCCACCAGCCCTACATCTAACCCCCAAGCCGTAGCCTACTCCTGGCCGGTACGCTGGCACTGACACGTGCGTCAGCACGTACCCTGACCCTCCCACGTTTCCGTACCCTCACCTGTGCCCTAAGCTTTGCCGTTCCCTAACCCTAACCCTAGCCCGGAACAGAATCCAACCACCAGCCCTACACTTTACCCTACGCCGTAGCATATTCCTGGCCCATACGCTGGCACTGATCCTTGCGTCAGCACGTAGCCTGACCCTCCCAAGTTTCCGTACCCTCACCTGTGCCCTAAGCCTTGACGTTCGCTAACCCTAACCCTAGCCTGGAACAGAAACCCACCACCAGCCCTACACCTTACCACCACGCCGTAGCCTACTCCTGGCCCATATGCTGGCACTGACCCGTGCGTCAGCATGTAGACTGACACCCCACGTTTCCATACCCTCACCTGGGCCCTAAACCTTGCCGTTCCCTAACACTAACCCTAGCCCGGAATGGAAACCCACCACCAGCCCTAAAACTTACCCCCATGCCATAGCCTACTCCTGGCCCGTACACAGGCACTGACTCGTCCGTCAGCACGTAGCCTGACCCTCCCACTTTTCCGTACCCTCAGCTAAGCCCTAAGCCTTGGCCTTCCCTAACTCTAACCCAAGCCCGGAACGGAATCCCACCACCAGCCCTACACATTAACGTATGCCGTAGCCTATTCCTAGCCCGTACGCTGGCACTGACACGTGCGTCAGCACGTAGCCTGACACTCCCAAGTTTCCGTTCCCTCACCTGTGCCCTAAGCCATGCCGTTCCCTAACCCAAACCCTAGCCAGGAACAGAAACCCACCAGAAGCCCTAAACCTTACCATACGCCGTAGCCCAATCCTGGCCCGTACGCTGGCACTGACCCGTGAGTCAGCACGTAGCCTGACCCTCCCACGTTTCCGTACCCTCACCTGTGCCCTAAGCCTTGCCGTTCCCTCACCATTACCCTAGCCAGGAACGGAAATCCACCAGCAGCCCTACACCTTACCCTATGCCGTAGCCTACTCCTGGCCCGTACGCTGGCAGTGACCCGTGCGTCAGCACGTAGCCTGACCCTCACACATTTCCGTACACTCACCTGTGCCCTAAGCCTTGCCGTTCCCTAACCCTAACCCTAGTCCGGAACAGAAACCCACCACCAGCCCTACAGCTTACCCCCAAGCCATAGACTATTCCTGGCCCGTACGCTGGCACTGACCCGTGCGTAAGCATGTAGCCTGACCCTCCCACGTTTCCGTACCCTCACCTGTGCCCTAAGCCTTGCAGTTCCCTAACCCTAACCCTAGCGCGGAACGAAAAACCACCACCAGCCCTACACCTTACCCCCAAGCCGTAGCCTACTCCTGGCCGGTACGCTGGCACTGACACGTGCATCAGCATGTAGCCTGAACCTCCCACATTTCCGTAACCTCACCTGTGCCCTACGCTTTGCCATTCCCTAACCCTAACTGTAGCCCGAAAGGGAAACAGCCCTACACATTACCCTACGCCGTAGCCTACTCCTGGCCGGTACGCTGGCACTGACACGTGCGTCAGCACGTAGCCTGACCCTCACACGTTTCCCTACCCTCACCTGTGCCCTAAGCGTTGCCGTTCCCTAACCCTAACCCTAGTCCGGAACGGAAACCCACAACCAGCCCTACAGCTTACCACCAAGCCATAGCCTATTCCTGGCCTGTACGCTGGCACTCACCCGTGTGTCAGCATGTAGCCTGAAACTCCCACGTTTCCGTACCCTCACCTGTGCCCTAAGCCTTGCCGTGCCCTAACCCTAACCCTAGCCCCGAACGGAAACCCAACACCAGCCCTACACCTAACCCCCAAGCCGTAGCCTACTCCTGGCTGGTACGCTGGCACTGACCTGTGCATCGACACATAGCCTGACCCTCCCCCGTTTCCGTACCCTCACCTGTGCTCTAAGCCTTGCCGTTCCCTAACCCTAACCCTAGCCATGAACGGAAACCCACCACCAGCCCTACAACTTACCCCCAAGCCGTAGGCTACTCCTGGACCTTACGCTGGCACTGACCCGTGCGTCAGCACGTAGACTGACCCTCCCACGTTTGCGGACCCTCACCTGTGCCCTAAGCCTTGCCATTCCCTAACCCTAACCCTAGCCCGGAATGGAAAACCACCACCAGCCCTACACCTTTCCCTATGCCGTAGCCTATTCCTGGCCCATACGCAGGCACTGACCCTTTCATCAGCACGTAGCCTGACCCTCCCACGTTTCCGTACCCTCACCTGTGCCCTAAGCCTTGCCGTTCCCTAACCCTAACCCTAGTACGGAACGGAAACACACCACAAGCCCTACAACTAACGCCCAAGCCATAGCCAAATGCCGGCCCGTACGCTGGCACTGACCCGTGCGTCAGCACGTAGCCTGCTCCTCCTACGTTTCCATACCCTCACCTGTGCCCTAAGCCTTGCTGTTCCCTAACACTAACCCTAGCCTGGAACGGAAACCCACCACCAGCCCTACAACTAACCACAAAGCCGTAGCCTACTCCTGGCCCGTACGCTGGCACTGACCCGTGCGTCAGCACGTAGCCTGACCCTCCCACGTTTCCGTATCCTCACCGGTGCCCTAAGCCTTGCTGTTCCCTAACACTAACCCTAGCCCGGAACGGAAACCCACCGCGAGCCCTAGACCTTATCCTAAGCCGTAGCCTATTGCTGGCCTGTACGCTGGCACTGACCCATGCATCAGCAGGTAGCCTGACACTCCCACGTTTCTGTACCCTCACCTGTGCCCTAAGCCTTGCCGTTCTGTAACCCTAACCCTAGCCCGGAACGGAAACCCACCACCAGCCCTAATCCTAACCCACAAGCCGTGGCTTACTCCTGGCCCGTACGCTGGCACTGACCGTGTGTCAGCACATAGCCTGACCCTCCCACGTTTCCGTACCATCACCTGTGCCCTAAGCCTTGCCGTTCCCTAACCCTAACCCTAGCCCCGCACAGAAACCCACCACCAGCCCTACACATTACCCTACGCCGTAGCCTACTCCTGGCCCGAACCCTGGCACTGACCCGTGCGTCAGCACGTAGCCTGACCCTCCCACGTTTCCGTACCCTCACCTGTGCCCTAAGCCTTGCCGTTTCCTAAACCTAACCCTAGCCCGGAACAGAAACCCACCACCAGCCCTACACTCTACCCTACGCCATAGCCTATTCCTGGCCCGTACGCTGGCTCTGAGCCGTGCATCATCACGTAGCCTGACCCTCCCACGTTTCCGTACCCTCACCTGTGCCCTAAGCCTTGACGTTCCCTAACCCTAACCCTAGCCCGGAACAAAATCCCACCACCAGCCCTACACCTTACCCTATGCCGTAGCCTACACCTGGCCCGTACGCGGGTAATGACCCGTGCTTCAGCACGTAGCCTAACCCTCCCATGTTACTGTACACTCACCTGTACCCTAAGCCTTGCCGTTCCCTAACCCTAACCCTAGCCCGGAACGGAAAAACACCACCAGCCCGAAAACTTACCCACAAGCTGTAGCCTACTCCTGGCCCGTACGCTGGCACTGACCCGTGCGTCAGCACGTAGCCTGACCCTCCCACGTTTCCGTACCCTCACCTGTGCCCTAAGCCTTGCCGTTCCCTAACCCTAACCATAGCCCGGAACGAAAACCCATCACCAGCCTTACACCTTACCCTACGCCGTAGCCTACTCCTGGTCCATACGCTGGCAGTGACCCGTACGTCAGCCCGTAGCCTGACCCGCCCACGTTTCCGTACCCTCACCAGTGCCCTAAGCCTTGCCGTTCCCTAACCCTAACCCTAGCCCTGAACGGAAAACCACCACCAGCCCTAAACCTTTCCCTACTCCGTAGCCTACTCCTCGCCCATACGCTCGCACTAACCCGTGTGTCAGCATTTAGTTTGACACTCCCACGTTTCCATACCCTCACCTGGGCCCTAAGCCTTGCCGTTCCCTAACACTAACCGTAGCCCGGAACGGAAACCCACCACCAACCCTACACCTTACCCTACGCCGTAGCCTACTCCTGGCCCGAACGCTGGCACTGACACGTGCGTCAGCACGTAGCCTGACCCTCCCACTTTTCCGTACCCTCAACTGTGCCCTAAGCCTTGCCGTTCCCTAAGCCTAACCCTAGCCCAGAACGGAAACCCACCACCAGCCCTACACCATACCCTACGCCGTAGCCTACTCCTGGCCCGTACTCTGGCACTGACCCGTGCGTCAGCACATAGCCTGATCTTCCAACATTTCCGTACCCTCACCGGCGCCCTAAGCCTTGCCGTTCCCTAACCCTAACCATACCTTGAATGGAAACCCACCACCAGCCCTACACCTTATCGTATGCCGTAGCCTAGTCCTGTCCCGTACGCTGGCACAGACCCGTGCGTCAGCATGTAGCCTGATCCTCCCACGTTTCCGTACCCTCACCTGGGCCCTAAGCCTTGCCGTTCCCTAACCCTAACCCTAGCCCGGAATGGAAACCCACCACAAGCCCTACACCTTACCATACGCCGTAGCGTTCTCCTGGCCCGTACGCTGGCACTGACCCGTGAGTCTGCACGTAGCCTCACAATCCCACGTTTCCATAACCTCAACTGTGCCCTAAGCCTTGCTGTTCCCTCACCCTAACCCTAGCCATGAACGGAAACCCACCAGCAGCCCTACACCAAACCCTACGCCGTAGCCTACTCCTGGCCCGTACACTGGCACTGACCCGTGCGTCAGCACGTAGCCTGACCCTCCCACATTTCCGTACCCTCACCTGGGCCCTAAGCCTTGCCGTTCCCTCACCCTAACCCTAGCCCGGAACAGAAACCCACCACCAGCCCTAAACCTTTCCCTACAGGGTAGCCTACTCCTCGCCCGTACGCTCGCACTGACCCATGCGTCAGTATGTAGCTTGACCCTCTCACGTTTCCGTACCCTCACCTGGGCCCAAAGCCTTGCCGTTCCCTAACACTAACCTTAGCCCGGAACGGAAACCCACCACCAGCCCTACACCTTACCGTACGCCGTAGCCTAATCCTTGCCCGAACGCTGGCATTGACCCGTGCGTCAGCACGTAGCCTGACCCTCCCACGTTTCCGTACCCTCACCTATGCCCTAAGCCTTGCAGTTCCCTAACACTAACCCTAGCCCGGAACGGAAACCCACCACCAGCCCTACACCATACCTTACGCCGTCACGTACTCCTGGCGCGTACACTGGCACTGACACGTGCGTCAGCACGTAGCCTGACCTTCCCACATTTCCGTACACTCACCTGTGCCCTAAGCCTTGCCCTTCCCTAACCCTAACCGTAGCCCGGAATGAAAACCCACCACCAGCCCTACACCTTATCCGCAAGCCGTAGCCTACTCCTGGCCTATATGCTAGCACTGACCCGTGTGTCAGCACGTAGCCTGACCCTCCCACGTTTCCGTAAACTCAGTTGTGCCCTAAGCCTTGCCGTTCCCTAACCTTAACCCTAGCCCAGAACGGAAACCCACCACCAGCCCTACACCTTACCCTATGCCATAGCCTACACCTGGCCCGTACACGGGCACTGACCTGTGCTAAGCACGTAGCCTGACCCTCCCATGTTACCGTACCCTCACCTGTGCCCTAAGACTTGCCGTTCCCTAACCCTAACCCTAGCCCGGAACGGAAACACACCACCAGCCCTAAAACTTACCCACAAGCCGTAGCCTACTCCTGGCCCGTACGCTGGCACTGACCCGTGTGTCAGCACGTAGCCTGACCCTCCCACGTTTCTTTACCATCACCTGTGCCCTAAGCCTTGCCGTTCCCTCACCCTCACCCTAGCCAGGAATAGAAACCCACCAGCAGCCCTACACCTTACCCTACGCCGTAGCCTACTCCTGGCACGTACGCTGGCACTGACACATGTGTCAGCATGTAGCCTGAACCTCCCACGTTTCCGTACCCTCACCTGTACCATAAGCCTTGCTGTTCCCTAACACTAACCCTAGCCTGGAATGGAAACCCACCACCAGCCCTACCGCTAACCACCAAACCGTAGCCTACTCCTGGCCGGTACGCTGGCACTGACACGTGCGTCATCACGTAGCCTGAACCTCCCACGTTTCCGTACCCTCAGATGTGCCCTAAGTTTTGCCGTTCCCTAACCCTAACTGTAGCCCGGAACGGAAAACCACCAACAGCCCTACACCTTACCCCCAAGCTGTAGCCTACACCTGGTCCATACGCTGGCACTGACCCGTGTGTCAGAACGTATCCTGAACCTGCCACATTGCTGTACCCTCACCTGTGCCCTAAACCTTGGCATTCCGTAACCCTAACCCTAGCCCGGAACGGAAACCCACCACCAGCCCTAAACCTTACCCTACGCTGTAGCCTACTCCTGGCCCGTACGCTGGCACTGACCCGCGCGTCAGCACGTAGCCTGAACCTCTCACGTTTCCGTACCCTCATATGGGCCCTAAGCACTGCCGTTCCCTAACACTAACCCTAGCCCGGAAAGGAAACCCACCACCAGCCCTACACCTTACCCTGCGCCGTAGCCTACTCCTGGCCCGAACTCTGGCACTGACCCGTGCGTCAGCACGTAGCCTGACCCTCCCACGTTTCCGTACCCTCACCTGTGCCCTAAGCCTTGCCGTTCCCTAACCCTAACCCTAGACCGCAACGGAAACCCACCACCAGGCCTACACCTTACCCTACGCCCTCGCCTACTCCTGGCCCGTACACTGGCACTGACATGTGCGTCAGCACTTAGCCTGACATTACCACATTTCCGTACCCTCAACTGTGACCTAAGGCTTGTTGTTCCCTAACCCTAACCCTAGTACGGATAGGAAACCCACCACCAGCCCTAAATCTAACGCCCAAACCATAGCCTACTCCTGCACCGTACGCTGGCACTGACCCGTGCGTCACCATGTAGCCTGACCCTCGCACGTTTCCGTACCGTCACCTGTGCCCTAAGCCTTGCCGTTCCCTAACCATAACCCTAGCCTTGAATGGAAACCCGCCACCAGCCCTACATCAAAACCCCAAGCCGTAGCCTACTCCTGTCCGGTACGCTGGCACTGACACGTGCGTGATCACGTACCCTGACCCTCCCACGTTTCCGTACCCTCACCTGTGCCCTAAGCTTTGCCGTTCCCTAACCCTAACCCTAGCCCGGAACAGAATCCAACCACCAGCCCTACACTCTACCCTACGCCGTAGCATATTCCTGGCCCATACGCTGGCACTGATCCTTGCGTCAGCACGTAGCCTGACCCTCCCACGTTTCTGTACCCTCACCTGTGCCCTAAGCCTTGCCGTTCCCTAACCCTAACCCTAGACCGCAACGGAAACCCACCACCAGGCCTACACCTTACCCTACGCCCTCGCCTACTCCTGGCCCGTACACTGGCACTGACATGTGCGTCAGCACTTAGCCTGACATTACCACATTTCCGTACCCTCACCTGTGACCTAAGGCTTGTTGTTCCCTAACCCTAACCCTAGTACGGATAGGAAACCCACCACCAGCCCTAAATCTAACGCCCAAACCATAGCCTACTCCTGCACCGTACGCTGGCACTGACCCGTGCGTCACCATGTAGCCTGACCCTCGCACGTTTCCGTACCGTCACCTGTGCCCTAAGCCTTGCCGTTCCCTAACCATAACCCTAGACTTGAATGGAAACCCGCCAACAGCCCTACATCAAAACCCCAAGCCGTAGCCTACTCCTGTCCGGTACGCTGGCACTGACACGTGCGTGATCACGTACCCTGACCCTCCCAAGTTTCCGTACCCTCACCTGTGCCCTTAGCCTTGCCGTTCCCTAACCCTAACCCTAGCCCGGAACGAAAACCCACCACCAGCCTTACACCTTACCCTACGCCGTAGCCTACTCCTGGTCCATACGCTGGCAGTGACCCATACGTCAGCACGTAGCCTGACCCGCCCACGTTTCCGTACCCTCACCTGTGCCCTAAGGCTTGCCGTTCCCTAACCCTAACCCTAGCCCGGAACAGAAAACCACCACCAGCCCTAAAACTTTCCCTACTCCGTAGCCTACTCCTCGCCCGTACGCTCGCACTAACCCGTGCGTCAGCATTTAGTTTGACACTCCCACGTTTCCGTACCCTCACCTGGGCCCTAAGCCTTGCCGTTCCCTAACACTAACCGTAGCCCGGAACGGAAACCCACCACCAGCCCTACACCTTACCCTACGCTGTAGCCTACTCCTGGCCCGAACGCTGGCACTGACCCGTGCGTCAGCACGTAGCCTGACCCTCCCACTTTTCCGTAACCTCACCTGGGCCCTAAGCCTTGCCGTTCCCTCACCCTAACCCTAGCCTGGAACAGAAACCCACCACCAGCCCTAAACCTTTCCCTACTGGGTAGCCTACTCCTCGCCCGTATGCTCGCACTGACCCATGCGTCAGTATGTAGTTTGACCCTCGCACGTTTCCGTACCCTCACCTGTGCCCTAAGACTTGCCATTCCCTAACCCTAACCCTAGCCCGGAACGGAAACCCACCACCAGCCCTAAAACTTACCCACAAGCCGTAGCCTACTCCTGGCCCGTACGCTGGCACTGACCCGTGTGTCAGCACGTAGCCTGACCTTCCCACGTTTCTGTAGCATCACCTGTGCCCTAAGCCTTGCCGTTCCCTCACCCTCAACCTAGCCAAGAATAGAAACCCACCAGCAGCCCTACACCTTACCCTACGCCGTAGCCTACTCCTGGCCCGTACGCTGGCACTGACCCGTGCGTCAGCACGTAGCCTGACCCTCTCAATTTTCCGTACCATCATCTGTGCCCTAAGCCTTGCCGTTCCCTAACCCTAACCCTAGCCCGGAACGAAAACCCACCACCAGCCCTTCACCTTACCCTATACCGTAGCCTACACCTGGCCCGTACGCGGGTAATGACCCGTGCTTCAGCACGTAGCCTAAACCTCCCATGTTACTGTACACTCACCTATACCCTAAGCCTTGCCGTTCCCTAACCCTAACCCTAGCCCAGAACGGAAAAACACCACCAGCCCGAAAACTTACCCACAAGCTGTAGCCTACTCCTGGCCCGTATGCTGGCACTGACCCGTGCGTCAGCACGTAGCCTGACCCTCCCACGTTTCCGTACCCTCACCTGTGCCCTAAGCCTTGCCGTTCCCTAACCCTAACCATAGCCCGGAACGAAAACCCACCACCAGCCTTACACCTTACCCTACGCCGTAGCCTACTCCTGGTCCATACGCTGGCAGTGACCCGTACGTCAGCACGTAGCCTGACCTGCCCACGTTTCCGTACCCTCACCAGTGCCCTAAGCCTTGCCGTTCCCTAACCCTAACCCTAGCCCGGAACGGAAAACCACCACCAGCCCTAAACCTTTCCCTACTCCGTAGCCTACTCCTCGCCCGTACGCTCGCACTAACCCGTGTGTCAGCATTTAGTTTGACACTCCCACGTTTCCGTACCCTCACCTGGGCCCTAAGCCTTGCCGTTCCCTAACACTAACCGTAGCCCGGAACGGAAACCCACCACCAACCCTACACCTTACCCTACGCCGTAGCCTACTCCTGGCCCGAACGCTGGCACTGACACGTGCGTCAGCACGTAGCCTGACCCTCCCACTTTTCCGTACCCTCAACTGTGCCCTAAGCCTTGCCGTTCCCTAACCCTAACCCTAGCCCGGAACGGAAACCCACCACCAGCCCTACACCATACCCTACGCCGTAGCATACTCCTGGCCCGTACTCTGGCACTGACCCGTGCGTCAGCACATAGCCTGATCTTCCAACATTTCCGTACCCTCACTGGCGCCCTAAGCCTTGCCGTTCCCTAACCCTAACCATACCTTGAATGGAAACCCACCACCAGCCCTACACCTTATCGTATGCCGTAGCCTAGTCCTGTCCCGTACGCTGGCACAGACCTGTGCGTCAGCATGTAGCCTGATCCTCCCACGTTTCCGTACCCTCACCTGGGCCCTAAGCCTTGCCGTTCCCTAACCCTAACCCTAGCCCGGAATGGAAACCCACCACAAGCCCTAAACCTTACCATACGCCGTAGCGTTCTCCTGGCCCGTACGCTGGCACTGACCCGTGAGTCTGCACGTAGCCTCACAATCCCACGTTTCCATAACCTCAACTGTGCCCTAAGCCTTGCCGTTCCCTCACCCTAACCCTAGCCAGGAACGGAAACCCACCAGCAGCCCTACACCAAACCCTACGCCGTAGCCTACTCCTGGCCCGTACACTGGCACTGACCCGTGCGTCAGCACGTAGCCTGACCCTCCCACGTTTCCGTACCATCACCTGTGCCCTAAGCCTTGTCGTTCCCAAACCCTCACCCTAGCCAGGAACAGAAACCCACCAGCAGCCCTACACCTTACCCTACGCCGTAGCCTACTCCTGGCACGTATGCTGGCACTGACACATGCGTCAGCACGTAGCCTGACCCTCACACGTTTCCGTACCCTCACCTGTGCACTAAGCCTTGCCGTTCCCTAACCCTAACCCTAGTCCGGAACGGAAACACACCACCAGCCCTACAGCTACCCCCAAGTCATAGCCTATTCCTGGCCCGTACGCTGGCACTGACCCGTGCGTCAGCATGTAGCCTGACCCTCCCACGTTTCCGTACCCTCACCTGTGCCCTAAGCCTTGCCGTTCCCTAACCCTAACCCTAGCCCGGAACGGAAACCCACCACCAGCCCTACACTTTACCCCCAAGCCGTAGCCTACTCCTGGCCCGTACGCTGGCACAGACCCGTGCGTCAGCATGAAGCCTGACCCTCCCACATTTGCGGACCCTCACCTGTGCCCTAAGCCTTGCCATTCCCTAACCCTAACCCTAGCCCGGAACGGAAACCCACCACAAACCCTACACCTTTCCCTACGCCGTAGCCTATTCCTGGCTCATACGCAGGAACTGACCCTTTCATCAGCAAGTAGCCTGACCCTCCCACGTTTCCGTACCCTCACCTGTGCCCTAAGCCTTGCCGTTCCCTAACCCTAACCCTAACCCGGAACAGAAACCCACCACCATCCCTAAACCTTTCCCTACTGGGTAGCCTACTCCTCGCCCGTACGCTCGCACTGACCCGTGCGTCAGCATGGAGTTTGACCCTCCCACGTTTCCGTACCCTCACCTGGGCCCTAAGCCTTGCCATTCCCTAACACTAACCCTAGCCCGGAACGGAAACCCACCACAAGCCCTACACCATACCCTACACCGTAGCCTACTCCTGGCCCGTATGCTGGCACTGACCCATGCGTCAGCATGTAGCCTGACCCTCCCACGTTTCCGTACCCTCACCTGTGCCCTAAGCCTTGCCGTTCCCTAACCCTAACCCTAGCCCGGAACTAAAACCCACCACCAGCCCTAAAACTTACCCACAAGCCGTAGCCTACTCCTGGCCCGTACACTTGCACTGACCTGTGCGTCAGCACGTAGCCTGACCCTCCCACTTTTCTGTACCCTTACCTGAGCCCTAAGACTTGCCGTTCCCTAACCCTAACCCTAGCCCGGAACAGAAACCCACCACCAGCCCTACACCTTACCACCACGCCGTAGCCTACTCCTGGCCCATATGCTGGCACTGACCCGTGCGTCAGCACGTAGCGTGACCCTCCCACGTTTCCGTACCCTCAGCTATGCCCTACGCCTTGCCTTTCCCTATCCCTATCCTTATCCCGGAACGGAAACCCACCACCAGCCCTACAACTTACCCCCAAGCCGTAGCCTACTCCTGGCCTGTACGGTGGCACTGACCCTTGCGTCAGCATGTAGCCTGACCCTCCCACGTTTCCGTACCCTCACCTGTGCCGTAAGCCTTGCCGTTCCGTAACCCTAACCCGAGCCCGGAACGGAAACCCACCACCAGCCCTACACCTTACACCCAAGCCGTAGCCTACTCCTGGCCCGTTCGGTGGCACTAACCAGAGCATCAGCAAGTAGGCTGAACCTCCCACGTTTCTGTACCCTCACCCGTGCCCTAAAACTTGCCATTCCGTAACCCTAACCCTAGCCCGGAAAGGATACACACGACCAGCCCTACAGCTTACACCCAAGCCGTAGCCTACTCCTGGCCCATATGCTGGCACTGACCCATGCGTCAGCACGTAGCGTGACCCTCGCACGTTTCCGTACCCTCACCTGTGCCCTAAGCCTTGCCGTTCCCTAACCCTAACCCTAGCCCGGAACGGAAACCCACCACCAGCCCTACACCTTACCCTATGCTGTAGCCTACACCTCGCCCGTATGCGGGCACTGCCGCGTGCGTCAGCACGTAGCAAGACCCTCCAACGTTTCCGTACCCTCACTTGTGCCCTAAGCCTTGCCGTTCCCTAACCCTAACCATAGCCCGGAACGAAAACCCACCACCAGCCCTACACCTTTCCCTATGGCGTAGCCTACTCCTGGCCCATACGCTGGCACTGACCCATGCGTCATCACGTAGCCTGACCCTCCCACTTTTCCGTACCCTCACCTGTCCCCTTAGCCTTGCCGTTCCCTTACCCTAGCCCTAGCCCGGAACGGAAACCCACCACCAGGCCTACACCTTAGCCTATGCCGTAGCCTACTCCTTGCCCGTACCCTGGCACTGAACCATGCGTCAGCACGTAGCAAGACCCTCCAACGTTTCCGTACCCTCACTTGTGCCCTAAGCCTTGCCGTTCCCTAACCCTAACCATAGCCCGGAACGAAAACCCACCACCAGCCCTACACATTTCCCTACGCCGTAGCCTACTCCTGGCCCGTACGCTGGCACTGACCCGTGCGTCAGCACGTAGCCAGACCCTCCCACGTTTCCGTACCCTCACCTGTGCCCTAAGCCTTGCCGTTCCCTAACCCTAACCCTAAACCGGAACAGAAACCCACCACCATCCCTAAACCTTTCCCTACTGGGTAACCTTCTCCTCGCCCGTACGCTCGCACTGACCCATGCGGCAGCATGATGTTTGACCCTCCCACGTTTCCGTACCCTCACCTGGGCCCTAAGCCTTGCCATTCCCTAACACTAACCCTAGCCCGGAACGGAAACCCACCACCAGCCCTACACCTTACCCTATGCCGTAGCCTACACCTGGCCCTTACGCGGGCACTGACCGGTGCTTCATCACGTAGCCTGACCCTCCCACGTTTGCGGACCCTCACCTGTGCCCTAAGACTTGCCGTTCTCTAACCCTAACCCTAGCCCGAATCGGAAAGCCACAACCAGCCCTAAAACTTAGCCACAAGCCTTAGCCTACTCCTGGCCTATACGCTGGCACTGACCCGTGCGTCAGCACGTAGCCTGTCCCTCCCACGTTTCCGTACCCTCACCTGTGCCCTAAGCCTTGCCATTCCCTAACACTAACCCTAGCCCGGAACGGAAAACCACCACAAGCCCTACACCATACCCTACACCGTAGCCTACTCCTGGCCCGTATGCTGGCACTGAACCGTGCGTCAGCATGTAGCCTGACCCTCTCACGTTTCCGTACCCTCACCTGTGCCCTAAGTCTTGACGTTCCCTAACCCTAACCCTAGCCCGGAACGCAATCCCACCAACAGCCCTAAACCTTTCCCTAAGGCGTAGCCTACTCCTGGCCCATACGCTGGCACTGACCCATGCGTCATCACGTAGCCTGACCCTCCCACTTTTCCGTACCCTCACCTGTCCCCTTAGCCTTGCCGTTCCCTTACCCTAGCCCTAGCCTGGAACGGAAACCCACCACCAGGCCTACACCTTAGCCTATGCCGTAGCCTACTCCTTGCCCGTACCCTGGCACTGAACCATGCGTCAGCACGTAGCAAGACCCTCCAACGTTTCCGTACCCTCACTTGTGCCCTAAGCCTTGCCGTTCCCTAACCCTAACCATAGCCCGGAACGAAAACCCACCACCAGCCCTACACCTTTCCCTACGCCGTAGCCTACTCCTGGCCCGTACGCTGGCACTGACCCGTGCGTCAGCACGTAGCCTGACCCTCCCACGTTTCCGTACCCTCACCTGTGCCCTAAGCCTTGCCGTTCCCTAACCCTAACCCTAAACCGGAACAGAAACCCACCACCATCCCTAAACCTTTCCCTACTGGGTAACCTTCTCCTCGCCCGTACGCTCGCACTGACCCGTGCGTCGGCATGATGTTTGACCCTCCCACGTTTCCGTACCCTCAGCTGGGCCCTAAGCATTGCCATTCCCTAACACTAACCCTAGCCCGGAACGGAAACCCACCACCAGCCCTACACCTTACCCTATGCCGTAGCCTACACCTGGCCCTTACGCGGGCACTGACCGGTGCTTCAGCACGTAGCCTGACCCTCCCACGTTTGCGGACCCTCACCTGTGCCCTAAGACTTGCCGTTCCCCAACCCTAACCCTAGCCAGGAACGGAAACCCACCACCAGCCCTACACCTTTCCCAACGCCGTACCCTATTCCTGGCTCGTACGCCGGCACTCACCGTTTCATCAGCACGTAGCCTGACCCTCCCACGTTTCCGTACCCTCACCTGTGCCCTAAGCCTTGCCGTTTCCTAACCCTAACCCTAGCCTGGAACAGAAACCCACCACCAGCCCTACACTCTACCCTACGCCATAGCCTATTCCTGGCCCGTACGCTGGCACTGAGCCGTGCGTCAGCACGTAGCCTGACCCTCCCACGTTTCCGTACCATCACCTGTGCCCTAAGCCTTGACGTTCCCTAACCCTAACCCTAGCCCGGAACAGAAACCCACCACCAGCCCTACAACTTACCACCACGCCGTAGCCTACTCCTGGCCCATATGCTGGCACTGACCCGTGCGTCACCACGTAGCCTGACCCTCCCACGTTTCCGTAACCTCACCTGTGCCCTAAGCCTTGCCGTTCCCTAACCTTAACCTTAGCCCGGAACGGAAACCCACCACCAGCCCTACACCTTACCCTATGCCGTAGCCTACACCTGGCCCGTTCGTGGGAACTGACCTGTGCATCAGCACGTAGCCTGACCCTCCCATGTTACCGTACACTCACCTGTGCCCTAAGCCTTGCCGTTCCCTAACCCTAACCCTAGCCCAGAACGGAAACACACCACCAGCCCTAAACCTTACCCACAAGCCGTAGCCTACTCCTGGCCCGTACGCTGGCACTGACCCATGCGTCAGCACGTAGCCTGACCTTCCCACGTTTCCGTACCATCACCTGTGCCCTAAGCCTTGCCGTTCCCTCACACTCACCCTAGCCAGGAACAGAAACCCACCAGCAACCCTACACCTTACCCTACGCCGTAGCCTACTCCTGGCACGTACGCTGGCACAGACACGTGCATCAGCACGAAGCCTGACCCTCCCACGTTTGCGGACCCTCACCTGTGCCCTAAGCCTTGCCGTTCCCTAACCCTAACCCTAGCCCCGAACGGAAACCCACCACAAGCCCTACACCTTTCCCTACGCCGTAGCCAATTCCTGGGTCACACGCAGGCACTGACCCTTTCATCAGCAAGTAGACTGACCCTCCCACAGTTCCGTACCCTCACCTGTGCCCTAAGCCTTGCCGTTCACTAACACTAACCCTAGCCCGGAACGGAAACCCACCACCAGCCCTACACCTTACTCTATGCCGTAGCCTACACCTGGCCGGTACGCGGGCACTGACCTGTGCTTCAGCACGCAGCCTGACCCTCCCATGTTACCGTACGCTCACCTGTGCCCTAAGCCTTGCCGTTCCCTAACCCTAACCCTAGCCCTTCACAGAGTCCCACCAGCAGCCCTACACCTTATTGTATGCCGTAGCCTAGTCCTGGCCCGTACGCTGGCACTGACCCGTGCGTCAGCATGTAGCCTGACCCTCCCACGTTTCCGTAACCTCACCTGTGCCCTAAGCCTTGCCGTTCCCTAACCCTAACCTTAGCCCGAAACAGAAACCCACCACCAGCCCTACACCTTACCCCCAAGCCGTAGCCTACTCCTGGCCTATGGGCTGGCACTGACCCGTGTGTCCGCATGTAGCGTGACCCTCCCACGTTTCCGTACCCTCACCTGTGCCCTAAGCCTTGCCGTTCCCTAACCCTAACCCTAGCCCGGAACGCAAACCCACCACCAGCCCTACACCTTTCCCTACGCCGTAGCCTACTCCTGACCCGTACGCTGGCACTGAACCATGCGTCATCACGTAGCCTGACCCTCCCACTTTTCCGTACCCACACCTGTGCCCTAAGCCTTGCCGTTCCCTTACCCTAACCCTAGCCCGGAACGGAAACCCACCACCCGCCCTACACCTTACCCTATGCCGTAGCCTACTCCTTGCCCGTACCCTGGCACTGACACGTTCTTCAGCACGTAGCCATACCCTCCCACGTTTCCGTACCCTCACATGTGCCCTAAGCCTTGCCGTTCCCTAAACGTAACCGTAGCCCGGAACGAAAACCCACCACCAGCCCTACACCTTATACTACGCCGTAGCCTACTCCTGGCCCGTACGCTGGCACTGACCCGTGCGTCAGCACGTAGCCTGACCCTCCCACGTTTCCGTTCCCTCACGTGTGCCCTAAGCCTTGCCGTTCCCTAACCCTAACCCTAGTCCGGAACGGAAACCCACCACCAGCCCTACAGCTTACCCCCAAGCCATAGCCTATTCCTGGCCCATACGCTGGTACTGACCAGTGCGTCAGCATGTAGCCTGACTCTCCCACGTTTCCGTACCCTCACCTGTGCCCTAAGCCTTACCGTTCCCTAACCGTATCCCTAGCCCGGAACGGAAACACACCACCAGCCCTACAACTAACCCCCAAGCTGTAGCCTACTCCTGGCCAGTACGCTGGCACTGACCCGTGCATCATCACATACCCTGACCCTCCCACGTTTCCGTACCCTCACCTGTGCCCTAAGCCTTGCTGTTCCCTAACCCTAACCCTAGCCCGGAATGGAATCCCACCACCAGCCATACACCTTACCCCCAAGACGTAGCCTACTCCTGGCCCGTACGTTGGCACTGACACGTGCGTCAGCACGTAGCCTGACCCTCCCACGTTTGTGGACCCTCACCTGTGCCCTAAGCCTTGCCGTTCCCTAACCCTAACCCTAGCCGGAACTGAAACCCACCACCAGCCCTACACTTTACCCTACGCCGTAGCCTACTCCTGGCCCGAACGCTGGCACTGACCCGTGCGTCAGCACGTAGCCTGACCCTCCCACGTTTCCGTACCCTCACCTGTGCCCTAAGCCTTGCCGTTCCCTAACCCTAACCCTAGCCCGGAAATGAAACCAACCACCAGCCCTAAACCTTACCCACAAGCCGTAGCCTACTCCTGGCCCGTACACTGGCACTGACCCGTGCGTCAGCACGTAGCCTGACCCTCCCACTTTTCTGTACCCTTACCTGAGCCCTAAGACTTGCCATTCCCTAACCCTAACCCTAGCGGGGAACAGAAACCCACCACCAGCCCTACACCTTACCACCACGCCGTAGCCTACTCCTGGCCCATATGCTGGCACTGACCCGTACGTTACCACTTAGCCTGACCCTCCCACGTTTCCGTAACCTCACCTGTGCCCTAAGCCTTGACGTTCCCTAACCTTAACCCTAGCCCGGAACGGAAACCCACCACCAGCCCTACACCTTACGCTGTGCCGTAGCTTACACCTGGCCCGTTCGCGGGCACTGACCTGTGCTTCAGCACGTAGCCTGACCCTCCCATGTTACCGTACCCTCACCTGTGCCCTAAGCCTTGCCGTTCCCTAACCTTAAGCCTAGCCCGGAACGGAAACCCACCACCAGCCCTAAACCTTACCCACAAGCCATAGCCTACTCCTGGCCCGTACGCTGGCACCGACCCGTGCGTCAGCACGTAGCCTGACCCTCCCACGTTTCCGTACCATCACCTGTGCCCTAAGCCTTGTCCTTCCCAAACCCTCACCCTAGCCATGAACAGAAACCCACCAGCAGCCCTACACCTTACCCTACGCCGTAGCCTACTCCTGGCACGTATGCTGGCACTGACACATGCGTCAGCACGTAGCCTGACCCTCATACGTTTCCGTACCCTCACCTGTGCACTAAGCCTTGCCGTTCCCTAACCCTAACCCTAGCCCGGAACGGAAACCCACCACCAGCCCTACAGCTACCCCCAAGCCGTAGCCTACTCCTGGCCCGTACGCTGGCACAGACCCGTGCGTCAGCATGAAGCCAGACCCTCCCACATTTGCGGACCCTCACCTGTGCCCTAAGCCTTGCCATTCCCTAACCCTAACCCTAGCCCGGAACGGAAACCCACCACAAACCCTACACCTTTCCCTACGCCGTAGCCTATTCCTGGCTCATACGCAGGAACTGACACTTTCATCAGCAAGTAGCCTGACCCTCCCACGTTTCCGTACCCTCACCTGTGCCCTAAGCCTTGCCGTTCCCTAACCCTAACCCTAACCCGGAACAGAAACCCACCACCATCCCTAAACCTTTCCCTACTGGGTAGCCTACTCCTCGCCCGTACGCTCGCACTGACCCGTGCGTCAGCATGGAGTTTGACCCTCCCACGTTTCCGTACCCTCACCTGGGCCCTAAGCCTTGCCATTCCCTAACACTAACCCTAGCCCGGAACGGAAACCCACCACAAGCCCTACACCATACCCTACACCGTAGCCTACTCCTGGCCCGTATGCTGGCACTGACCCGTGCGTCAGCATGTAGCCTGACCCTCCCACGTTTCCGTACCCTCACCTGTGCCCTAAGCCTTGCCGTTCCCTAACCCTAACCCTAGCCCGGAACTAAAACCCACCACCAGCCCTAAACCTTACCCACAAGCCGTAGCCTACTCCTGGCCCGTACACTGGCACTGACCCGTGCGTCAGCACGTAGCCTGACCCTCCCACTTTTCTGTACCCTTACCTGAGCCCTAAGACTTGCCGTTCCCTAACCCTAACCCTAGCCCGGAACAGAAACCCACCACCAGCCCTACACCTTACCACCACGCCGTAGCCTACACCTGGCCGGTACGCGGGCACTGACCTGTGCTTCAGCACGCAGCCTGACCCTCCCATGTTACCGTACGCTCACCTGTGCCCTAAGCCTTGCCGTTCCCTAACCCTAACCATAGCCCGTCACAGAGTCCCACCAGCAGCCCTACACCTTATTGTATGCCGTAGCCTAGTCCTGGCCCGTACGCTGGCACTGACCCGTGCGTCAGCATGTAGCCTGACCCTCCCACGTTTCCGTAACCTCACCTGTGCCCTAAGCCTTGCCGTTCCCTAACCCTAACCTTAGCCCGAAACAGAAACCCACCACCAGCCCTACACCTTACCCCCAAGCCGTAGCCTACTCCTGCCCTATGTGCTGGCACTGACCCGTGTGTCCGCACGTAGCGTGACCCTCCCACGTTTCCGTACCCTCACCTGTGCCCTAAGCCTTGTGGTTCCCGAACCCTAACACTAGCCCAGAAGGGAAACCCACCACCAACCCTACACCATACCCTACACCGTAGCCTACTCCTGGCCCGTACGCGGGCACTGACCTGTGCTTCAGCACATAGCCTGACCCTCCCATGTTACTCTACCCTCACCTGTGCCCTAAGCCTTGCCGTTCCCTAAACCTAACCGTAGCCCGGAACGAAAAGCCACCACCAGCCCTACACGTTACACTACGCCGTAGACTACTCCTGGCCCGTACGCTGGCACTGACACGTGCGTCAACTCGTAGCCTGACCCTCCCACGTTTCCGTACCCTCACCTGTGCCCTAAGACTTGCCGTTCCCTAACCCTAACCCTAGTCCGGAACAGAAACCCACCACCAGCCCTACAGCTTACCCGCAAGCCATAGCCTATTCCTGGCCCATACGCTGGCACTGACCCGTGCGTCAGCATATAGACTGACTCTCCCACGTTTCCGTACCCTCACCTGTGCCCTAAGCCTTGCCGTTCCCTAACCCTATCCCTAGCCCGGAACGGAAACCCACCACCAGCCCTACAACTAACCCCCAAGGCGTAGCCTACTCCTGGCCAGTATGCTGGCACTGACCCGTGCATCATCACGTACCCTGACCCTCCCACGTTTTCGTACCATCACCTGTGCCCTAAGCCTTGCCGTTCCCTAACCCTAACCATAGCCCGAAACGGAAACCCACCACAAGCCCTACACCTTACCCCCAATGCGTAGCCTACTCCTGGCCCGTACGTTGGCACTGACCCATGCGTCAGCACGTAGCCTGACCCTCCCACGTTTGCGGACCCTCACCTGTGCCCTAAGCCTTGCCGTTCCCTAACCCTAACCCTAGCCCGGAACGGAAACCCACCACAAGCCCTACACCTTTCCCTACGCCGTAGCCTATTCCTGGCTCGTACGCAGGCACTGACCCTTTCATTAGCACGTAGCCTGACCCTCCCACGTTTCCGTACCCTCACCTGTGCCCTAAGCCTTGCTGTTCACTAACGCTAAGCCTAGCCCGGAAGGGAAACCCACCACTAGCCCTAAACCTTTCCCTACGCCGTAGCCTACACCTGGCCCTTACGCTGGCACTGACCCATGTGTCAGCACGTAGTCTGACCCTCCCAAGTTTCCGTACCCTCACCTGTGCCCTAAGCCTTGCCGTTCCCTAACCCTAACCCTAGCCCGGAACGGAAACCCACCACCAGCCCTACACCTTACCCTACGCCGTAGCCTACTCCTGGCCCGTACGCTGGCACTGACACGTGCGTCAACACGTACCCTGACCCTCACACGTTTCCGTACCCTCACCTCTGCCCTAAGCCTTGCCGTTCCCTAACCCTAAACCTAACCCGTAATGGAAACCCACCACCAGCCCTACACCTTACCCTACGCCATAGCCTACTCCTGGCCAGTACGATGGCACTGACCCGTGTGTCAGCTCGTAGCCTGACCCTCCAACGTTTCTGTACCCTCACCTGTGCCCTAAGCCTTGCCGTTCCCTAACCCTAACCCTAGCCCGAAATGGAAACCCACCACCATCCCTAAACCTTACCCTACGCCGTAGCCTACTCCTGTTCCATACGGTGACACTGACCCTTGCGTCAGCACGAAGCCTGACCCTCCCACGTTTCGTACCCTCACCTGTGACCTAAGCCTTGCTGTTCCATAACCCTAACCCTAGCCCAAAACGGAAACCCACCACCAGCCCTACACCTTACCGTATGCCATAGCCTACTCCTTGCCCGTACGCTGGCACTGACACGTGCGTCAGCATGTAGCCTGACCCTCCCACGTTTCTGTACACTCAACTGTGCCCTAAGCCGTGCTGTTCCCTATCCCTAACCCTAGCCCGAAACGGAAACCCACCACCAGCCCTACACCTTACCCTACGCCGAAGCCTACTCCTGGCCCGAATGCTGGCACTGACCCGTGCGTCATCACGTAGCCTGACCCTCCCACGTTTCCGTACCCTCACCTGTGCCCTAAGCCTTGCAGTTCCCTAACCCTAACCCTAGCCCGGAACGGAAACTCACCAACAGCCCCAAACATTACCCCCAAGCTGAAGCCTACTGCTGGCCCGTACGGTGGCACTGACACGTGCGTCAGCACGTAGCCTGAACCTCCCACGTTTCCGTACCCTCACCTGGGCCCTAAGCCTTGCAGTTCCCTAACCCTAACCCTAGCCCGGAACGGAAAACCACGACCAGCCCTAAACCATACCCTACGCCATACCCTACTCCTGGCCCATACGCTGGCACTGACCCGTGAATCAGCACGTAGCCTGACCCTCCCACGTTTCCGTACCCTCACCAGTGCCCGAAGCCTTGCAGTTCCCTCATCCTCACCCTAGCCCGGAACGGAAACCCACCACCAACTCTACATCTAACCCTATGCCGTAGCCTACTCCTGGCCCGTACGCTGGCACTGACCTGTGCGTCAGCACGAAGCCTGACCTTCCCAAATTTCCGCACACTCATCAGTGCCCTAAGCCTTGACATTCCCTAACACTAACCCTAACACGGAACGGAAACCCAGCACCAGCCCTACAACTTACCCCCAAGCCGTAGCCTATTCCTGGCCCGTACAGTGGCACTGACACGTGCGTCAGCACGTAGCCTGACCCTCCCACGTTTCCGTACCCTCACCTGTGCCCTAAGCCTTGCGGTTCCCTAAACCTAACCCTAGCCCGGAACGGAAACCCACCACCAGCCCTACACCTTACCCTACACCGTAGCCTACTCCGGGCCCGTACGCTGGCACTGACCCGTGCGTCAGCACGTAGCCTGACCCTCCCACGTTTCCGGAGCCTCACCTGTGCCCTAAGACTTGACGTTCCCTAACTCTAACCATAGCCCGGAACGGAAACACACCACCAGCCCTACACGTTACCCCCAAGCCATAGCCTACTCCTGGCCCGTACGCTGGCACTGATGCGTGCGTCAGCACGTAGCAATGAAACTCCCACGTTTCCGTACCCTCAACTGTGCCCTAAGCCTTGTGGTTCCCGAACCCTAACACTAGCCCAGAAGGGAAACCCACCACCAACCCTACACCATACCCTACACCGTAGCCTACTCCTGGCCCGTACGCGGGCACTGACCTGTGCTTCAGCACATAGCCTGACCCTCCCATGTTACTCTACCCTCACCTGGGCCCTAAGCCTTGCCATTCCCTAATCCTAACCCTAGCCCCTAACGGAAACCCACCACCAGCCCTACACTCTACCCTACGCTGTAGCCTACTCCTGGCCCGTACGCTGGCACTAAGCCGTGCATTAGCACGTAGCCTGACCCTCCCACGTTTCCGTACCATCACCTGTGCCCTAAGCCTTGCCGTTCCCTAACCCTAACCCTAGCCCATCACGGAAACCCACCACCAGCCCTACACCTTACCCTACGCCGTAGCCTACTCCTGGCCCGTACGCTGGCACTGACCCGTGCGTCAGCACGTAGCCGGACCCTCACATGTTTCCGTACCCTCACCTGTGCCCTAAGCCTTGCTGTTCCATAACCCTAACCCTAGTCCGGAACGGAAACCCACCACCAGCCCTACAGCTTACCCCCAAGCCATAGCCTACTCGTGACCCATACGCTGGCAGTGACCCGTGCGTCAGCACGTAGCCTGACCCTCCAACTTTTCTGTACCCTTACCTGAGCCCTAAGTGAAACCACGAGTTACACAGAGGAAAACACTATCGCGGCACTTGCTCCAGCGGTAAACAATTCTGAAATTGGTCAGAGGTTGGGAACCATCTCCCATACAGCCAGCAACTCAGCCCCACGCAAGGAGCATCCTCATTGCAAAGCTGGGGGACAGTGCCGAGGCATCTGTGAGTAAACGTGAGCTGAGCCCCAGGCCAGCTGCTGCTGAACTGTTCCCACGCTTTCCAGGTAAAACACCTGAATATGAACAAGGGCTTGAAAGCCTAGAGGAAGGACCGTGGAGCCACACCAGCGACAGCACGCAGGCCAACTTGGTGCCTGCAGGCAAGCCAGCGTGGTCCTGGACCCTGGCGCTCTTCCAGAAGCTTTCCATTGCCCTGCCTGAGATACCCCTCCTGTCCCGGCCCCCACTGCTTTTTTCCTTCCTCACCTCTGTCCGGAGAGAAATTCCAGCGGAAGGTATGGGTGACACAACCTCTTCTTTACAGGCGGCAGCCTGGCAACTCCTGCAGAAAGGCCAGCAGAACCCCACTCACACAGGGCCACCCACAAAGCTGTGGCCCCTCACTCCCTCCCACCAGCACAGCCCCGAGACTGCTGACGGGGCAGAGAATATGGAGGCAGGCACAGCTTCAGGGGCTATTGCTGCCTGCAGCGCTGTTTATATTGACCTCAACGAGGCACACCTGGGGAGGGCGGGCCGGCAGTGTAAGGCTGCCCAGGTCAGCTAATCCACAATCCTCAGGGAATCACAATGTTGAAAATGGACCCCGCTAAGGCAGAAGAGAAGCCAAGGGAAAAAAGGACACAATGCCATTTGCAGCACCGTAGATGAGTCTAGAAGTAATCACGTGACTTGTAGTAAGTCAGAAAGTGGAAGACACATATCATATCATATCACTTATAGGTGTTACCTAAAAATGGATACCAGGGCAGATATTTCCACGGAGAAGGGCAATCACAGATTCATTAAACAGACTTATGGTTCACCAATGGAAAGGTGTGAGGATTGGTTTCATTACGATATCGGGGTTAACAGACATATACAAACACAGGTGACATATATAATCACCAAAGACCTACAGCATACCAAGAGAGGACTACTCAACATTCTGTCATAACGTACATGGGAAAAGGATCCCAGGAAGTACAGACATGTGTATATGTGTAAAAGATCCACATCTTCCACACCTACAACAAACGAAACACTGTAATCAAACTTGCTGTAATAAAAAATAAAAAATTAATTTAAAAACACGAACAAGAAGTAGTGAGACAAACGTGAGGGGCTTTCTCCTGGCACATTCCATTCTAAACTCCAATCTAGAACACCACTTCCACTGAGGCTCTCTTGTCCTAGTAACCAGATTTGGGAAGGGTGAACTGCTGCCACCTTGTGGCCGTTTCACACAACAGCAGCTTTAATCCCAACGCTAATGGTCAGTTGATATTCAAAATCATTGCAGGCCTGTAAATGACACCTGCCCTGAAAACAAATCCTGGGGTCACATATCAACCAAAAAATTCAAAGGACGTCCATATGTCAAAACGACCGTTTCAAAAGGCATATTTTACGCACATTAGTGTTCTGCTTCTTTTCCTTTCTTTCCTTTTTTGTTAAAAAACACGGGAATGGAAAAAGGCATCCCTCAGAATGGGCGAAAATCGTTGCAGACGAATCAATGGACAGAGGTTTAATCTCCAATATATATAAACAGCTCATGCAGCTTAATATTAAAAAAACAAACAACCCAAAAAAAATGGGCAGAAGATCTAAAGAGACGTTTCGTCAAAGGAGACACAGAGATGGCCAAGATGCACATGAAAAGCTGCTCAACAGCACTAATTATTAGAGAAATGCAAATCAAAACTACAATGAGGTTTCACCTCACACCTGTTAGAATCGGCATCATCAGAAAATATACAAACTACCAATTCTGGGGAGGGTATGGACAAAAGGAGCCCTCTTCCACTATTGGTGGGAATGTAAATTGATACAGTCACTATGGAGAACAGTATGGAGTTTCCTTAAAAAAACTAGAAATAGAATTACCATCTGATCCAGCAATCCCACTTCTGGGCATATACCCAGAGAAAACCGTATTTCAAAAAGGCACATTCACCACAATGTTCGTTGCAGCACTATTTACAATAGCCAGGTAATGGAAGCAACCTAAATGCCCACAGACAGATGAATGGATAAAGATGTGGTACATATATGAAATGGAATATTACTCGGCCTTAAAAAGGAATGAAACTGGGTATTTGTAGAGACATCGATGGATCGAGAGACTGTCATACAGAATGAAGTAAGTCAGAAAGAGGAAAACAAATATTGTATATTAATGCATATATGTGGAGCCTAAAAATGGTACAGATGAACTGGTTGGCAGGGAAGAAATAGAGACACAGAGGTAGAGAACAAACGTATGGACACCAAGTGTGGGAAGCCATGGGGTGGTGGTGGTGGGATGAGTTGGGAGTTTGGGATTGACCTGTATACATGTATATGCATAAAAAACATAACTAATAATAACGTGCTGTATAAAAAATAAATAAAATTAAATTTCAAAATTTTAAAAAATAAATTTTAAAAATAAAACAGAAAAAATTTCTTCCCATCACACAGTGGTATTTATAGGAATGAATTATTTCCATGCTTATATCTATAAAAACATAAAAGAGGAATAAAATCTAACTTGAACCATAAAAGAAAAAAAACCTGAACCCACGAGTTATACAGAGGAAAACCCTATCAGGGCACTTGCTCCAGTGGTAAACAATTCTGAAATTGGTCAGAGGTGGGGAACCATCTCCCATACAGCCATCAACCCACCCACCACGAAAGGAGCGTCCTCATTGCAAAGCTGGGGGACCGTGCCGAGGCATCTGTGAGTAAACGTGAGCTGAGCCCCAGGCCAGCTACTGCTGAACTGTTCCCACCCTTTCCAGGTAAAACACCTGAATATGTACAAGGGCTTGAAAGCCTAGAGGAAGGACCGTGGAGCCACACCAGCGACAGCACGCAGGGCAACTTGGTGCCTGCAGGCCAGCCAGGGTGGTCCTGGACGCGGGCGCTCTTCCAGAAGCTTTCCATTGCCCTGCCTGAGATACCCCTCCTGTCCCGGCCCCCACTGCTTTTTTCCTTCCTCACCTCTGTCCGGAGAGAAATTCCAGCGGAAGGTATGTGTGACACAACCTCTTCTTTACAGGCGGCAGCCTGGCAACTCCTGCAGAAAGGCCAGCAGAACCCCACTCACACCGGGCCACCCACAAAGCTGTGGCCCCTCACCCCCTTCCACCAGCATAGCCCCGAGACTGCTGACGGGGCAGAAAATATGGAGTCAGGCACAGCTTCAGGGGCTATTGCTGCCTGGAGTGCTGTTTATATTGATCTCAACGAGGCACACGTGGGGAGGGCAGGCCGGCAGGGTAAGGCTGCTCAGGTCAGCTAATCCACAACCCTCAAGGAATCACATTTTTGAAAATGGACCTCGCTAAGGCAGAAGAGAAGCCAAGGGAAAAAAGGACACAATGCCATTTGCAGCACCGTAGATGAGTCTAGAAGTAATCACGTGACTTGTAGTAAGTCAGAAAGTGAAAGACACATAGCATATCATATCACTTATAGGTGTTACCTAAAAATGGATACCAGGGCAGATATTTCCACGGAGAAGGGCAATCACAGATTCATTAAACAAACTTATGGTTCACCAATGGAAAGGTGTGAGGATTGGTTTCATTACGATATCGGGGTTAACAGACATATACAAACACAGGTGACATATATAATCACCAAAGACCTACAGAATACCAAGAGAGAACTACTCAACATTCTGTCATAACGTACATGGGAGAAGGATCCCAGGAAGAACAGACATGTGTGTATGTGTAAAAGAACCACATCTTCCACACCTACAACAAGCCAAACATTGTAATCAAACTTGCTGTAATAAAAAATAAAAAATTAATTTAAAAACACGAACAAGAAGTAGTGAGACAAACGTGAGGGGCTTTCTCCTGGCACATTCCATTCTAAACTCCAATCTAGAACACCACTTCCACTGAGGCTCTCTTGCCCTAGTAACCAGATTTGGTAAGGGTGAACTGATCCCACCTTGTGGCATTTACACACAACAGCAGCTTTAATCCCAGCGCTAATGGTCAGTTGATATTCAAAATCATTGCAGGCCTGTAAATGACACCTGCCCTGAAAACAAATCCTGGGGTCACATATCGACAAAATATTCAAAGGACGTCCATATTTCAAAACAACCGTTTCAAAAGGCATATTTTACGCACATTAGTGTTCTGCTTCTTTTCCTTTCTTTCCTTTTTTGTTAAAAAACTCCAGAAAGGAAAAAGGCAGCCCTCAGAATGGGCGAAAATCGTTGCAGACGAATCAATGGACAGAGGTTTAATCTCCAATATATATAAACACCTAATGCAGCTTAATATTAAAAAAACAAACAACCCAAAAAAATGGGCAGAAGATCTAAAGAGACGTTTCTTCAAAGGAGACACAGAGATGGCCAAGACGCACATGAAAAACTGCTCAACAGCACTAATTACTAGAGAAATGCAAATCAAAACTACAATGAGGTTTCACCTCACACCTGTTAGAATCGGCATCATCAGAAAATCTACAAACAACCAATTCTGGGGAGGGCGTGGACAAAAGGAGCCCTCTTCCACTATTGGTGGGAATGTAAATTGATACAGTCACTATGGAGAACAGTATGGAGTTTCCTTAAAAAAACTAGAAATAGAATTACCATCTGATCCAGCAATCCCACTTCTGGGCATATACCCAGAGAAAACCGTATTTCAAAAAGGCACATTCACCACAATGTTCGTTGCAGCACTATTTACAATAGCCAGGTAATGGAAGCAACCTAAATGCCCACAGACAGATGAATGGATAAAGATGTGGTACATATATAAAATGGAATATTACTCGGCCATAAAAAGGAATGAAACTGGGTCATTTGTAGAGACATTGATGGATCGAGAGACTGTCATACAGAATGAAGTAAGTCAGAAAGAGGAAAACAAATATTGTATATTAATGCATATATGTGGAGCCTAAAAATGGTACAGATGAACTGGTTTGCAGGGAAGAAATAGAGACACAGTGGTAGAGAAGACACGTATGGACACCAAGTGTGGGAAGCCATGGGGTGGTGGTGGTGGGATGAGTTGGGAGTTTGGGATTGACCTGTATATATGTATATACATAATATATATAACTAATAATAACGTGCTGTATAAAAAAATAAATAAAATTAAATTTCAAAATTTTAAAAAATAAAATTTAAAAATAAAACAGAAAAAAGTTCTTCCCGTCACACAGATATATTTATAGGAATGAATTATTTCCATGCTTATATCTATAAATACATAAAAGAGGAATAAAATCTAACTTGAACAATAAAAGAAAAAAAAAAGTGAACCCACGAGTTACACAGAGGAAAACCCTATCACGGCACTTGCTCCAGCGGTAAACAATTCTGAAATTGGTCAGAGGTTGGGAACCATCTCCCATACAGCCAGCAACTGACCCCCACGCAAGGAGCATCCTCATTGCAAAGCTGGGGGACCGTGCCGAGGCATCTGTGAGTAAACGTGAGGTGAGCCCCAGGCCAGCTGCTGCTGAACTGTTCCCACCCTTTCCAGGTAAAACACCTGAATATGTACAAGGGCTTGAAAGCCTAGAGGAAGGACCGTGGAGCCACACCAGTGACAGCACGCAGGGCAACTTGGTGCCTGCAGGCCAGCCAGGGTGGTCCTGGCCCCGGGCACTCTTCCAGAAGCTTTCCATTTCCCTGCCTGAGATACCCCTCCTGTCCCGGCCCCCACTGCTTTTTTCCTTCCTCACCTCTGTCCGGAGAGAAATTCCAGCGGAAGGTATGGGTGACACAACCTCTTCTTTACAGGCGGCAGCCTGGCAACTCCTGCAGAAAGGCCAGCAGAACCCCACTCACACCGGGCCACCCACAAAGCTGTGGCCCCTCACTCCCTCCCACCAGCACAGCCCCGAGACTGCTGACGGGGCAGAGAATATGGAGTCAGGCACAGCTTCAGGGGCTATTTCTGCCTGGAGCGCTCTTTATATTGACCTCAACGAGGCACACCTGGGGATGGCGGGCCGGCAGTGTAAGGCTGCCCAGGTCAGTTAATCCACAACCCTCAAGGAATCACATTGTTGAAAATGGACCTCGCTAAGGCAGAAGAGAAGCCAAGGGAAAAAAGGACACAATGCCATTTGCAGCACCGTAGATGAGTCTAGAAGTAATCACGTGACTTGTAGTAAGTCAGAAAGTGAAAGACACATATCATATCATATCACTTATAGGTGTGACCTAAAAATGGATACCAGGGCAGATATTTCCACGGAGAAGGGCAATCACAGATTCATTAAACAAACTTATGGTTCACCAATGGAAAGGTGTGAGGATTGGTTTCATTACGATATCGGGGTTAACAGACATATACAAACACAGGTGACATATATAATCACCAAAGACCTACAGAATACCAAGAGAGGACTACTCAACATTCTGTCATAACGTACATGGGAGAAGGATCCCAGGAAGAACAGACATGTGTATATGTGTAAAAGAACCACATCTTCCACACCTACAACAAGCCAAACATTGTAATCAAACTTGCTGTAATAAAAAATAAAAATTTAATTTAAAAACACGAACAAGAAGTAGTGAGACAAACGTGAGGGGCTTTCTCCTGGCACATTCCATTCTAAACTCCAATCTAGAACACCACTTCCACTGAGGCTCTCTTGCCCTAGTAACCAGATTTGGTAAGGGTGAACTGCTGACACCTTGTGGCCAATTCACACAACAGCAGCTTTAATCCCAACGCTAATGGTCAGTTGATATTCAAAATCATTGCAGGCCTGTAAATGACACCTGCCCTGAAAACAAATCCTGGGGTCACATATCGACCAAAATATTCAAAGGACGTCCATATTTCAAAACGACCGTTTCAAAAGGCATATTTTAGGCACATTAGTGTTCTGCTTCTTTTCCTTTCTTTCCTTTTTTTGTTAAAAAAAGCGGGAATGGAAAAAAGCATCCCTCAGAATGGGCGAAAATCTTTGCAGACGAATCAATGGACAGAGGTTTATTCTCCAATATATATAAAGAGCTCATGCAGCTTAATATTAAAAAAACAAACAACCCAAAAAAAATGGGCATAAGATCTAAACAGACGTTTCTTCAAAGGAGACACAGAGATGGCTAAGACGCACATGAAAAGCTGCTCAACAGCACTAATTATTAGAGAAATACAAATCAAAACTACAATGAGGTATCACCTCACACCTGTAAGAATCGGCATCATCAGAAAATCTACAAACAACCAATTCTGGGGAGGGTGTGGACAAAAGGAGCCCTCTTCCACTAATGGTGGGAATGTAAATTGATACAGTCACTATGGAGAACAGTATGGAGTTTCCTTAAAAAAACTAGAAATACAATTACCATCCGATCCAGCAATCCCACTTCTGGGCATATACCCAGAGAAAACCGTAAATCAAAAAGGCACATTCACCACAATGTTCATTGCAGCACTATTTACAATAGCCAGGTAATGGAAGCAAACTAAATGCCCACAGACAGATGAATGGATAAAGATATGGTACATATATGAAATGGAATATTACTCGGCCATAAAAAGGAATGAAACTGGGTCATTTGTAGAGACATCGATGGATCGAGAGACTGTCATACAGAATGAAGTAAGTCAGAAAGAGGAAAACAAATATTGTATATTAATGCATATATGTGGAGCCTAAAAATGGTACAGATGAACTGGTTTGCAGGGAAGAAATAGAGACACAGAGGTAGAGAACAAACGTATGGACACCAAGTGTGGGAAGCCATGGGGTGGTGGTGGTGGGATGAGTTGAGAGATTGGGATTGACCTGTATACATGTATATGCATAAAATACATAACTAATAATAATGTGCTGTTTAAAAACATAAGTAAAATTAAATTTCAAAATTTTAAAAAATAAAATTTAAAAATAAAACAGAAAAAAATTATTCCCGTCACACAGATGTATTTATAGGAATGAATTATTTCCATTCTTATATCTATAAATACATAAAAGAGGAATAAAATCTAACTTGAACCATAAAAGAAAAAAAAAAAACCTGAACCCACCAGTTATACAGAGGAAAACCCTAGCAGAGCACTTGCTCCAGTGGTAAACAATTCTGAAATTGGTCAGAGGTGGGGAACCATCTCCCATACAGCCAGCAACCCACCCCCCACGCAAGGAGCGTCCTCATTGCAAAGCTGGGGGACCGTGCCGAGGCATCTGTGAGTAAACGTGAGCTGAGCCCCAGGCCAGCTGCTGCTGAACTGTTCCCACCCTTTCCAGGTAAAACACCTGAATATGTACAAGGGCTTGAAAGACTAGAGGAAGGACCGTGGAGCCACACCAGTGACAGCACTCAGGCCAACTTGGTGCCTGCAGGCCAGCCAGGGTGGTCCTGGCGCCGGGCGCTCTTCCACAAGCTTTCCATTGCCCTGCCTGAGATACCCCTCCTGTCCCGGCACCCACTGCTTTTTACCTTCCTCACCTCTGTCCGGAGAGAATTTCCAGCGGAAAGTATGGGTGACACAACCTCTTCTTTACAGGCGGCAGCCTGGCAACTCCTGCAGAAAGGCCAGGAGAACCCCACTCACACCGGGCCACCCACAAAGCTGTGACCCCTCACTCCCTCCCACCAGCACAGCCCCGAGACTGCTGACGGGGCAGAGAATATGGAATCAGGCACAGCTTCAGGGGCTATTGCTACCTGGAGCTCTGTTTATATTGACCTCAAAGAGGCACACCTTGGGAGGGCGGGCCGGCAGGGTAAGGCTGCCCAGGTCAGCTAATCCACAACCCTCAGGGAATCACATTGTTGAAAATGGACCCCGCTAAGGCAGAAGAGAAGCCAAGGGAAAAAAGGACACAATGCCATTTGCAGCACCGTAGATGAGTCTAGAAGTAATCACGTGACTTGTAGTAAGTCAGAAAGTGGAAGACACATATCATATCATATCACTTATAGGTGTTACCTAGAAATGGATACCAGGACAGATATTTCCACGGAGAAGGGCAATCACAGATTCATTAAACAAACTTATGGTTCACCAATGGAATGGTGTGAGGATTGGTTTCATTATGATATCGGGGTTAACAGACATATACAAACACAGGTGACATATATAATCACCAAAGACCTACAGAATACCAAGAGAGGACTACTCAACATTCTGTCATAACGTACATGGGAAAAGGATCCCAGGAAGAACAGTCATCTGTATATGTGTAAAAGAACCACATCTTCCACACCTACAACAAGCCAAACATTGTAATCAAACATGCTGTAATAAAAAATAAAAAAAAATTAAATTAAAAATACGAACAAGATGTAGTGAGACAAACGTGAGGGGCTTTCTCCTGGCACATTCCATTCTAAATTCCAATCTAGAACACCACTTCCACTGAGGCTCTCTTGCCCTAGTAACCAGATTTGGTAAGGGTGAACTGCTGACACCTTGTGGCCGTTTCACACAACAGCAGATTTAATCCCAGCGCTAATGGTCAGTTGATATTCAAAATCATTGCAGGCCTGTAAATGACACCTGCCCTGAAAACAAATCCTGGGGTCACATATCGAACAAAAAATTCAAAGGACGTCCATATTTCAAAACGACCGTTTCAAAAGGCATATTTTACGCACATTAGTGTTCTGCTTCTTTTCCTTTCTTTCCTTTTTTGTTAAAAAACACGGGAATGGAAAAAGGCATCCCTGAGAATGGGCGAAAATCGTTGCAGACGAATCAATGGACAGAGGTTTAATCTCCAATATATATAAACAGCTCATGCAGCTTAATATTAAAAAAACAAACAACCCAATACAAAAATGGGCAGAAGATCTAAAGAGACGTTTCTTCAAAGGAGACACAGAGATGGCCAAGACGCACATGAAAAGCTGCTCAACAGCACTAATTATTAGAGAAATGCAAATCAAAACTACAATGAGATTTCATTTCACACCTGTTAGAATCGGCATCATCAGAAAATCTACAAACAACCAATTCTGGGGAGGGTGTGGACAACAGGAGCCCTCTTCCACTATTGGTGGGAATGTAAATTGATACAGTCACTATGGAGAACAGTATGGAGTTTCCTTAAAAAATCTAGAAATAGAATTACCATCTGATCCAGCAATCCCACTTCTGGGCATATACCCAGAGAAAACCGTATTTCAAAAAGGCACATTCACCACAATGTTCGTTGCAGCACTATTTACAATAGCCAGGTAATGGAAGCAACCTAAATGCCCACAGACAGATGAATGGATAAAGATGTGGTACATATATAAAATGGAATATTACTCGGCCATAAAAAGAATGAAACTGGGTCATTTGTAGAGACATCGATGGATCGAGAGACTGTCATACAGAATGAAGTAAGTCAGAAAGTGGAAAACAAATATTGTATATTAATGCATATATGTGGAACCTAAAGATGGTACAGATGAACTGGTTTGCAGGGAAGAAATAGAGACACAGAGGTAGAGAACAAACGTATGGACACCAAGTGTGGGAAGCCATGGGGTGGTGGTGGTGGGATGAGTTGGGAGTTTGGGATTGACCTGTATACATGTATACGCATAAAATACATAACTAATAATAGTGTGCTGTATAAAAAAATAAATAAAATTAAATTTCAAAATTTTAAAAAATAAAATTTATAAATAAAACAGAAAAAATTCTTCCCATCACACAGATGTATTTATAGGAATGAATTATTTCCATGCTTATATCTATAAATACATAAAAGAGGAATAAAATCTAACTTGAACCATAAAAGAAAAAAAAAGTGAACCCACGAGTTATACAGAGGAAAACCCTATCAGGGCACTTGCTCCAGTGGTAAACAATTCTGAAATTGGTCAGAGGTGGGGAACCATCTCCCATACAGCCATCAACCCACCCCACACGCAAGGAGCGTCCTCATTGCAAAGCTGGGGGACGGTGCCGAGGCATCTGTGAGTAAACGTGAGCTGAGCCCCAGGCGAGCTGCTGCTGAACTGTTCCCACCCTTTCCAGGTAAAACACCTGAATATGTACAAGGGCTTGAAAGCCTAGAGGAAGGACCGTGGAGCCACACCAGCGACAGCACGCAGGCCAACTTGGTGCCTGCAGGGCAGCCAGGGTGGTCCTCACCTGTAAAGCACAGAAAGAGGGGCACAACTTCGACAATGATGCACTTGGCCAAAAAGGGCGTATGCGTTTTCTCCTAAATATATTCAGGAGAAAACGCATACGCCCTTTTTGGCCAAGCAAGCAAGCGGGCAATGCAAATCTGCACTACAAAGAAGTATCACTTCCCACCGGTCTAAAGGGATATCCACAAAATGTGTAAAAACCAGAAAGACAAGACAGGCCCTGGAGAACAGGGAGCCTTGTTATGCTGATGGGCGGGATGTAAGTTGCCAACTGCCTCACTGGAGGGGTGCATTGTGTTCCCTAAAACAAGTAAACAACAGAGCTACAGAGCCAAGGGCACTTCCAGTCTAGGGAATATACCTTGGGAAAACTGAAAATCAATAAGACAGAGCCACCCCCAAATTGAGGGCTGCACTGCTTACAAGAACCTCAACCTGGGTACACCTGAAATATCCCAGGTAATATAAAAATGGTTCAAAACATTGTGGAACTTATGTACGATGGAATATCCCTCAGCCATGAAATCAATGTCCTAATACCAGTAGCAGCAAAATGAGTGGATTCAGGTACGATGATTGTAAGTGAAAGAAGTCACACAGAAAAACAAACTTATCATAAGATATCACTTAGGAAGATCCTGTAAACATGGCTACACATGAACTGAGTTAGGAAAGAGAACAGAGTCTCACATTTAGAAAACACTCTTATGCCTGCTTAAGGGGGAAGGAGAGGTGGGGTGATGCATCAAACCAGAGTTTGATATAAGCACAGGTACCATTCAAAAAACCAACTATGGAATAGACAAGACCTACACCTTCCTCAGTGAAAGGGACTCAAAACCCCATATTTCCCGCAGAGGAATAGATCTGACTAGTAAGAATCTTAAAACCTATGTATTGATATGTCTCCGTAAGGGAATCAATTGTGTCTAGACTGGCATAAACAGGGCAGCGAGAATCAGCTCAAACCCACGATAAAAAGGAATTTCAAAAACAAAACAAAGAAATAGGGAAATTCTTTACAATTCCTTCAGGGTCTCTGATGCAACCTGGAATGACCCTATCTACGATGACAGCTGGATGCGGCATGAGGCTGGACACTTGGGACTGAGAGGATTGTTGAGATTGGGTGAGCAAATGCAGACCCTTTAAAGCAATAATGCATGGCACCCATTCCATGGGTCCCAACTCTCCAGGTTGTAGGGAATATTACTAAAGCTATAACATGTACGGGAAACCTAGAGAATGGACACACTGTGAATACAAAAGGTTTCTAAAACTCAACGAAGAGTCCCTCTCCTGGTGCTCCGGTTTGATTTTCCAACTGCTTTCCTATCAATCTCCCAACTTGGAGAGACAGCCCCTTTAAGCTCCTGGTTCACACAGGTTGCCAATTTGGCCGAGGATGAAAGGGAAGAGGGAGAACCAATGAGAGAGTCGCTGTTAGGCATTTGGATGGGCACATGTCACTCTAATTTCCCGGCAGGAATAAGAATTAACCAAAGTCTCAGCCACCCACCGGGAACCAGTATAGGTCCTGAACCAAAAGTTTGGGCTTGCGTTCAGCTCACAAAAAACGAGTTGAAAAATGGAGCTCAGGGGCACAGCAATTCACAAACTGGCAGAGTAATCAAGGCCAACTATCGTCCAAAAATCTGTTGAGGGAAAGCAACGAGGCGGACTTGAATGCGAGGCAGAATAGCAGGAAACAGATTTCAAGAGGTACGTTAGAATCGCCTGTAAAGCACAGGAAGAGGGGCACAACTTCGACAATGATGCACTTGGCCAAAAAGGGCGTATGCGTTTTCTCCTGAATATATTCAGGAGAAAACGCATACGCCCTTTTTGGCCAAGCAAGCAAGCGGGCAATGCAAATCTGCACTACAAAGAAGTATCACATCCCACGGGTCAAAAGGGACATCCACAAAATGTGTAAAAACCAGAAAGGCAAGACAGGCCCTGGAGAACAGGGAGCCTTGTTATGCTGATGGGCGGGATGTAAGTTGCCAACTGCCTCACTGGAGGAGTGCATTGTGTTCCCTAAAACAAGTAAACAACAGAGCTACAGAGCCAAGGGCACTTCCAGTCTAGGGAATATACCTTGGGAAAACTGAAAATCCATAAGACACAGCCACCCCGAAATTGAGGGCTGCACTGCTTACAAGAACCTCAACCTGGGTACACCTGAAATATCCCAGGAAATATAAAAATGGTTCAAAAAATTGTGGAACTTACGTACGATGGAATATCCCTCAGCCATGAAATCAATGTCATAAGACCAGTAGCAGCAAAATGAGTGGATTCAGGTACGATGATTCTAAGTGAAATAAGTCACACAGAAAAAGAAACTTATCATAAGATATCACTTAGGAAGATCCTGTAAACATGGCTACACATGAACTGAGTTAGGAAAGAGAACAGAGTCTCACATTTAGAAAACACTCTTATGCCTGCTTAAGGGGGAAGGAGAGGTGGGGTGATGCATCATACCAGATTTTGATATAAGCATAGGTACTCTTCCAAAAACCAACTATGGAATAGACAAGACCTACAACTTCCTCAGTGAAAGGGACTCAAATCCCCATATTTCCCGCAGACTAGTAAGAATCTTAAAACCTATGTATTGATATGTCTCCGTAAGGGAATCAAATGTGTGTAGACTGGCATAAATATGGCCGCGAGAATCAGCTCAAACCCACTCTAAAAAGGAATTTCAAAAACAGAACAAAGAATCAGGGAAATTCTTTACAATTCCTTCAGGGTCTCTGATGCAACCTGGAATGACCCTATCTACAATGACAGCTGGATGCGGCATGAGGCTGGACACTTGGGACTGAGAGGATTGGAGAGATTGGGTGAGCAAAGGCAGACCCTTTATAGCAATAATGCATGGCACCCATTCCACGGTTCCCAACTCTCCAGGTTGAAGGGAATATTACTACAGCTTTAACATGTATGGGAAACCTAGAGAATGGACACACTCTGAATACGAAAGGTTTCTAAAACTCAATGAAGAGTCCCTCTCCTGGTGCTCCGGTTTGACTTTCCAACAGCTTTCCTATCAATCTCCCAACTTGGAGAGACAGCCCCTTTAAGCTCCTGGTTCACACAGGTTGCCAATTTGGCAGAGGATGAAAGGGAAGAGGGAGAACCAATGAGAGAGTAGCTGTTAGGCATTTGGATGGGCACATGTCACTCTAATTTCCCGGCAGGAAGAAGAATTAACCAAAGTCTCAGCCACCCACCGGGAACCAGTATAGGTCCTCAACCAAAAGTTTGGACTTGAGTTCAGCTCACAAAAAACGAGTTTGAAAATGGAGCTCAGGGGCACAGCAATTCACAAACTGGCAGAGTAATCAAGGCCAACAATCGTCCAAAAATCTGTTGAGGGAAGGCAACGAGGCGGACTTGAAAGCGAGGCAGAATCGCAGGAAACAGATTTCAAGAGGTACGTTGGAATCGCCTGTAAAGCACAGGAAGAGGGGCACAACTTCGACAATGATGCACTTGGCCAAAAAGGGCGTATGCGTTTTCTCCTGAATATATTCAGGAGAAAACGCATACGCCCTTTTTGGCCAAGCAAGCAAGCGGGCAATGCAAATCTGCACTACAAAGAAGTATCACTTCCCACGGGTCAAAAGGGACATCCACAAAATGTGTAAAAACCAGAAAGGCAAGACAGGCCGTGCCGAAATGGGAGCCTTGTTATGCTGATGGGCAGGATGTAAGTTGCCAACTGCCTCACTGGAGGAGTGCATTGTGTTCCCTAAAACAAGTAAACAACAGAGCTACAGAGCCAAGGGCACTTCCAGTCTAGGGAATATACCTTGGGAAAACTGAAAATCTATAAGACAGAGCCACCCCCATATTGAGGGCTGCACTGCTTACAAGAACCTCAACCTGGGTACACCAGAAATATCCCAGGAAATATATAAATGGTTCAAAACTTTGTGGAACTTACGTACGATGGAATATCCCTCAGCCACGAAATCAATGTCATAAGACCAGTAGCAGCAAAATGAGTGGATTCAGGTACGATGATTCTAAGTGAAAGAAGTCACACAGAAAAAGAAACTTATCATAAGATATCACTTAGGAAGATCCTGTAAACATGGCTACACATGAACTGAGTTAGGAAAGAGAACAGAGTCTCACATTTAGAAAACACTCTTATGCCTGCTTAAGGGGGAAGGAGAGGTGGGGTGATGCATCAAACCAGATTTTGATATAAGCACAGGTACCGTTCCAAAAACCAACTATGGAATAGAAAAGACCTACACCTTCCTCAGTGAAAGGGACTCAAAACCCCATATTTCCCGCAGAGGAATAGATCTGACTAGTAAGAATCTTAAAACCTATGTATTGATATGTCTCCGTAAGGGAATCAAGGGTGACTAGACTGGCATAAACAAGGCAGCGAGAATCAGCTCAAACCCACTCTAAAAAGGAATTTCAAAAACAAAACAAAGAAACAGGGAAATTCTTTACAATTCCTTCAGGGTCTCTGATGCAACCTGGAATGTCCCTATCTACAATGACAGCTGGATGTGGCATAAGGCTGGACACTTGGGACTGAGAGGATTGGTGAGATTGGGTGAGCAAATGCAGACCCTTTAAAGCAATAATGCATGGCACCCATTCCATGGGTCCCAACTCTCAAGGTTTAAGGGAATATTACTACAGCTATAACATGTACGGGAAACCTAGAGAATGGACACACTCTGAATACGAAAGGTTTCTAAAACTCAACGAAGAGTCCCTCTCCTGGTGCTCCGGTTTGACTTTCCAACTGCTTTCCTATCAATCTCCCAACTTGGAGAGACAGCCCCTTTAAGCTCCTGGTTCACACAGGTTGCCAATTTGGCCGAGGATGAAAGGGAAGAGGGAGAACCAATGAGAGAGTAGCTGTTAGGCATTTGCATGGGCACATGTCACTCTAATTTCCCAGCAGGAAGAAGAATTAACCAAAGTCTCAGCCACCCACCGGGAACCAGTATAGGTCCTGAACCAAAAGTTTGGACTTGCGTTCAGCTCACAAGAAACGAGTTGAAAAATGGAGCTCAGGGGCACAGCAATTCACAAACTGGCAGAGTAATCAAGGCCAACTATCGTCCAAAAATCTGTTGAAGGAAGGCAACGAGGCGGACTTGAAAGCGAGGCAGAATAGCAGGAAACAGATTTCAAGAGGTACGTTGGAATCGCCTGTAAAACACAGGAAGAGGGGCACAACTTCGACAATGATGCACTTGGCCAAAAAGGGCGTATGCGTTTTCTCCTGAATATATTCAGGAGAAAACGCATACGCCCTTTTTGGCCAAGCAAGCAAGCGGGCAATGCAAATCTGCACTACAAAGAAGTATCACTTCCCACGGGTCAAAAGGGACATCCACAAAATGTGTAAAAACCAGAAAGGCAAGACAGGCCCTGGAGAACAGGGAGCCTTGTTATGCTGATGGGCGGGATGTAAGTTGCCAACTGCCTCACTGGAGGAGTGCATTGTGTTCCCTAAAACAAGTAAACAACAGAGCTACAGAGCCAAGGGCACTTCCAGTCTAGGGAATATACCTTGGGAAAACTGAAAATCCATAAGACAGAGCCACCCCCAAATTGAGGGCTGCACTGCTTACCAGAACCTCAACCTGGGTACACCGGAAATATCCCAGGAAATATAAAAATGGTTCAAAACATTGTGGAACTTACGTACGATGGAATATCCCTCAGCCATGAAATCAATGTCATAAGACCAGTAGCAGCAAAATTAGTGGATTCAGGTACGATGATTCTAGGTGAAAAAGTCACACAGAAAAAGAAACTTATCATAAGATATCACTTAGGAAGATCCTGTAAACATGGCTACACATGAACTGAGTTAGGAAAGAGAACAGAGTCTCACATTTAGAAAACACTCTTATGCCTGCTTAAGGGGGAAGGAGAGGTGGGGTGATGCATCAAACCAGAGTTTGGTATAAGCACAGGTACCGTTCCAAAAACCAACTATGGAATAGACAAGACCTACACCTTCCTCAGTGAAAGGGACTCAAAACCCCATATTTCCCGCAGAGGAATAGATCTGACTAGTAAGAATCTTAAAACCTATGTATTGATATGTCTCCGTAAGGGAATCAAGTGTGTCTAGACTGGCATAAACATGGCAGCGAGAATCAGCTCAAACCCACTCTAAAAAGGAATTTCAAAAACAGAACAAAGAAACTGGGAAATTCTTTACAATTCCTTCAGGGTCTCTGATGCAACCTGGAATGACCCTATCTACAATGACAGCTGGATGTGGCATGAGGCTGGACACTTGGGACTGAGAGGATTGGTGAGATTGGGTGAGCAAATGCAGACCCTTTAAAGCAATAATGCATGGCACCCATTCCATGGGTCCCAACTCTCCAGGTTGAAGGGAATATTACTACAGCTATAACATGTACGGGAAACCTAGAGAATGGACACACTCTGAATACGAAAGGTTTCTAAAACTCAACGAAGAGTCCCTCTCCTGGTGCTCTGGTTTGACGTTCCAACTGCTTTCCCATCAATCTCCCAACTTGGAGAGACAGCCCCTTTAAGCTCCTGGTTCACACAGGTTGCCAATTTGGGAGAGGATGAAAGGGAAGAGGGAGAACCAATGAGAGAGTAGCTGCTAGGCATTTGGATGGGCACGTGTCACTCTAATTTCCCGGCAGGAAGAAGAATTAACCAAAGTCTCAGCCACCCACCGGGAACCAGTATAGGTCCTGAACCAAAAGTTTGGACTTGCGTTCAGCTCACAAAAAACGAGTTGAAAAATGGAGCTCAGGGGCACAGCAATTCACAAACTGGCAGAGTAATCAAAGCCAACTATCGTCCAAAAATCTGTGGAAGGAAGGCAACGAGGCGGACTTGAAAGCGAGGCAGAATAGCAGGAAACAGATTTCAAGAGGTACGTTGGAATCACCTGTAAAGCACAGGAAGAGGGGCACAACTTCGACAATGATGCACTTGGCCAAAAAGGGCGTATGCGTTTTCTCCTGAATATAATCAGGAGAAAACGCATACGCCCTTTTTGGCCAAGCAAGCAAGCGGGCAATGCAAATCTGCACTACAAAGAAGTATCACTTCCCTCGGGTCAAAAGGGACATCCACAAAATGTGTAAAAACCAGAAAGGCAAGACAGGCCCTGGAGAACAGGGAGCCTTGTTATGCTGATGGGCGGGATGTAAGCTGCCAACTGCCTCACTGGAGGAGTGCATTGTGTTCCCTAAAACAAGTAAACAACAGAGCTACAGAGCCAAGGGCACTTCAGGTCTAGGGAATATACCTTGGGAAAACTGAAAATCCATAAGACAGAGCCACCCCCAAATTGAGGGCTGCACTGCTTACAAGAACCTCAACCTGGGCACACCTGAAATATCCCAGGAAATATAAAAATGGTTCAAAAAATTGTGGAACTTATGTACGATGGAATAACCCTCAGCCACGAAATCAATGTCATAAAACCAGTAGCAGCAAAATTAGTGGATTCAGGTACGATGATTCTAGGTGAAAAAGTCACACAGAAAAAGAAACTTATCATAAGATATCACTTAGGAAGATCCTGTAAACATGGCTACACATGAACTGAGTTAGGAAAGAGAACAGAGTCTCACATTTAGAAAACACTCTTATGCCTGCTTAAGGGGGAAGGAGAGGTTGGGTGATGCATCAAACCAGAGTTTGATATAAGCAGAGGTACCATTCCAAAAACCAACTATGGAATAGACAAGACCTACACCTTCCTCAGTGAAAGGGACTCAAAACCCCATATTTCCCGCAGAGGATTAGATCTGAGTAGTAAGAATCTTAAAACCTATGTATTGATATGTCTCCGTAAGGGAATCAATTGTGTCTAGACTGGCATAAACAGGGCAGCGAGAATCAGCTCAAACCCACGATAAAAAGGAATTTCAAAAACAAAACAAAGAAATAGGGAAATTCTTTACAATTCCTTCAGGGTCTCTGATGCAACCTGGAATGACCCTATCTACGATGACAGCTGGATGCGGCATAAGGCTGGACACTTGGGACTGAGAGGATTGGTGAGATTGGGTGAGCAAATGCAGACCCTTTAAAGCAATAATGCATGGCACCCATTCCATGGGTCCCAACTCTCCAGGTTGTAGGGAATATTACTACAGCTATAACATGTACGGGAAACCTAGAGAATGGACACACTGTGAATACAAAAGGTTTCTAAAACTCAACGAAGATTCCCTCTCCTGGTGCTCCGGTTTGATTTTACAACTGCTTTCCTATCAATCTCCCAACATGGAGAGACAGCCCCTTTAACCTCCTGGTTCACACAGGTTGCCAATTTGGCCGAGGATGAAAGGGAAGAGGGAGAACCAATGAGAGAGTCGCTGTTAGGCATTTGGATGGGCACATGTCACTCTAATTTCCCGGCAAGAATAAGAATTAACCAAAGTCTCAGCCACCCACCGGGAACCAGTATAGGTCCTGAACCAAAAGTTTGGACTTGCGTTCAGCTCACAAAAAACGAGTTGAAAAATGGAGCTCAGGGGCACAGCAATTCACAAACTGGCAGAGTAATCAAGGCCAACTATCGTCCAAAAATCTGTTGAGGGAAGGCAACGAGGCGGACTTGAATGCGAGGCAGAATAGCAGTAAACAGATTTCAAGAGGTACGTTAGAATCGCCTGTAGAGCACAGGAAGAGGGGCACAACTTCGACAATGATGCACTTGGCCAAAAAGGGCGTATGCGTTTTCTCCTGAATATATTCAGGAGAAAACGCATACGCCCTTTTTGGCCAAGCAAGCAAGCGGACAATGCAAATCTGCACTACAAAGAAGTATCACTTCCCACGGGTCAAAAGGGACATCCACAAAATGTGTAAAAACCAGAAAGGCAAGACAGGCCCTGGAGAACAGGGAGCCCTGTTATGCTGATGGGCGGGATGTAAGTTGCCAACTGCCTCACTGGAGGAGTGCATTGTGTTCCCTAAAACAAGTAAACAACAGAGCTACAGAGCCAAGGGCACTTCCAGTCTAGGGAATATACCTTGGGAAAACTGAAAATCCATAAGACACAGCCACCCCGAAATTGAGGGCTGCACTGCTTACAAGAACCTCAACCTGGGTACACCTGAAATATCCCAGGAAATATAAAAGTGGTTCAAAAAATTGTGGAACTTACATACGATGGAATATCCCTCAGCCATGAAATCAATGTCATAAGACCAGTAGCAGCAAAATTAGTGGATTCAGGTACGATGATTCTAAGTGAAAGAAGTCACACAGAAAAAGAAACTTATCATAAGATATCACTTAGGAAGATCCTGTAAACATGGCTACACATGAACTGAGTTAGGAAAGAGAACAGAGTCTCACATTTAGAAAACACTCTTATGCCTGCTTAAGGGGGAAGGAGAGGTGGGGTGATGCATCAAACCAGATTTTGATATAAGCACAGGTACTGTTCCAAAAACCAACTATGGAATAGAGAAGACCTACACCTTCCTCAGTGAAAGGGACTCAAATCCCCATATTTCCCGCAGACTAGTAAGAATCTTAAAACCTATGTATTGATATGTCTCCGTAAGGGAATCAAGTGTGTCTAGACTGGCATAAATATGGCAGCGAGAATCAGCTCAAACCCACTCTAAAAAGTAATTTCAAAAACAGAACAAAGAATCATGGAAATTCTTTACAATTCCTTCAGGGTCTCTGATGCAACCTGGAATGACCCTATCTACGATGACAGCTGGATGTGGCATGAGGCTGGACACTTGGGACTGAGAGGATTGGAGAGATTGGGTGAGCAAATGCAGACCCTTTATAGCAATAATGCATGGCACCCATTCCATGGTTCCCAACTCTCCAGGTTGAAGGGAATATTACTACAGCTTTAACATGTACGGGAAACCTAGAGAATGGACACACTCTGAATACGAAAGGTTTCTAAAACTCAATGAAGAGTCCCTCTCCTGGTGCTCCGGTTTGACTTTCCAACAGCTTTACTATCAATCTCCCAACTTAGAGAGACAGCCCCTTTAAGCTCCTGGTTCACACAGGTTGCCCATTTGGCAGAGGAGGAAAGGGAAGAGGGAGAACCAATGAGAGAGTAGCTGTTAGGCATTTGGATAGGCACATGTCACTCTAATTTCCCGGCAGGAAGAAGAATTAACCAAAGTCTCAGCCACCCACCGGGAACCAGTATAGGTCCTGAACCAAAAGTTTGGACTTGAGTTCAGCTCACAAAAAACGAGTTTGAAAATGGAGCTCAGGGGCACAGCAATTCACAAACTGGCAGAGTAATCAAGGCCAACTATCGTCCAAAAATCTGTTGAGGGAAGGCAACGAGGCGGACTTGAAAGCGAGGCAGAATCGCAGGAAACAGATTTCAAGAGGTACGTTGGAATCGCCTGTAAAGCACAGGAAGAGGGGCACAACTTCGACAATGATGCACTTGGCCAAAAAGGGTGTATGCGTTTTCTCCTGAATATATTCAGGAGAAAACGCATACGCCCTTTTTGGCCAAGCAAGCAAGCGGGCAATGCAAATATGCACTACAAAGAAGTATCACTTCCCACGGGTCAAAAGGGACATCCACAAAATGTGTAAAAACCAGAAAGGCAAGACAGGCCCTGGAGAACAGGGAGCCTTGTTATGCTGATGGGCGGGATGTAAGTTGCCAACTGCCTCACTGGAGGAGTGCATTGTGTTCCCTAATACAAGTAAACAACAGAGCTACAGAGCCAAGGACACTTCAGGTCTAGGGAATATACCTTGGGAAAACTGAAAATCCATAAGACAGAGCCACCCCCAAATTGAGGGCTGCACTGCTTACAAGAACCTCAACCTGGGCACACCTGAAATATCCCAGGAAATATAAAAATGGTTCAAAAAATTGTGGAACTTATGTACGATGGAATATCCCTCATCCACAAAATCAATGTCATAAGACCAGTAGCAGCAAAATGAGTGGATTCTGGTACGATGATTCTAAGTGAAGAAAGTCACACAGAAAAAGAAACTTATCATAAGATATCACTTAGGAAGATCCTGTAAACATGGCTACACATGAACTGAGTTAGGAAAGAGAACAGAGTCTCACATTTAGAAAACACTCTTATGCCTGCTTAAGGGGGAAGGAGAGCTGGGGTGATGCATCAAACCAGATTTTGATATAAGCACAATTACCATTCCAAAAACCAACTATGGTAAAGACAAGACCTACACCTTCCTCAGTGAAAGGGACTCAAAACCCCATATTTCCCGCAAAGGAATACATCTGACTAGTAAGAATCTTACAACCTATGTATTGATATGTCTCCGAAAGGGAATCAAGGGTGACTAGACTGGCATAAACAAGGCAGCGAGAATCAGCTCAAACCCACTCTAAAAAGGAATTTCAAAAACAAAACAAAGAAACAGGGAAATTCTTTACAATTCCTTCAGGGTCTCTGATGCAACCTGGAATGACCCTATCTACAATGACAGCTGGATGTGGCATGAGGCTGGACACTTGGGACTGAGAGGATTGGTGAGATTGGGTGAGCAAATGCAGACCCTTTAAAGCAATAATGCATGGCACCCATTCCATGGGTCCCAACTCTCCAGGTTGAAGGGAATATTACTACAGCTATAACATGTACGGGAAACCTAGAGAATGGACACACTGTGAATACGAAAGGTTTCTAAAACTCAACGAAGAGTCCCTCTCCTGGTGCTCCGGTTTGACTTTCCAACTGCTTTCCTATCAATCTCCCAACTTGGAGAGACAGCCCCTTTAAGCTCCTGGTTCACACAGGTTGCCAATTTGGCCGAGGATGAAAGGGAAGAGGGAGAACCAATGAGAGAGTAGCTGTTAGGCCTTTGGATGGGCACATGTCACTCTAATTTCCCAGCAGGAAGAAGAATTAACCAAAGTCTCAGCCACCCACCGGGAACCAGTATAGGTCCTGAACCAAAAGTTTGGACTTGCGTTCAGCTCACAAAAAACGAGTTGAAAAATGGAGCTCAGGGGCACAGCAATTCACAAACTGGCAGAGTAATCAAAGCCAACTATCGTCCAAAAATCTGTTGAAGGAAGGCAACGAGGCGGACTTGAAAGCGAGGCAGAATAGCAGGAAACAGATTTCAAGAGGTACGTTGGAATCGCCTGTAAAACACAGGAAGAGGGGCACAACTTCGACAATGATGCACTTGGCCAAAAAGGGCGTATGCGTTTTCTCCTGAATATAATCAGGAGAAAACGCATACGCCCTTTTTGGCCAAGCAAGCAAGCGGGCAATTCAAATCTGCACTACAAAGAAGTATCACTTCCCACGGGTCAAAAGGGACATCCACAAAATGTGTAAAAACCAGAAAGGCAAGACAGGCCCTGGAGAACAGGGAGCCTTGTTATGCTGATGGGCGGGATGTAAGTTGCCAACTGCCTCACTGGAGGAGTGCATTGTGTTCCCTAAAACAAGTAAACAACAGAGCTACAGAGCCAAGGGCACTTCAAGTCTAGGGAATATACCTTGGGAAAACTGAAAATCCATAAGACAGAGCCACCCCCAAATTGAGGGCTGCACTGCTTACAAGAACCTCAACCTGGGCACACCTGAAATATCCCAGGAAATATAAAAATGGTTCAAAAAATTGTGGAACTTATGTACGATGGATTATCCCTCAGCCACGAAATCAATGTCATAAGACCAGTAGCAGCAAAATGAGTGGATTCCGGTACGATGATTCTAAGTGAAGAAAGTCACACAGAAAAAGAAACTTATCATAAGATATCACTTAGGAAGATCCTGTAAACATGGCTACACATGAACTGAGTTAGGAAAGAGAACAGAGTCTCACATTTAGAAAACACTCTTATGCCTGCTTAAGGTGGAAGGAGAGCTGGGGTGATGCATCAAACCAGATTTTGATATAAGCACAATTACCATTCCAAAAACCAACTATGGTAAAGACAAGACCTACACCTTCCTCAGTGAAAGGGACTCAAAACCCCATATTTCCCGCAAAGGAATACATCTGACTAGTAAGAATCTTACAACCTATGTATTGATATGTCTCCGTAAGGGAATCAAGGGTGACTAGACTGGCATAAACAAGGCAGCGAGAATCAGCTCAAACCCACTCTAAAAAGGAATTTCAAAAACAAAACAAAGAAACAGGGAAATTCTTTACAATTCCTTCAGGGTTTCTGATGCAACCTGGAATGACCCTATCTACAATGACAGCTGGATGTGGCATGAGGCTGGACACTTGGGACTGAGAGGATTGGTGAGATTGGGTGAGCAAATGCAGACCCTTTAAAGCAATAATGCATGGCACCCATTCCATGGGTCCCAACTCTCCAGGTTGAAGGGAATATTACTACAGTTATAACATGTACGGGAAACCTAGAGAATGGACACACTGTGAATACGAAAGGTTTCTAAAACTCAACGAAGAGTCCCTCTCCTGGTGCTCTGGTTTGACGTTCCAACTGCTTTCCCATCAATCTCCCAACTTGGAGAGACAGCCCCTTTAAGCTCCTGGTTCACACAGGTTGCCAATTTGGGAGAGGATGAAAGGGAAGAGGGAGAACCAATGAGAGAGTAGCTGTTAGGCATTTGGATGGGCACATGTCACTCTAATTTCCCGGCAGGAAGAAGAATTAAACAAAGTCTCAGCCACCCACCGGGAACCAGTATAGGTCCTGAACCAAATGTTTGGACTTGCGTTCAGCTCACAAAAAACGAGTTGAAAAATGGAGCTCAGGGGCACAGCAATTCACAAACTGGCAGAGTAATCTAGGCCAACTATCGTCCAAAAATCTGTTGAGGGAAGGCAACGAGGCGGACTTGAAAGCGAGGCAGAATAGCAGGAAACAGATTTCAAGAGGTACGTTGGAATCGCCTGTAAAGCACAGGAAGAGGGGCACAACTTCGACAATGATGCACTTGGCCAAAAAGGGCGTATGTGTTTTCTCCTGAATATATTCAGGAGAAAACTACAATGGCGTATCACCTCACACCTGTTAGAATCGGCATCATCAGAAAATCTACAAACAACCAATTCTGGGGAGGGTGTGGACAAAAGCAGCCCTTTTTCACAATTGGTGGGAATGTAAATTGATATAGTCACTATGGAGAACAGTATGGAGTTTCCTTAAAAAATCTAGAAATAGAATTACCATCTGATCCAGCAATCCCACTTCTGGGCATATACCCTGAGAAAACCGTATTTCAAAAAGGCACATTCACCACAATGTTCGTTGCAGCACTATTTACAATAGCCAGGTAATGGAAGCAACCTTAATGCCCACAGACAGATGAATGGATAAAGATGTGGTACATATATAAAATGGAATATTACTCGGCCATAAAAAGGAATGAAACTGGGTCATTTGTAGAGACATCGATGGATCGAGAGACTGTCATACAGAATGAAGTAAGTCAGAAAGAGGAAAACAAATATTGTCTATTAACTCATATATGTGGAGCCTAAAAATGGTACAGATGAACTGGTTTGCAGGGAAGAAATAGAGACACAGAGGTAGAGAACAAACGTATGGACACCAAGTGTGGGAAGCCATGGGGTGGTGGTGGTGGGATGAGTTGGGAGTTTGGGATTGACCTGTATACATGTATATGCATAAAATACATAACTAATAATAACGTGCTGTATAAAAAAATAAATAAAATTTCAAAATTTTAAAAAATAAAATTTAAAAATAAAACAGAAAAAAGTTCTTCCCGTCACACAGATGTATTTATAGGAATGAATTATTTCCATGCTTATATCTATAAATACATTAAAGAGGAATAAAATCTAACTTGAAACATAAAAGAAAAAAAAGTGAACCCACGAGTTATACAGAGGAAAACCCTATCACGGCACTTGCTCCAGTGGTAAACAATTCTGAAATTGGTCAGAGGTGGGGAACCATCTCCCATACAGCCAGCAACCCAACCCCCACGCAAGGAGCGTCCTCATTGCAAAGCTGGGGGACCGTGCCGAGACATCTGTGAGTAAACGTGAGCTAAGCCCCAGGCCAGCTGCTGCTGAAATGTTCCCACCCTTTCCAGGTAAAACACCTGAATATGTACAAGGGCTTGAAAGCCTAGAGGAAGGACCGTGGAGCCACACCAGCGACAGCACGCAGGCCAACTTGGTGCCTGCAGGCCAGCCAGCGTGGTCCTGGACCCTGGTGCTCTTCCAGAAGCTTTCCATTGCCTTGTCTGAGATACTCCTCCTCTCCCGGCTCCCACTGCTTTTTTCCTTCCTCACCTCTGTCCGGAGAGAAATTCCAGTGGAAGGTATGGGTGACACATCCTCTTCTTTACAGGCGGCAGCCTGGCAACTCCTGCAGAAAGGCCAGCAGAACCCCACTCACACCGGGCCACCCACAAAGCTGTGTCCCCTCACTCCCTCCCACCAGTACAGCCCCGAGACTGCTGACGGGGCAGAGAATATGGAGTCAGGCACAGCTTCAGGGGCTATTGCTGCCTGGAGCGCTGTTTATATTGACCTCAACGAGGCACACCTGGGGAGGGCGGGCCGGCAGGGTAAGGCTGCCCAGGTCAGCTAATCCACAACCCTCAGGGAATCACATTGTTGAAAATGGACCCCGCTAAGGCAGAAGAGAAGCCAAGGGAAAAAAGGACACAATGCCATTTGCAGCACCGTAGATGAGTCTAGAAGTAATCACGTGACTTGTAGTAAGTCAGAAAGTGAAAGACACATATCATATCATATCACTTAGAGGTGTTACCTAAAAATGGATACCAGGGCAGATATTTCCACGGAGAAGGGCAATCACAGATTCATTAAACAAACTTATGGTTCACCAATGGAAAGGTGTGAGGATTGGTTTCATTACGATATCGGGGTTAACAGACATATACAAACACAGGTGACATATATAATCACCAAAGACCTACAGAATACCAAGAGAGGACTACTCAACATTCTGTCATAACGTACATGGGAAAAGGATCCCAGGAAGAACAGACATCTGTATATGTGTAAAAGAACCACATCTTCCACACCTACAGCAAGCCAAACATTGTAATCAAACTTGCTGTAATAAAAAATAAAAAATTAAATTAAAAACACGAACAAGAAGTAGTGAGACAAACGTGAGGGGCTTTCTCCTGGCACATTCCATTCTAAACTCCAATCTAGAACACCACTTCCACTGAGGCTCTCTTGCCCTAGTAACCAGATTGGGTAAGGGTGAACTGCTGCCACCTTGTGGCCGTTTCACACAACAGCAGCTTTAATCCCAGCGCTAATGGTCAGTTGATATTCAAAATCATTGCAGGCCTGTAAATGACACCTGCCCTGAAAACAAATCCTGGGGTCACATATCGACCAAAAAATTCAAAGGACGTCCATATTTCAAAACGACCGTTTCAAAAGGCATATTTTACGCACATTAGTGTTCTGCTTCTTTTCCTTTCTTTCCTTTTTTGTTAAAAAACACGGGAATGGAAAAAGGCATCCCTCAGAATGGGCGAAAATTGTTGCAGACGAATCAATGGACAGAGGTTTAATCTCCAATATATATAAACAGCTCATGCAGCTTAATATTAAAAAAAAAAACCAACCCCAAAAAAATGGGCAGAAGATCTAAAGAGACGTTTCTTCAAAGGAGACACAGAGATGGCCAAGACGCACATGAAAAGCTGCTCAACAGCACTAATTATTAGAGAAATGCAAATCAAAACTACAATGAGGTATCACCTCACACCTGTTAGAATCGGCATCATCAGAAAATCTACAAACAACCAATTCTGGGGAGGGTGTGGACAAAAGGAGCCCTCTTCCACTATTGGTGGGAATGTAAATTGATACAGTCCCTATGGAGAACAGTATGGAGTTTCCTTAAAAAAACTAGAAATAGAATTACCATCTGATCCAGCAATCCCACTTCTGGGCATATACCCAGAGAAAACCGTATTTCAAAAAGGCACATTCACCACAATGTTCGTTGCAGCACTATTTACAATAGCCAGGTAATGGAAGCAACCTAAATGCCCACAGACAGATGAATGGATAAAGATGTGGTACATATATAAAATGGAATATGACTCGGCCATAAAAAGGTATGAAACTGGGTCATCTGTAGAGACATCGATGGATCGAGAGACTGTCATACAGAATGAAGTAAGTCAGAAAGAGGAAAACAAATATTGTATATTAATGCATATATGTGGAGCCTAAAAATGGTACAGATGAACTTGTTTGCAGGGAACAAATAGAGACACAGAGGTAGAGAACAAACGTATGGACACCAAGTGTGGGAAGCCATGGGGTGGTGGTGGTGCGATGAGTTGGGAGATTGGGATTGACCTGTATACATGTATATGCATAAAATACATAACTAATAATAACCTGCTGTATAAAAACATAAATAAAATTAAATTTCAAAGTTTTAAAAAATAAAATTTAAAAATAAAACAGAAAAATTTCTTCCCGTCACACAGATGTATTTATAGGAATGAATTATTTCCATGCTTCTATTTATAAATACATAAAAGAGGAATAAAATCTAACTTGAACCATAAAAGGAAAAAAAATTGAACCCACGAGTTATACAGAGGAAAACCCTATCACGGCACTTGCTCCAGCGGTAAACCGTTCTGAAATTGGTCAGAGTTGGGGAACCATCTCCCATACAGCCAGCCACTCAACCCCCACACAAGGAGCGTCCTCATTGCAAAGCTAGGGGACCGTGCCGAGGCATCTGTGAGTAAACGTGAGCTGAGCCACAGGCCAGATGCTGCTGAACTGTTCCCACCCTTTCCAGGTAAAACACCTGAATATGTACAAGGGTTTGAAAGCCTTGAGGAAGGACCGTGGAGCCACACCAGCGACAGCACTCAGGCCAACTTGGTGCCTGCAGGCCAGCCAGCGTGGTCCTGGACCCTGGCGCTCTTCCAGAAGCTTTCCATTGCCCTGCCTGAGATACCCCTCCTGTCCCGGCCCCCACTGCTTTTTTCCTTCCTCACCTCTGTCCGGAGAGAAATTCCAGCGGAAGGTATGGGTGACACATCCTCTTCTTTACAGGCGGCAGCCTGGCAACTCCTGCAGAAAGGCCAGCAGAACCCCACTCACACCGGGCCACCCACAAAGCTGTGGCCCATCACTCCCTCCCACCAGCACAGCCCCGAGACTGCTGACGGGGCAGAGAATATGGAGTCAGGCACAGCTTCAGGGGCTATTGCTGCCTGGAGCTCTGTTTATATTGACCTCAACGAGGCACACCTGGGGAGGGCGGGCCGGCAGGGTAAGGCTGCCCAGGTCAGCTAATCCACAACGCTCAGGGAATCACATTGTTGAAAATGGACCCAGCTAAGGCAGAAGAGAAGCGAAGGGAAAAAAGGACACAATGCCATTTGCAGCACCGTAGATGAGTCTAGAAGTAATCACGTGACTTGTAGTAAGTCAGAAAGTGAAAGACACATATCATATCATATCACTTAGAGGTGTTACCTAAAAATGGATACCAGGGCAGATATTTCCACGGAGAAGGGCAATCACAGATTCATTAAACAAACTTATGGTTCACCAATGGAAAGGTGTGAGGATTGGTTTCATTACGATATCGGGGTTAACAGACATATACAAACACAGGTGACATATATAATCACCAAAGACCTACAGAATACCAAGAGAGGACTACTCAACATTCTGTCATAACGTACATGGGAAAAGGATCCCAAGAAGAACAGTCATCTGTATATGTGTAAAAGAACCACATCTTCCACACCTACAGCAAGCCAAACATTGTAATCAAACGTGCTGTAATAAAAAATAAAAAAAATTAAAAACACGAACAAGAAGTAGTGAGACAAACGTGAGGGGCTTTCTCCTGGCACATTCCATTCTAAACTCCAATCTAGAACACCACTTCCACTGAGGCTCTCTTGCCCTAGTAACCAGATTTGGTAAGGGTGAACTGCTGCCACCTTGTGGCCGTTTCACACAACAGCAGCTTTAATCCCAACGCTAATGGTCAGTTGATATTCAAAATCATTGCAGGCCTGTAAATGACACCTGCCCTGAAAACAAATCCTGGGGTCACATATCGACCAAAAATTTCAAAGGACGTCCATATTTCAAAACGACCGTTTCAAAAGGCATATTTTACGCACATTAGTGTTCTGCTTCTTTTCCTTTCTTTCCTTTTTTGTTAAAAAAAACGGGAATGGAAAAAGGCATCCTTCAGAATGGGCGAAAATCGTTGCAGACGAATCAATGGACAGAGGTTTAATCTCCAATATATATAAACAGCTCATGCAGCTTAATATTAATAAAACAAACAACCCAAAAAAAATGGGCAGAAGATCTAAAGAGACGTTTCTTCAAAGGAGACACAGAGATGGCCAAGACGCACATGATAAGCTGCTCAACAGCACTAATTATTAGAGAAATGCAAATCAAAACTACAATGAGGTATCACCTCACACCTGTTAGAATCGGCATCATCAGAAAATCTACAAACAACCAATTCTGGGGAGGGTGTGGACAAAAGGAGCCCTCTTCCACTATTGGTGGGAATGTAAATTGATACAGTCACTATGGAGAACAGTATGGAGTTTCCTTAAAAAAACTAGAAATAGAATTACCATCTGATCCAGCAATCCCACTTCTGGGCATATACCCAGAGAAAACCGTATTTCAAAAAGGCACATTCACCACAATGTTCGTTGCAGCACTATTTACAATAGCCAGGTAATGGAAGCAACCTAAATGCCCACAGACAGATGAATGGATAAAGATGTACATATATAAAATGGAATATGACTCGGCCATAAAAAGGAATGAAACTGGGTCATTTGTAGAGACATCGATGGATCGAGAGACTGTCATACAGAATGAAGTAAGTCAGAAAGAGGAAAACAAATATTGTATATTAATGCATATATGTGGAGCCTAAAAATGGTACAGATGAACTGGTTTGCAGGGAAGAAATAGAGACACAGAGGTAGAGAACAAACGTATGGACACCAAGTGTGGGAAGCCATGGGGTGGTGGTGGTGGGATGAGTTGGGAGTTTGGGATTGACCTGTATACATGTATATGCATAAAATACATAACTAATAATAACGTGCTGTATAAAAAAATAAATAAAATTTCAAAATTTTAAAAAATAAAATTTAAAAATAAAACAGAAAAAAGTTCTTCCCGTCACACAGATGTATTTATAGGAATGAATTATTTCCATGCTTATATCTATAAATACATAAAAGAGGAATAACATCTAACTTGAAACATAAAAGAAAAAAAAGTGAACCCACGAGTTATACAGAGGAAAACCCTATCACGGCACTTGCTCCAGTGGTAAACAATTCTGAAATTGGTCAGAGGTGGGGAACCATCTCCCATACAGCCAGCAACCCAACCCCCACGCAAGGAGCGTCCTCATTGCAAAGCTGGGGGACCGTGCCGAGGCATCTGTGAGTAAACGTGAGCTGAGCCTCAGGCCAGCTGCTGCTGAACTGTTCCCACCCTTTCCAGGTAAAACACCTGAATATGTACAAGGGCTTGAAAGCCTAGAGGAAGGACCGTGGAGCCACACCAGCGACAGCACGCAGGCCAACTTGGTGCCTGCAGGCCAGCCAGCGTGGTCCTGGACCCTGGCGCTCTTCCAGAAGCTTTCCATTGCCCTGCCTGAGATACCCCTCCTGTCCTGGACCCCACTGCTTTTTTCCTTCCTCACCTCTGTCCGGAGAGAAATTCCAGCGGAAGGTATGGGTGACACATCCTCTTCTTTACAGGCGGCAGCCTGGCAACTCCTGCAGAAAGGCCAGCAGAACCCCACTCACACCGGGCCACCCACAAAGCTGTGGCCCCTCACTCCCTCCCACCAGCACAGCCCCGAGACTGCTGACGGGGCAGAGAATATGGAGTCAGGCACAGCTTCAGGGGCTATTGCTGCCTGGAGCTCTGTTTATATTGACCTCAACGAGGCACACCTGGGGAGGGCGGGCCGGCAGGGTAAGGCTGCCCAGGTCAGCTAATCCACAACCCTCAGGGAATCACATTGTTGAAAATGGACCCCGCTAAGGCAGAAGAGAAGCCAAGGGAAAAAAGGACACAATGCCATTTGCAGCACCGTAGATGAGTCTAGAAGTAATCACGTGACTTGTAGTAAGTCAGAAAGTGAAAGACACATATCATATCATATCACTTAGAGGTGTTACCTAAAAATGGATACCAGGGCAGATATTTCCACGGAGAAGGGCAATCACAGATTCATTAAACAAACTTATGGTTCACCAATGGAAAGGTGTGAGGATTGGTTTCATTACGATATCGGGGTTAACAGACATATACAAACACAGGTGACATATATAATCACCAAAGACCTACAGAATACCAAGAGAGGACTACTCAACATTCTGTCATAACGTACATGGGAAAAGGATCCCAAGAAGAACAGTCATCTGTATATGTGTAAAAGAACCACATCTGCCACACCTACAACAAGCCAAACATTGTAATCAAACTTGCTGTAATAAAAAATAAAAAAATTAAATTAAAAACACGAACAAGAAGTAGTGAGACAAACGTGAGGGGCTTTCTCCTGGCACATTCCATTCTAAACTCCAATCTAGAACACCACTTCCACTGAGGCTCTCTTGCCCTAGTAACCAGATTTGGTAAGGGTGAACTGCTGCCACCTTGTGGCCGTTTCACACAACAGCAGCTTTAATCCCAACGCTAATGGTCAGTTGATATTCAAAATCATTGCAGGCCTGTAAATGACACCTGCCCTGAAAACAAATCCTGGGGTCACATATCGAACAAAAAATTCAAAGGACGTCCATATTTCAAAACGACCGTTTCAAAAGGCATATTTTACGCACATTAGTGTTCTGCTTCTTTTCCTTTCTTTCCTTTTTTGTTAAAAAACACGGGAATGGAAAAAGGCATCCCTCAGAATGGGCGAAAATCGTTGCAGACGAATCAATGGACAGAGGTTTAATCTCCAATATATATAAACAGCTCATGCAGCTTAATATTAATAAAACAAACAACCCAAAAAAAAATGGGCAGAAGATCTAAAGAGACGTTTCTTCAAAGGAGACACAGAGATGGCCAAGACGCACATGAAAAGCTGCTCAACAGCACTAATTATTAGAGAAATGCAAATCAAAACTACAATGAGGTATCACCTCACACCTGTTAGAATCGGCATCATCAGAAAATCTACAAACAACCAATTCTGGGGAGGGTGTGGACAAAAGGAGCCCTCTTCCACTATTGGTGGGAATGTAAATTGATACAGTCACTATGGAGAACAGTATGGAGTTTCCTTAAAAATACTAGAAATAGAATTACCATCTGATCCAGCAATCCCACTTCTGGGCATATACCCAGAGAAAACCGTATTTCAAAAAGGCACATTCACCACAATGTTCGTTGCAGCACTATTTACAATAGCCAGGTAATGGAAGCAACCTAAATGCCCACAGACAGATGAATGGATAAAGATGTGGTACATATATAAAATGGAATATTACTCGGCCATAAAAAGGAATGAAACTGGGTCATTTGTAGAGACATCGATGGATCGAGAGACTGTCATACAGAATGAAGTAAGTCAGAAAGAGGAAAACAAATATTGTATATTAATGCATATATGTGGAGCCTAAAAATGGTACAGATGAACTGGTTTGCAGGGAAGAAATAGAGACACAGAGGTAGAGAACAAACGTATGGACACCAAGTGTGGGAAGCCATGGGGTGGTGGTGGTGGGATGAGTTGGGAGTTTGGGATTGACCTGTATACATGTATATGCATAAAATACATAACTAATAATAACGTGCTGTATAAAAAAATAAATAAAATTTCAAAATTTTAAAAAATAAAATTTAAAAATAAAACAGAAAAAAGTTCTTCCCGTCACACAGATGTATTTATAGGAATGAATTATTTCCATGCTTATATCTATAAATACATAAAAGAGGAATAACATCTAACTTGAAACATAAAAGAAACAAAAAGTGAACCCACGAGTTATACAGAGGAAAACCCTATCACGGCACTTGCTCCAGTGGTAAACAATTCTGAAATTGGTCAGAGGTGGGGAACCATCTCCCATACAGCCAGCAACCCAACCCCCACGCAAGGAGCGTCCTCATTGCAAAGCTGGGGGACCGTGCCGAGGCATCTGTGAGTAAACGTGAGCTGAGCCCCAGGCCAGCTGCTGCTGAACTGTTCCCACCCTTTCCAGGTAAAACACCTGAATATGTACAAGGGCTTGAAAGCCTAGAGGAAGGACCGTGGAGCCACACCAGCGACAGCACGCAGGCCAACTTGGTGCCTGCAGGCCAGCCAGCGTGGTCCTGGACCCTGGCGCTCTTCCAGAAGCTTTCCATTGCCCTGCCTGAGATACCCCTCCTGTCCCGGCCCCCACTGCTTTTTTCCTTCCTCACCTCTGTCCGGAGAGAAATTCCAGCGGAAGGTATGGGTGACACATCCTCTTCTTTACAGGCGGCAGCCTGGCAACTCCTGCAGAAAGGCCAGCAGAACCCCACTCACACCGGGCCACCCACAAAGCTGTGGCCCCTCACTCCCTCCCACCAGCACAGCCCCGAGACTGCTGACGGGGCAGAGAATATGGAGTCAGGCACAGATCCAGGGGCTATTGCTGCCTGGAGCTCTGTTTATATTGACCTCAACGAGGCACACCTGGGGAGGGCGGGCCGGCAGGGTAAGGCTGCCCAGGTCAGCTAATCCACAACCCTCAGGGAATCACATTGTTGAAAATGGACCCCGCTAAGGCAGAAGAGAAGCCAAGGGAAAAAAGGACACAATGCCATTTGCAGCACCGTAGATGAGTCTAGAAGTAATCACGTGACTTGTAGTAAGTCAGAAAGTGAAAGACACATATCATATCATATCACTTAGAGGTGTTACCTAAAAATGGATACCAGGGCAGATATTTCCACGGAGAAGGGCAATCACAGATTCATTAAACAAACTTATGGTTCACCAATGGAAAGGTGTGAGGATTGGTTTCATTACGATATCGGGGTTAACAGACATATACAAACACAGGTGACATATATAATCACCAAAGACCTACAGAATACCAAGAGAGGACTACTCAACATTCTGTCATAACGTACATGGGAAAAGGATCCCAAGAAGAACAGTCATCTGTATATGTGTAAAAGAACCACATCTGCCACACCTACAACAAGCCAAACATTGTAATCAAACTTGCTGTAATAAAAAATAAAAAAATTAAATTAAAAACACGAACAAGAAGTAGTGAGACAAACGTGAGGGGCTTTCTCCTGGCACATTCCATTCTAAACTCCAATCTAGAACACCACTTCCACTGAGGCTCTCTTGCCCTAGTAACCAGATTTGGTAAGGGTGAACTGCTGCCACCTTGTGGCCGTTTCACACAACAGCAGCTTTAATCCCAACGCTAATGGTCAGTTGATATTCAAAATCATTGCAGGCCTGTAAATGACACCTGCCCTGAAAACAAATCCTGGGGTCACATATCGAACAAAAAATTCAAAGGACGTCCATATTTCAAAACGACCGTTTCAAAAGGCATATTTTACGCACATTAGTGTTCTGCTTCTTTTCCTTTCTTTCCTTTTTTGTTAAAAAACACGGGAATGGAAAAAGGCATCCCTCAGAATGGGCGAAAATCGTTGCAGACGAATCAATGGACAGAGGTTTAATCTCCAATATATATAAACAGCTCATGCAGCTTAATATTAATAAAACAAACAACCCAAAAAAAAATGGGCAGAAGATCTAAAGAGACGTTTCTTCAAAGGAGACACAGAGATGGCCAAGACGCACATGAAAAGCTGCTCAACAGCACTAATTATTAGAGAAATGCAAATCAAAACTACAATGAGGTATCACCTCACACCTGTTAGAATCGGCATCATCAGAAAATCTACAAACAACCAATTCTGGGGAGGGTGTGGACAAAAGGAGCCCTCTTCCACTATTGGTGGGAATGTAAATTGATACAGTCACTATGGAGAACAGTATGGAGTTTCCTTAAAAATACTAGAAATAGAATTACCATCTGATCCAGCAATCCCACTTCTGGGCATATACCCAGAGAAAACCGTATTTCAAAAAGGCACATTCACCACAATGTTCGTTGCAGCACTATTTACAATAGCCAGGTAATGGAAGCAACCTAAATGCCCACAGACAGATGAATGGATAAAGATGTGGTACATATATAAAATGGAATATTACTCGGCCATAAAAAGGAATGAAACTGGGTCATTTGTAGAGACATCGATGGATCGAGAGACTGTCATACAGAATGAAGTAAGTCAGAAAGAGGAAAACAAATATTGTATATTAATGCATATATGTGGAGCCTAAAAATGGTACAGATGAACTGGTTTGCAGGGAAGAAATAGAGACACAGAGGTAGAGAACAAACGTATGGACACCAAGTGTGGGAAGCCATGGGGTGGTGGTGGTGGGATGAGTTGGGAGTTTGGGATTGACCTGTATACATGTATATGCATAAAATACATAACTAATAATAACGTGCTGTATAAAAAAATAAATAAAATTTCAAAATTTTAAAAAATAAAATTTAAAAATAAAACAGAAAAAAGTTCTTCCCGTCACACAGATGTATTTATAGGAATGAATTATTTCCATGCTTATATCTATAAATACATAAAAGAGGAATAACATCTAACTTGAAACATAAAAGAAACAAAAAGTGAACCCACGAGTTATACAGAGGAAAACCCTATCACGGCATTTGCTCCAGTGGTAAACAATTCTGAAATTGGTCAGAGGTGGGGAACCATCTCCCATACAGCCAGCAACCCAACCCCCACGCAAGGAGCGTCCTCATTGCAAAGCTGGGGGACCGTGCCGAGGCATCTGTGAGTAAACGTGAGCTGAGCCCCAGGCCAGCTGCTGCTGAACTGTTCCCACCCTTTCCAGGTAAAACACCTGAATATGTACAAGGGCTTGAAAGCCTAGAGGAAGGACCGTGGAGCCACACCAGCGACAGCACGCAGGCCAACTTGGTGCCTGCAGGCCAGCCAGCGTGGTCCTGGACCCTGGCGCTCTTCCAGAAGCTTTCCATTGCCCTGCCTGAGATACCCCTCCTGTCCCGGCCCCCACTGCTTTTTTCCTTCCTCACCTCTGTCCGGAGAGAAATTCCAGCGGAAGGTATGGGTGACACATCCTCTTCTTTACAGGCGGCAGCCTGGCAACTCCTGCAGAAAGGCCAGCAGAACCCCACTCACACCGGGCCACCCACAAAGCTGTGGCCCCTCACTCCCTCCCACCAGCACAGCCCCGAGACTGCTGACGGGGCAGAGAATATGGAGTCAGGCACAGCTTCAGGGGCTATTGCTGCCTGGAGCTCTGTTTATATTGACCTCAACGAGGCACACCTGGGGAGGGCGGGCCGGCAGGGTAAGGCTGCCCAGGTCAGCTAATCCACAACCCTCAGGGAATCACATTGTTGAAAATGGACCCCGCTAAGGCAGAAGAGAAGCCAAGGGAAAAAAGGACACAATGCCATTTGCAGCACCGTAGATGAGTCTAGAAGTAATCACGTGACTTGTAGTAAGTCAGAAAGTGAAAGACACATATCATATCATATCACTTATAGGTGTTACCTAAAAATGGATACCAGGGCAGATAGTTCCACGGAGAAGGGCAATCACAGATTCATTAAACAAACTTATGGTTCACCAATGGAAAGGTGTGAGGATTGGTTTCATTACGATATCGGGGTTAACAGACATATACAAACACAGGTGACATATATAATCACCAAAGACCTACAGAATACCAAGAGAGGACTACTCAACATTCTGTCATAACGTACATGGGAAAAGGATCCCAAGAAGAACAGTCATCTGTATATGTGTAAAAGAACCACATCTTCCACACCTACAACAAGCCAAACATTGTAATCAAACTTGCTGTAATAAAAAATAAAAAAATTAAATTAAAAACACGAACAAGAAGTAGTGAGACAAACGTGAGGGGCTTTCTCCTGGCACATTCCATTCTAAACTCCAATCTAGAACACCACTTCCACTGAGGCTCTCTTGCCCTAGTAACCAGATTTGGTAAGGGTGAACTGCTGCCACCTTGTGGCCGTTTCACACAACAGCAGCTTTAATCCCAACGCTAATGGTCAGTTGATATTCAAAATCATTGCAGGCCTGTAAATGACACCTGCCCTGAAAACAAATCCTGGGGTCACATATCGACCAAAAATTTCAAAGGACGTCCATATTTCAAAACGACCGTTTCAAAAGGCATATTTTACGCACATTAGTGTTCTGCTTCTTTTCCTTTCTTTCCTTTTTTGTTAAAAAAAACGGGAATGGAAAAAGGCATCCTTCAGAATGGGCGAAAATCGTTGCAGACGAATCAATGGACAGAGGTTTAATCTCCAATATATATAAACAGCTCATGTAGCTTAATATTAATAAAACAAACAACCCAAAAAAAATGGGCAGAAGATCTAAAGAGACGTTTCTTCAAAGGAGACACAGAGATGGCCAAGACGCACATGAAAAGCTGCTCAACAGCACTAATTATTAGAGAAATGCAAATCAAAACTACAATGAGGTATCACCTCACACCTGTTAGAATCGGCATCATCAGAAAATCTACAAACAACCAATTCTGGGGAGGGTGTGGACAAAAGGAGCCCTCTTCCACTATTGGTGGGAATGTAAATTGATACAGTCACTATGGAGAACAGTATGGAGTTTCCTTAAAAAAACTAGAAATAGAATTACCATCTGATCCAGCAATCCCACTTCTGGGCATATACCCAGAGAAAACCGTATTTCCAAAAGGCACATTCACCACAATGTTCGTTGCAGCACTATTTACAATAGCCAGGTAATGGAAGCAACCTAAATGCCCACAGACAGATGAATGGATAAAGATGTGGTACATATATAAAATGGAATATGACTCGGCCATAAAAAGGAATGAAACTGGGTCATTTGTAGAGACATCGATGGATCGAGAGACTGTCCTACAGAATGAAGTAAGTCAGAAAGAGGAAAACAAATATTGTATATTAATGCATATATGTGGAGCCTAAAAATGGTACAGATGAACTGGTTTGCAGGGAAGAAATAGAGACACAGAGGTAGAGAACAAACGTATGGACACCAAGTGTGGGAAGCCATGGGGTGGTGGTGGTGGGATGAGTTGGGAGTTTGGGATTGACCTGTATACATGTATATGCATAAAATACATAACTAATAATAACGTGCTGTATAAAAAAATAAATAAAATTTCAAAATTTTAAAAAATAAAATTTAAAAATAAAACAGAAAAAAGTTCTTCCCGTCACACAGATGTATTTATAGGAATGAATTATTTCCATGCTTATATCTATAAATACATAAAAGAGGAATAACATCTAACTTGAAACATAAAAGAAACAAAAAGTGAACCCACGAGTTATACAGAGGAAAACCCTATCACGGCACTTGCTCCAGTGGTAAACAATTCTGAAATTGGTCAGAGGTGGGGAACCATCTCCCATACAGCCAGCAACCCAACCCCCACGCAAGGAGCGTCCTCATTGCAAAGCTGGGGGACCGTGCCGAGGCATCTGTGAGTAAACGTGAGCTGAGCCCCAGGCCAGCTGCTGCTGAACTGTTCCCACCCTTTCCAGGTAAAACACCTGAATATGTACAAGGGCTTGAAAGCCTAGAGGAAGGACCGTGGAGCCACACCAGCGACAGCACGCAGGCCAACTTGGTGCCTGCAGGCCAGCCAGCGTGGTCCTGGACCCTGGCGCTCTTCCAGAAGCTTTCCATTGCCCTGCCTGAGATACCCCTCCTGTCCCGGCCCCCACTGCTTTTTTCCTTCCTCACCTCTGTCCGGAGAGAAATTCCAGCGGAAGGTATGGGTGACACATCCTCTTCTTTACAGGCGGCAGCCTGGCAACTCCTGCAGAAAGGCCAGCAGAACCCCACTCACACCGGGCCACCCACAAAGCTGTGGCCCCTCACTCCCTCCCACCAGCACAGCCCCGAGACTGCTGACGGGGCAGAGAATATGGAGTCAGGCACAGCTTCAGGGGCTATTGCTGCCTGGAGCTCTGTTTATATTGACCTCAACGAGGCACACCTGGGGAGGGCGGGCCGGCAGGGTAAGGCTGCCCAGGTCAGCTAATCCACAACCCTCAGGGAATCACATTGTTGAAAATGGACCCCGCTAAGGCAGAAGAGAAGCCAAGGGAAAAAAGGACACAATGCCATTTGCAGCACCGTAGATGAGTCTAGAAGTAATCACGTGACTTGTAGTAAGTCAGAAAGTGAAAGACACATATCATATCATATCACTTATAGGTGTTACCTAAAAATGGATACCAGGGCAGATATTTCCACGGAGAAGGGCAATCACAGATTCATTAAACAAACTTATGGTTCACCAATGGAAAGGTGTGAGGATTGGTTTCATTACGATATCGGGGTTAACAGACATATACAAACACAGGTGACATATATAATCACCAAAGACCTACAGAATACCAAGAGAGGACTACTCAACATTCTGTCATAACGTACATGGGAAAAGGATCCCAAGAAGAACAGTCATCTGTATATGTGTAAAAGAACCACATCTTCCACACCTACAACAAGCCAAACATTGTAATCAAACTTGCTGTAATAAAAAATAAAAAAATTAAATTAAAAACACGAACAAGAAGTAGTGAGACAAACGTGAGGGGCTTTCTCCTGGCACATTCCATTCTAAACTCCAATCTAGAACACCACTTCCACTGAGGCTCTCTTGCCCTAGTAACCAGATTTGGTAAGGGTGAACTGCTGCCACCTTGTGGCCGTTTCACACAACAGCAGCTTTAATCCCAACGCTAATGGTCAGTTGATATTCAAAATCATTGCAGGCCTGTAAATGACACCTGCCCTGAAAACAAATCCTGGGGTCACATATCGACCAAAAAATTCAAAGGACGTCCATATTTCAAAACGACCGTTTCAAAAGGCATATTTTACGCACATTAGTGTTCTGCTTCTTTTCCTTTCTTTCCTTTTTTGTTAAAAAACACGGGAATGGAAAAAGGCATCCCTCAGAATGGGCGAAAATCGTTGCAGACGAATCAATGGACAGAGGTTTAATCTCCAATATATATAAACAGCTCATGCAGCTTAATATTAAAAAAAACAAACAACCCAAAAAAAATGGGCAGAAGATCTAAAGAGACGTTTCTTCAAAGGAGACACAGAGATGGCCAAGACGCACATGAAAAGCTGCTCAACAGCACTAATTATTAGAGAAATGCAAATCAAAACTACAATGAGGTATCACCTCACACCTGTTAGAATCGGCATCATCAGAAAATCTACAAACAACCAATTCTGGGGAGGGTGTGGACAAAAGGAGCCCTCTTCCACTATTGGTGGGAATGTAAATTGATACAGTCACTATGGAGAACAGTATGGAGTTTCCTTAAAAAAACTAGAAATAGAATTACCATCTGATCCAGCAATCCCACTTCTGGGCATATACCCAGAGAAAACCGTATTTCAAAAAGGCACATTCACCACAATGTTCGTTGCAGCACTATTTACAATAGCCAGGTAATGGAAGCAACCTAAATGCCCACAGACAGATGAATGGATAAAGATGTGGTACATATATAAAATGGAATATTACTCGGCCATAAAAAGGAATGAAACTGGGTCATTTGTAGAGACATCGATGGATCGAGAGACTGTCATACAGAATGAAGTAAGTCAGAAAGAGGAATACAAATATTGTATATTAATGCATATATGTGGAGCCTAAAAATGGTACAGATGAACTGGTTTGCAGGGAAGAAATAGAGACACAGAGGTAGAGAACAAACGTATGGACACCAAGTGTGGGAAGCCATGGGGTGGTGGTGGTGGGATGAGTTGGGAGTTTGGGATTGACCTGTATACATGTATATGCATAAAATTCATAACTAATAATAACGTGCTGTATAAAAAAATAAATATAATTTCAAAATTTTAAAAAATAAAATTTAAAAATAAAACAGAAAAAAGTTCTTCCCGTCACACAGATGTATTTATAGGAATGAATTATTTCCATGCTTATATCTATAAATACATAAAAGAGGAATAACATCTAACTTGAAACATAAAAGAAACAAAAAGTGAACCCACGAGTTATACAGAGGAAAACCCTATCACGGCACTTGCTCCAGTGGTAAACAATTCTGAAATTGGTCAGAGGTGGGGAACCATCTCCCATACAGCCAGCAACCCAACCCCCACGCAAGGAGCGTCCTCATTGCAAAGCTGGGGGACCGTGCCGAGGCATCTGTGAGTAAACGTGAGCTGAGCCCCAGGCCAGCTGCTGCTGAACTGTTCCCACCCTTTCCAGGTAAAACACCTGAATATGTACAAGGGCTTGAAAGCCTAGAGGAAGGACCGTGGAGCCACACCAGCGACAGCACGCAGGCCAACTTGGTGCCTGCAGGCCAGCCAGCGTGGTCCTGGACCCTGGTGCTCTTCCAGAAGCTTTCCATTGCCCTGCCTGAGATACCCCTCCTGTCCCGGCCCCCACTGCTTTTTTCCTTCCTCACCTCTGTCCGGAGAGAAATTCCAGCGGAAGGTATGGGTGACACATCCTCTTCTTTACAGGCGGCAGCCTGGCAACTCCTGCAGAAAGGCCAGCAGAACCCCACTCACACCGGGCCACCCACAAAGCTGTGGCCCCTCACTCCCTCCCACCAGCACAGCCCCGAGACTGCTGACGGGGCAGAGAATATGGAGTCAGGCACAGCTTCAGGGGCTATTGCTGCCTGGAGCTCTGTTTATATTGACCTCAACGAGGCACACCTGGGGAGGGCGGGCCGGCAGGGTAAGGCTGCCCAGGTCAGCTAATCCACAACCCTCAGGGAATCACACTGTTGAAAATGGACCCCGCTAAGGCAGAAGAGAAGCCAAGGGAAAAAAGGACACAATGCCATTTGCAGCACCGTAGATGAGTCTAGAAGTAATCACGTGACTTGTAGTAAGTCAGAAAGTGAAAGACACATATCATATCATATCACTTAGAGGTGTTACCTAAAAATGGATACCAGGGCAGATATTTCCACGGAGAAGGGCAATCACAGATTCATTAAAAAAACTTATGGTTCACCAATGAAAGGTGTGAGGATTGGTTTCATTACGATATCGGGGTTAACAGACATATACAAACACAGGTGACATATATAATCACCAAAGACCTACAGAATACCAAGAGAGGACTACTCAACATTCTGTCATAACGTACATGGGAAAAGGATCCCAAGAAGAACAGTCATCTGTATATGTGTAAAAGAACCACATCTTCCACACCTACAACAAGCCAAACATTGTAATCAAACTTGCTGTAATAAAAAATAAAAACTTAAATTAAAAACACGAACAAGAAGTAGTGAGACAAACGTGAGGGGCTTTCTCCTGGTACATTCCATTCTAAACTCCAATCTAGAACACCACTTCCACTGAGGCTCTCTTGCCCTAGTAACCAGATTTGGTAAGGGTGAACTGCTGCCACCTTGTGGCCGTTTCAAACAACAGCAGCTTTAATCCCAACGCTAATGGTCAGTTGATATTCAAAATCATTGCAGGCCTGTAAATGACACCTGCCCTGAAAACAAATCCTGGGGTCACATATCGACCAAAAAATTCAAAGGACGTCCATATTTCAAAACGACCGTTTCAAAAGGCATATTTTACGCACATTAGTGTTCTGCTTCTTTTCCTTTCTTTCCTTTTTTGTTAAAAAACAAGGGAATGGAAAAAGGCATCCCTCAGAATGGGCGAAAATCGTTGCAGACGAATCAATGGACAGAGGTTTAATCTCCAATATATATAAACAGCTCATGCAGCTTAATATTAAAAAAAAAACAACCCAAAAAAAATGGGCAGAAGATCTAAAGAGACGTTTCTTCAAAGGAGACACAGAGATGGCCAAGACGCACATGAAAAGCAGCTCAACAGCACTAATTATTAGAGAAATGCAAATCAAAACTACAATGAGGTATCACCTCACACCTGTTAGAATCGGCATCATCAGAAAATCTACAAACAACCAATTCTGGGGAGGGTGTGGACAAAAGGAGCCCTCTTCCACTATTGGTGGGAATGTAAATTGATACAGTCCCTATGGAGAACAGTATGGAGTTTCCTTAAAAGAATTAGAAATAGAATTACCATCTGATCCAGCAATCCCACTTCTGGGCATATACCCAGAGAAAACCGTATTTCAAAAAGGCACATTCACCACAATGTTCGTTGCAGCACTATTTACAATAGCCAGGTAATGGAAGCAACCTAAATGCCCACAGACAGATGAATGGATAAAGATGTGGTACATATATAAAATGGAATATTACTCGGCCATAAAAAGGAATGAAACTGGGTCATTTGTAGAGACATCGATGGATCGAGAGACTGTCATACAGAATGAAGTAAGTCAGAAAGAGGAATATAAATATTGTATATTAATGCATATATGTGGAGCCTAAAAATGGTACAGATGAACTGGTTTGCAGGGAAGAAATAGAGACACAGAGGTAGAGAACAAACGTATGGACACCAAGTGTGGGAAGACATGGGGTGGTGGTGGTGGGATGAGTTGGGAGTTTGGGATTGACCTGTATACATGTATATGCATAAAATTCATAACTAATAATAACGTGCTGTATAAAAAAATAAATATAATTTCAAAATTTTAAAAAATAAAATTTAAAAATAAAACAGAAAAAAGTTCTTCCCGTCACACAGATGTATTTATAGGAATGAATTATTTCCATGCTTATATCTATAAATACATAAAAGAGGAATAACATCTAACTTGAAACATAAAAGAAACAAAAAGTGAACCCACGAGTTATACAGAGGAAAACCCTATCACGGCACTTGCTCCAGTGGTAAACAATTCTGAAATTGGTCAGAGGTGGGGAACCATCTCCCATACAGCCAGCAACCCAACCCCCACGCAAGGAGCGTCCTCATTGCAAAGCTGGGGGACCGTGTCGAGGCATCTGTGAGTAAACGTGAGCTGAGCCCCAGGCCAGCTGCTGCTGAACTGTTCCCACCCTTTCCAGGTAAAACACCTGAATATGTACAAGGGCTTGAAAGCCTAGAGGAAGGACCGTGGAGCCACACCAGCGACAGCACGCAGGCCAACTTGGTGCCTGCAGGCCAGCCAGCGTGGTCCTGGACCCTGGCGCTCTTCCAGAAGCTTTCCATTGCCCTGCCTGAGATACCCCTCCTGTCCCGGCCCCCACTGCTTTTTTCCTTCCTCACCTCTGTCCGGAGAGAAATTCCAGCGGAAGGTATGGGTGACACATCCTCTTCTTTACAGGCGGCAGCCTGGCAACTCCTGCAGAAAGGCCAGCAGAACCCCACTCACACCGGGCCACCCACAAAGCTGTGGCCCCTCACTCCCTCCCACCAGCACAGCCCCGAGACTGCTGACGGGGCAGAGAATATGGAGTCAGGCACAGCTTCAGGGGCTATTGCTGCCTGGAGCTCTGTTTATATTGACCTCAACGAGGCACACCTGGGGAGGGCGGGCCGGCAGGGTAAGGCTGCCCAGGTCAGCTAATCCACAACCCTCAGGGAATCACATTGTTGAAAATGGACCCCGCTAAGGCAGAAGAGAAGCCAAGCGAAAAAAGGACACAATGCCATTTGCAGCACCGTAGATGAGTCTAGAAGTAATCACGTGACTTGTAGTAAGTCAGAAAGTGAAAGACACATATCATATCATATCACTTATAGGTGTTACCTAAAAATGGATACCAGGGCAGATATTTCCACGGAGAAGGGCAATCACAGATTCATTAAAAAAACTTATGGTTCACCAATGAAAGGTGTGAGGATTGGTTTCATTACGATATCGGGGTTAACAGACATATACAAACACAGGTGACATATATAATCACCAAAGACCTACAGAATACCAAGAGAGGACTACTCAACATTCTGTCATAACGTACATGGGAAAAGGATCCCAAGAAGAACAGTCATCTGTATATGTGTAAAAGAACCACATCTTCCACACCTACAACAAGCCAAACATTGTAATCAAACTTGCTGTAATAAAAAATAAAAACTTAAATTAAAAACACGAACAAGAAGTAGTGAGACAAACGTGAGGGGCTTTCTCCTGGTACATTCCATTCTAAACTCCAATCTAGAACACCACTTCCACTGAGGCTCTCTTGCCCTAGTAACCAGATTTGGTAAGGGTGAACTGCTGCCACGTTGTGGCCGTTTCAAACAACAGCAGCTTTAATCCCAACGCTAATGGTCAGTTGATATTCAAAATCATTGCAGGCCTGTAAATGACACCTGCCCTGAAAACAAATCCTGGGGTCACATATCGACCAAAAATTTCAAAGGACGTCCATATTTTAAAACGACCGTTTCAAAAGGCATATTTTACGCACATTAGTGTTCTGCTTCTTTTCCTTTCTTTCCTTTTTTGTTAAAAAACACGGGAATGGAAAAAGGCATCCCTCAGAATGGGCGAAAATCGTTGCAGACGAATCAATGGACAGAGGTTTAATCTCCAATATATATAAACAGCTCATGCAGCTTAATATTAAGAAAACAAACAACCCAAAAAAATGGGCAGAAGATCTAAAGAGACGTTTCTTCAAAGGAGACACAGAGATGGCCAAGACGCACATGAAAAGCTGCTCAACAGCACTAATTATTAGAGAAATGCAAATCAAAACTACAATGAGGTATCACCTCACACCTGTTAGAATCGGCATCATCAGAAAATCTACAAACAACCAATTCTGGGGAGGGTGTGGACAAAAGGAGCCCTCTTCCACTATTGGTGGGAATGTAAATTGATACAGTCACTATGGAGAACAGTATGGAGTTTCCTTAAAAAAACTAGAAATAGAATTACCATCTGATCCAGCAATCCCACTTCTGGGCATATACCCAGAGAAAACCGTATTTCAAAAAGGCACATTCACCACAATGTTCGTTGCAGCACTATTTACAATAGCCAGGTAATGGAAGCAACCTAAATGCCCACAGACAGATGAATGGATAAAGATGTGGTACATATATAAAATGGAATATTACTCGGCCATAAAAAGGAATGAAACTGGGTCATTTGTAGAGACATCGATGGATCGAGAGACTGTCATACAGAATGAAGTAAGTCAGAAAGAGGAAAACAAATATTGTATATTAATGCATATATGTGGAGCCTAAAAATGGTACAGATAAACTGGTTTGCAGGGAAGAAATAGAGACACAGAGGTAGAGAACAAACGTATGGACACCAAGTGTGGGAAGCCATGGGGTGGTGGTGGTGGGATGAGTTGGGAGTTTGGGATTGACCTGTATACATGTATATGCATAAAATACATAACTAATAATAACGTGCTGTATAAAAAAATAAATAAAATTTCAAAATTTTAAAAAATAAAATTTAAAAATAAAACAGAAAAAAGTTCTTCCCGTCACACAGATGTATTTATAGGAATGAATTATTTCCATGCTTATATCTATAAATACATAAAAGAGGAATAACATCTAACTTGAAACATAAAAGAAAAAAAAGTGAACCCACGAGTTATACAGAGGAAAACCCTATCACGGCACTTGCTCCAGTGGTAAACAATTCTGAAATTGGTCAGAGGTGGGGAACCATCTCCCATACAGCCAGCAACCCAACCCCCACGCAAGGAGCATCCTCATTGCAAAGCTGGGGGACCGTGCCGAGGCATCTGTGAGTAAACGTGAGCTGAGCCCCAGGCCAGCTGCTGCTGAACTGTTCCCACCCTTTCCAGGTAAAACACCTGAATATGTACAAGGGCTTGAAAGCCTAGAGGAAGGACTGTGGAGCCACACCAGCGACAGCACGCAGGCCAACTTGGTGCCTGCAGGCCAGCCAGCGTGGTCCTGGACCCTGGCGCTCTTCCAGAAGCTTTCCATTGCCCTGCCTGAGATACCCCTCCTGTCCCGGCCCCCACTGCTTTTTTCCTTCCTCACCTCTGTCCGGAGAGAAATTCCAGCGGAAGGTATGGGTGACACATCCTCTTCTTTACAGGCGGCAGCCTGGCAACTCCTGCAGAAAGGCCAGCAGAACCCCACTCACACCGGGCCACCCACAAAGCTGTGGCCCCTCACTCCCTCCCACCAGCACAGCCCCGAGACTGCTGACGGGGCAGAGAATATGGAGTCAGGCACAGCTTCAGGGGCTATTGCTGCCTGGAGCTCTGTTTATATTGACCTCAACGAGGCACACCTGGGGAGGGCGGGCCGGCAGGGTAAGGCTGCCCAGGTCAGCTAATCCACAACCCTCAGGGAATCACATTGTTGAAAATGGACCCCGCTAAGGCAGAAGAGAAGCCAAGGGAAAAAAGGACACAATGCCATTTGCAGCACCGTAGATGAGTCTAGAAGTAATCACGTGACTTGTAGTAAGTCAGAAAGTGAAAGACACATATCATATCATATCACTTATAGGTGTTACCTAAAAATGGATACCAGGGCAGATATTTCCACGGAGAAGGGCAATCACAGATTCATTAAACAAACTTATGGTTCACCAATGGAAAGGTGTGAGGATTGGTTTCATTACGATATCGGGGTTAACAGACATATACAAACACAGGTGACATATATAATCACCAAAGACCTACAGAATACCAAGAGAGGACTACTCAACATTCTGTCATAACGTACATGGGAAAAGGATCCCAAGAAGAACAGTCATCTGTATATGTGTAAAAGAACCACATCTGCCACACCTACAACAAGCCAAACATTGTAATCAAACTTGCTGTAATAAAAAATAAAAAAATTAAATTAAAAACACGAACAAGAAGTAGTGAGACAAACGTGAGGGGCTTTCTCCTGGCACATTCCATTCTAAACTCCAATCTAGAACACCACTTCCACTGAGGCTCTCTTGCCCTAGTAACCAGATTTGGTAAGGGTGAACTGCTGCCACCTTGTGGCCGTTTCACACAACAGCAGCTTTAATCCCAACGCTAATGGTCAGTTGATATTCAAAATCATTGCAGGCCTGTAAATGACACCTGCCCTGAAAACAAATCCTGGGGTCACATATCGACCAAAAATTTCAAAGGACGTCCATATTTTAAAACGACCGTTTCAAAAGGCATATTTTACGCACATTAGTGTTCTGCTTCTTTTCCTTTCTTTCCTTTTTTGTTAAAAAACACGGGAATGGAAAAAGGCATCCCTCAGAATGGGCGAAAATCGTTGCAGACGAATCAATGGACAGAGGTTTAATCTCCAATATATATAAACAGCTCATGCAGCTTAATATTAAGAAAACAAACAACCCAAAAAAATGGGCAGAAGATCTAAAGAGACGTTTCTTCAAAGGAGACACAGAGATGGCCAAGACGCACATGAAAAGCTGCTCAACAGCACTAATTATTAGAGAAATGCAAATCAAAACTACAATGAGGTATCACCTCACACCTGTTAGAATCGGCATCATCAGAAAATCTACAAACAACCAATTCTGGGGAGGGTGTGGACAAAAGGAGCCCTCTTCCACTATTGGTGGGAATGTAAATTGATACAGTCACTATGGAGAACAGTATGGAGTTTCCTTAAAAAAACTAGAAATAGAATTACCATCTGATCCAGCAATCCCACTTCTGGGCATATACCCAGAGAAAACCGTATTTCAGAAAGGCACATTCACCACAATGTTCCTTGCAGCACTATTTACAATAGCCAGGTAATGGAAGCAACCTAAATGCCCACAGACAGATGAATGGATAAAGATGTGGTACATATATAAAATGGAATATTACTCGGCCATAAAAAGGAATGAAACTGGGTCATTTGTAGAGACATCGATGGATCGAGAGACTGTCATACAGAATGAAGTAAGTCAGAAAGAGGAAAACAAATATTGTATATTAATGCATATATGTGGAGCCTAAAAATGGTACAGATGAACTGGTTTGCAGGGAAGAAATAGAGACACAGAGGTAGAGAACAAACGTATGGACACCAAGTGTGGGAAGCCATGGGGTGGTGGTGGTGGGATGAGTTGGGAGTTTGGGATTGACCTGTATACATGTATATGCATAAAATACATAACTAATAATAACGTGCTGTATAAAAAAATAAATAAAATTTCAAAATTTTAAAAAATAAAATTTAAAAATAAAACAGAAAAAAGTTCTTCCCGTCACACAGATGTATTTATAGGAATGAATTATTTCCATGCTTATATCTATAAATACATAAAAGAGGAATAACATCTAACTTGAAACATAAAAGAAAAAAAAGTGAACCCACGAGTTATACAGAGGAAAACCCTATCACGGCACTTGCTCCAGTGGTAAACAATTCTGAAATTGGTCAGAGGTGGGGAACCATCTCCCATACAGCCAGCAACCCAACCCCCACGCAAGGAGCGTCCTCATTGCAAAGCTGGGGGACCGTGCCGAGGCATCTGTGAGTAAACGTGAGCTGAGCCCCAGGCCAGCTGCTGCTGAACTGTTCCCACCCTTTCCAGGTAAAACACCTGAATATGTACAAGGGCTTGAAAGCCTAGAGGAAGGACCGTGGAGCCACACCAGCGACAGCACGCAGGCCAACTTGGTGCCTGCAGGCCAGCCAGCGTGGTCCTGGACCCTGGCGCTCTTCCAGAAGCTTTCCATTGCCCTGCCTGAGATACCCCTCCTGTCCCGGCCCCCACTGCTTTTTTCCTTCCTCACCTCTGTCCGGAGAGAAATTCCAGCGGAAGGTATGGGTGACACATCCTCTTCTTTACAGGCGGCAGCCTGGCAACTCCTGCAGAAAGGCCAGCAGAACCCCACTCACACCGGGCCACCCACAAAGCTGTGGCCCCTCACTCCCTCCCACCAGCACAGCCCCGAGACTGCTGACGGGGCAGAGAATATGGAGTCAGGCACAGCTTCAGGGGCTAATGCTGCCTGGAGCTCTGTTTATATTGACCTCAACGAGGCACACCTGGGGAGGGCGGGCCGGCAGGGTAAGGCTGCCCAGGTCAGCTAATCCACAACCCTCAGGGAATCACATTGTTGAAAATGGACCCCGCTAAGGCAGAAGAGAAGCCAAGGGAGAAAAGGACACAATGCCATTTGCAGCACCGTAGATGAGTCTAGAAGTAATCACGTGACTTGTAGTAAGTCAGAAAGTGAAAGACACATATCATATCATATCACTTATAGGTGTTACCTAAAAATGGATACCAGGGCAGATATTTCCACGGAGAAGGGCAATCACAGATTCATTAAACAAACTTATGGTTCACCAATGGAAAGGTGTGAGGATTGGTTTCATTACGATATCGGGGTTAACAGACATATACAAACACAGGTGACATATATAATCACCAAAGACCTACAGAATACCAAGAGAGGACTACTCAACATTCTGTCATAACGTACATGGGAAAAGGATCCCAAGAAGAACAGTCATCTGTATATGTGTAAAAGAACCACATCTGCCACACCTACAACAAGCCAAACATTGTAATCAAACTTGCTGTAATAAAAAATAAAAAAATTAAATTAAAAACACGAACAAGAAGTAGTGAGACAAACGTGAGGGGCTTTCTCCTGGCACATTCCATTCTAAACTCCAATCTAGAACACCACTTCCACTGAGGCTCTCTTGCCCTAGTAACCAGGTTTGGTAAGGGTGAACTGCTGCCACCTTGAGGCCGTTTCACACAACAGCAGCTTTAATCCCAACGCTAATGGTCAGTTGATATTCAAAATCATTGCAGGCCTGTAAATGACACCTGCCCTGAAAACAAATCCTGGGGTCACATATCGACCAAAAATTTCAAAGGACGTCCATATTTTAAAACGACCGTTTCAAAAGGCATATTTTACGCACATTAGTGTTCTGCTTCTTTTCCTTTCTTTCTTTTTTGTTAAAAAACACGGGAATGGAAAAAGGCATCCCTCAGAATGGGCGAAAATCGTTGCAGACGAATCAATGGACAGAGGTTTAATCTCCAATATATATAAACAGCTCATGCAGCTTAATATTAAGAAAACAAACAACCCAAAAAAATGGGCAGAAGATCTAAAGAGACGTTTCTTCAAAGGAGACACAGAGATGGCCAAGACGCACATGAAAAGCTGCTCAACAGCACTAATTATTAGAGAAATGCAAATCAAAACTACAATGAGGTATCACCTCACACCTGTTAGAATCGGCATCATCAGAAAATCTACAAACAACCAATTCTGGGGAGGGTGTGGACAAAAGGAGCCCTCTTCCACTATTGGTGGGAATGTAAATTGATACAGTCACTATGGAGAACAGTATGGAGTTTCCTTAAAAAAACTAGAAAAAGAATTACCATCTGATCCAGCAATCCCACTTCTGGGCATATACCCAGAGAAAACCGTATTTCAAAAAGGCACATTCACCACAATGTTCCTTGCAGCACTATTTACAATAGCCAGGTAATGGAAGCAACCTAAATGCCCACAGACAGATGAATGGATAAAGATGTGGTACATATATAAAATGGAATATTACTCGGCCATAAAAAGGAATGAAACTGGGTCATTTGTAGAGACATCGATGGATCGAGAGACTGTCATACAGAATGAAGTAAGTCAGAAAGAGGAAAACAAATATTGTATATTAATGCATATATGTGGAGCCTAAAAATGGTACAGATGAACTGGTTTGCAGGGAAGAAATAGAGACACAGAGGTAGAGAACAAACGTATGGACACCAAGTGTGGGAAGCCATGGGGTGGTGGTGGTGGGATGAGTTGGGAGTTTGGGATTGACCTGTATACATGTATATGCATAAAATACATAACTAATAATAACGTGCTGTATAAAAAAATAAATAAAATTTCAAAATTTTAAAAAATAAAATTTAAAAATAAAACAGAAAAAAGTTCTTCCCGTCACACAGATGTATTTATAGGAATGAATTATTTCCATGCTTATATCTATAAATACATAAAAGAGGAATAACATCTAACTTGAAACATAAAAGAAAAAAAAGTGAACCCACGAGTTATACAGAGGAAAACCCTATCACGGCACTTGCTCCAGTGGTAAACAATTCTGAAATTGGTCAGAGGTGGGGAACCATCTCCCATACAGCCAGCAACCCAACCCCCACGCAAGGAGCGTCCTCATTGCAAAGCTGGGGGACCGTGCCGAGGCATCTGTGAGTAAACGTGAGCTGAGCCCCAGGCCAGCTGCTGCTGAACTGTTCCCACCCTTTCCAGGTAAAACACCTGAATATGTACAAGGGCTTGAAAGCCTAGAGGAAGGACCGTGGAGCCACACCAGCGACAGCACGCAGGCCAACTTGGTGCCTGCAGGCCAGCCAGCGTGGTCCTGGACCCTGGCGCTCTTCCAGAAGCTTTCCATTGCCCTGCCTGAGATACCCCTCCTGTCCCGGCCCCCACTGCTTTTTTCCTTCCTCACCTCTGTCCGGAGAGAAATTCCAGCGGAAGGTATGGGTGACACATCCTCTTCTTTACAGGCGGCAGCCTGGCAACTCCTGCAGAAAGGCCAGCAGAACCCCACTCACACCGGGCCACCCACAAAGCTGTGGCCCCTCACTCCCTCCCACCAGCACAGCCCCGAGACTGCTGACGGGGCAGAGAATATGGAGTCAGGCACAGCTTCAGGGGCTATTGCTGCCTGGAGCTCTGTTTATATTGACCTCAACGAGGCACACCTGGGGAGGGCGGGCCGGCAGGGTAAGGCTGCCCAGGTCAGCTAATCCACAACCCTCAGGGAATCACATTGTTGAAAATGGACCCCGCTAAGGCAGAAGAGAAGCCAAGGGAGAAAAGGACACAATGCCATTTGCAGCACCGTAGATGAGTCTAGAAGTAATCACGTGACTTGTAGTAAGTCAGAAAGTGAAAGACACATATCATATCATATCACTTATAGGTGTTACCTAAAAATGGATACCAGGGCAGATATTTCCACGGAGAAGGGCAATCACAGATTCATTAAACAAACTTATGGTTCACCAATGGAAAGGTGTGAGGATTGGTTTCATTACGATATCGGGGTTAACAGACATATACAAACACAGGTGACATATATAATCACCAAAGACCTACAGAATACCAAGAGAGGACTACTCAACATTCTGTCATAACGTACATGGGAAAAGGATCCCAAGAAGAACAGTCATCTGTATATGTGTAAAAGAACCACATCTGCCACACCTACAACAAGCCAAACATTGTAATCAAACTTGCTGTAATAAAAAATAAAAAAATTAAATTAAAAACACGAACAAGAAGTAGTGAGACAAACGTGAGGGGCTTTCTCCTGGCACATTCCATTCTAAACTCCAATCTAGAACACCACTTCCACTGAGGCTCTCTTGCCCTAGTAACCAGGTTTGGTAAGGGTGAACTGCTGCCACCTTGAGGCCGTTTCACACAACAGCAGCTTTAATCCCAACGCTAATGGTCAGTTGATATTCAAAATCATTGCAGGCCTGTAAATGACACCTGCCCTGAAAACAAATCCTGGGGTCACATATCGACCAAAAAATTCAAAGGACGTCCATATTTCAAAACGACCGTTTCAAAAGGCATATTTTACGCACATTAGTGTTCTGCTTCTTTTCCTTTCTTTCTTTTTTGTTAAAAAACACGGGAATGGAAAAAGGCATCCCTCAGAATGGGCGAAAATCGTTGCAGACGAATCAATGGACAGAGGTTTAATCTCCAATATATATAAACAGCTCATGCAGCTTAATATTAAGAAAACAAACAACCCAAAAAAATGGGCAGAAGATCTAAAGAGACGTTTCTTCAAAGGAGACACAGAGATGGCCAAGACGCACATGAAAAGCTGCTCAACAGCACTAATTATTAGAGAAATGCAAATCAAAACTACAATGAGGTATCACCTCACACCTGTTAGAATCGGCATCATCAGAAAATCTACAAACAACCAATTCTGGGGAGGGTGTGGACAAAAGGAGCCCTCTTCCACTATTGGTGGGAATGTAAATTGATACAGTCACTATGGAGAACAGTATGGAGTTTCCTTAAAAAAACTAGAAATAGAATTACCATCTGATCCAGCAATCCCACTTCTGGGCATATACCCAGAGAAAACCGTATTTCAAAAAGGCACATTCACCACAATGTTCCTTGCAGCACTATTTACAATAGCCAGGTAATGGAAGCAACCTAAATGCCCACAGACAGATGAATGGATAAAGATGTGGTACATATATAAAATGGAATATTACTCGGCCATAAAAAGGAATGAAACTGGGTCATTTGTAGAGACATCGATGGATCGAGAGACTGTCATACAGAATGAAGTAAGTCAGAAAGAGGAAAACAAATATTGTATATTAATGCATATATGTGGAGCCTAAAAATGGTACAGATGAACTGGTTTGCAGGGAAGAAATAGAGACACAGAGGTAGAGAACAAACGTATGGACACCAAGTGTGGGAAGCCATGGGGTGGTGGTGGTGGGATGAGTTGGGAGTTTGGGATTGACCTGTATACATGTATATGCATAAAATACATAACTAATAATAACGTGCTGTATAAAAAAATAAATAAAATTTCAAAATTTTAAAAAATAAAATTTAAAAATAAAACAGAAAAAAGTTCTTCCCGTCACACAGATGTATTTATAGGAATTAATTATTTCCATGCTTATATCTATAAATACATAAAAGAGGAATAACATCTAACTTGAAACATAAAAGAAAAAAAAGTGAACCCACGAGTTATACAGAGGAAAACCCTATCACGGCACTTGCTCCAGTGGTAAACAATTCTGAAATTGGTCAGAGGTGGGGAACCATCTCCCATACAGCCAGCAACCCAACCCCCACGCAAGGAGCGTCCTCATTGCAAAGCTGGGGGACCGTGCCGAGGCATCTGTGAGTAAACGTGAGCTGAGCCCCAGGCCAGCTGCTGCTGAACTGTTCCCACCCTTTCCAGGTAAAACACCTGAATATGTACAAGGGCTTGAAAGCCTAGAGGAAGGACCGTGGAGCCACACCAGCGACAGCACGCAGGCCAACTTGGTGCCTGCAGGCCAGCCAGCGTGGTCCTGGACCCTGGCGCTCTTCCAGAAGCTTTCCATTGCCCTGCCTGAGATACCCCTCCTGTCCCGGCCCCCACTGCTTTTTTCCTTCCTCACCTCTGTCCGGAGAGAAATTCCAGCGGAAGGTATGGGTGACACATCCTCTTCTTTACAGGCGGCAGCCTGGCAACTCCTGCAGAAAGGCCAGCAGAACCCCACTCACACCGGGCCACCCACAAAGCTGTGGCCCCTCACTCCCTCCCACCAGCACAGCCCCGAGACTGCTGACGGGGCAGAGAATATGGAGTCAGGCACAGCTTCAGGGGCTATTGCTGCCTGGAGCTCTGTTTATATTGACCTCAACGAGGCACACCTGGGGAGGGCGGGCCGGCAGGGTAAGGCTGCCCAGGTCAGCTAATCCACAACCCTCAGGGAATCACATTGTTGAAAATGGACCCCGCTAAGGCAGAAGAGAAGCCAAGGGAGAAAAGGACACAATGCCATTTGCAGCACCGTAGATGAGTCTAGAAGTAATCACGTGACTTGTAGTAAGTCAGAAAGTGAAAGACACATATCATATCATATCACTTATAGGTGTTACCTAAAAATGGATACCAGGGCAGATATTTCCACGGAGAAGGGCAATCACAGATTCATTAAACAAACTTATGGTTCACCAATGGAAAGGTGTGAGGATTGGTTTCATTACGATATCGGGGTTAACAGACATATACAAACACAGGTGACATATATAATCACCAAAGACCTACAGAATACCAAGAGAGGACTACTCAACATTCTGTCATAACGTACATGGGAAAAGGATCCCAAGAAGAACAGTCATCTGTATATGTGTAAAAGAACCACATCTTCCACACCTACAACAAGCCAAACATTGTAATCAAACTTGCTGTAATAAAAAATAAAAAAATTAAATTAAAAACACGAACAAGAAGTAGTGAGACAAACGTGAGGGGCTTTCTCCTGGCACATTCCATTCTAAACTCCAATCTAGAACACCACTTCCACTGAGGCTCTCTTGCCCTAGTAACCAGGTTTGGTAAGGGTGAACTGCTGCCACCTTGAGGCCGTTTCACACAACAGCAGCTTTAATCCCAACGCTAATGGTCAGTTGATATTCAAAATCATTGCAGGCCTGTAAATGACACCTGCCCTGAAAACAAATCCTGGGGTCACATATCGACCAAAAATTTCAAAGGACGTCCATATTTTAAAACGACCGTTTCAAAAGGCATATTTTACGCACATTAGTGTTCTGCTTCTTTTCCTTTCTTTCTTTTTTGTTAAAAAACACGGGAATGGAAAAAGGCATCCCTCAGAATGGGCGAAAATCGTTGCAGACGAATCAATGGACAGAGGTTTAATCTCCAATATATATAAACAGCTCATGCAGCTTAATATTAAGAAAACAAACAACCCAAAAAAATGGGCAGAAGATCTAAAGAGACGTTTCTTCAAAGGAGACACAGAGATGGCCAAGACGCACATGAAAAGCTGCTCAACAGCACTAATTATTAGAGAAATGCAAATCAAAACTACAATGAGGTATCACCTCACACCTGTTAGAATCGGCATCATCAGAAAATCTACAAACAACCAATTCTGGGGAGGGTGTGGACAAAAGGAGCCCTCTTCCACTATTGGTGGGAATGTAAATTGATACAGTCACTATGGAGAACAGTATGGAGTTTCCTTAAAAAAACTAGAAATAGAATTACCATCTGATCCAGCAATCCCACTTCTGGGCATATACCCAGAGAAAACCGTATTTCAAAAAGGCACATTCACCACAATGTTCCTTGCAGCACTATTTACAATAGCCAGGTAATGGAAGCAACCTAAATGCCCACAGACAGATGAATGGATAAAGATGTGGTACATATATAAAATGGAATATTACTCGGCCATAAAAAGGAATGAAACTGGGTCATTTGTAGAGACATCGATGGATCGAGAGACTGTCATACAGAATGAAGTAAGTCAGAAAGAGGAAAACAAATATTGTATATTAATGCATATATGTGGAGCCTAAAAATGGTACAGATGAACTGGTTTGCAGGGAAGAAATAGAGACACAGAGGTAGAGAACAAACGTATGGACACCAAGTGTGGGAAGCCATGGGGTGGTGGTGGTGGGATGAGTTGGGAGTTTGGGATTGACCTGTATACATGTATATGCATAAAATACATAACTAATAATAACGTGCTGTATAAAAAAATAAATAAAATTTCAAAATTTTAAAAAATAAAATTTAAAAATAAAACAGAAAAAAGTTCTTCCCGTCACACAGATGTATTTATAGGAATGAATTATTTCCATGCTTATATCTATAAATACATAAAAGAGGAATAACATCTAACTTGAAACATAAAAGAAAAAAAAGTGAACCCACGAGTTATACAGAGGAAAACCCTATCACGGCACTTGCTCCAGTGGTAAACAATTCTGAAATTGGTCAGAGGTGGGGAACCATCTCCCATACAGCCAGCAACCCAACCCCCACGCAAGGAGCGTCCTCATTGCAAAGCTGGGGGACCGTGCCGAGGCATCTGTGAGTAAACGTGAGCTGAGCCCCAGGCCAGCTGCTGCTGAACTGTTCCCACCCTTTCCAGGTAAAACACCTGAATATGTACAAGGGCTTGAAAGCCTAGAGGAAGGACCGTGGAGCCACACCAGCGACAGCACGCAGGCCAACTTGGTGCCTGCAGGCCAGCCAGCGTGGTCCTGGACCCTGGCGCTCTTCCAGAAGCTTTCCATTGCCCTGCCTGAGATACCCCTCCTGTCCCGGCCCCCACTGCTTTTTTCCTTCCTCACCTCTGTCCGGAGAGAAATTCCAGCGGAAGGTATGGGTGACACATCCTCTTCTTTACAGGCGGCAGCCTGGCAACTCCTGCAGAAAGGCCAGCAGAACCCCACTCACACCGGGCCACCCACAAAGCTGTGGCCCCTCACTCCCTCCCACCAGCACAGCCCCGAGACTGCTGACGGGGCAGAGAATATGGAGTCAGGCACAGCTTCAGGGGCTATTGCTGCCTGGAGCTCTGTTTATATTGACCTCAACGAGGCACACCTGGGGAGGGGGGGCCGGCAGGGTAAGGCTGCCCAGGTCAGCTAATCCACAACCCTCAGGGAATCACATTGTTGAAAATGGACCCCGCTAAGGCAGAAGAGAAGCCAAGGGAGAAAAGGACACAATGCCATTTGCAGCACCGTAGATGAGTCTAGAAGTAATCACGTGACTTGTAGTAAGTCAGAAAGTGAAAGACACATATCATATCATATCACTTATAGGTGTTACCTAAAAATGGATACCAGGGCAGATATTTCCACGGAGAAGGGCAATCACAGATTCATTAAACAAACTTATGGTTCACCAATGGAAAGGTGTGAGGATTGGTTTCATTACGATATCGGGGTTAACAGACATATACAAACACAGGTGACATATATAATCACCAAAGACCTACAGAATACCAAGAGAGGACTACTCAACATTCTGTCATAACGTACATGGGAAAAGGATCCCAAGAAGAACAGTCATCTGTATATGTGTAAAAGAACCACATCTTCCACACCTACAACAAGCCAAACATTGTAATCAAACTTGCTGTAATAAAAAATAAAAAAATTAAATTAAAAACACGAACAAGAAGTAGTGAGACAAACGTGAGGGGCTTTCTCCTGGCACATTCCATTCTAAACTCCAATCTAGAACACCACTTCCACTGAGGCTCTCTTGCCCTAGTAACCAGATTTGGTAAGGGTGAACTGCTGCCACCTTGTGGCCGTTTCACACAACAGCAGCTTTAATCCCAACGCTAATGGTCAGTTGATATTCAAAATCATTGCAGGCCTGTAAATGACACCTGCCCTGAAAACAAATCCTGGGGTCACATATCGACCAAAAATTTCAAAGGACGTCCATATTTTAAAACGACCGTTTCAAAAGGCATATTTTACGCACATTAGTGTTCTGCTTCTTTTCCTTTCTTTCCTTTTTTGTTAAAAAACACGGGAATGGAAAAAGGCATCCCTCAGAATGGGCGAAAATCGTTGCAGACGAATCAATGGACAGAGGTTTAATCTCCAATATATATAAACAGCTCATGCAGCTTAATATTAAGAAAACAAACAACCCAAAAAAATGGGCAGAAGATCTAAAGAGACGTTTCTTCAAAGGAGACACAGAGATGGCCAAGACGCACATGAAAAGCTGCTCAACAGCACTAATTATTAGAGAAATGCAAATCAAAACTACAATGAGGTATCACCTCACACCTGTTAGAATCGGCATCATCAGAAAATCTACAAACAACCAATTCTGGGGAGGGTGTGGACAAAAGGAGCCCTCTTCCACTATTGGTGGGAATGTAAATTGATACAGTCACTATGGAGAACAGTATGGAGTTTCCTTAAAAAAACTAGAAATAGAATTACCATCTGATCCAGCAATCCCACTTCTGGGCATATACCCAGAGAAAACCGTATTTCAAAAAGGCACATTCACCACAATGTTCCTTGCAGCACTATTTACAATAGCCAGGTAATGGAAGCAACCTAAATGCCCACAGACAGATGAATGGATAAAGATGTGGTACATATATAAAATGGAATATTACTCGGCCATAAAAAGGAATGAAACTGGGTCATTTGTAGAGACATCGATGGATCGAGAGACTGTCATACAGAATGAAGTAAGTCAGAAAGAGGAAAACAAATATTGTATATTAATGCATATATGTGGAGCCTAAAAATGGTACAGATGAACTGGTTTGCAGGGAAGAAATAGAGACACAGAGGTAGAGAACAAACGTATGGACACCAAGTGTGGGAAGCCATGGGGTGGTGGTGGTGGGATGAGTTGGGAGTTTGGGATTGACCTGTATACATGTATATGCATAAAATACATAACTAATAATAACGTGCTGTATAAAAAAATAAATAAAATTTCAAAATTTTAAAAAATAAAATTTAAAAATAAAACAGAAAAAAGTTCTTCCCGTCACACAGATGTATTTATAGGAATGAATTATTTCCATGCTTATATCTATAAATACATAAAAGAGGAATAACATCTAACTTGAAACATAAAAGAAAAAAAAGTGAACCCACGAGTTATACAGAGGAAAACCCTATCACGGCACTTGCTCCAGTGGTAAACAATTCTGAAATTGGTCAGAGGTGGGGAACCATCTCCCATACAGCCAGCAACCCAACCCCCACGCAAGGAGCGTCCTCATTGCAAAGCTGGGGGACCGTGCCGAGGCATCTGTGAGTAAACGTGAGCTGAGCCCCAGGCCAGCTGCTGCTGAACTGTTCCCACCCTTTCCAGGTAAAACACCTGAATATGTACAAGGGCTTGAAAGCCTAGAGGAAGGACCGTGGAGCCACACCAGCGACAGCACGCAGGCCAACTTGGTGCCTGCAGGCCAGCCAGCGTGGTCCTGGACCCTGGCGCTCTTCCAGAAGCTTTCCATTGCCCTGCCTGAGATACCCCTCCTGTCCCGGCCCCCACTGCTTTTTTCCTTCCTCACCTCTGTCCGGAGAGAAATTCCAGCGGAAGGTATGGGTGACACATCCTCTTCTTTACAGGCGGCAGCCTGGCAACTCCTGCAGAAAGGCCAGCAGAACCCCACTCACACCGGGCCACCCACAAAGCTGTGGCCCCTCACTCCCTCCCACCAGCACAGCCCCGAGACTGCTGACGGGGCAGAGAATATGGAGTCAGGCACAGCTTCAGGGGCTATTGCTGCCTGGAGCTCTGTTTATATTGACCTCAACGAGGCACACCTGGGGAGGGCGGGCCGGCAGGGTAAGGCTGCCCAGGTCAGCTAATCCACAACCCTCAGGGAATCACATTGTTGAAAATGGACCCCGCTAAGGCAGAAGAGAAGCCAAGGGAGAAAAGGACACAATGCCATTTGCAGCACCGTAGATGAGTCTAGAAGTAATCACGTGACTTGTAGTAAGTCAGAAAGTGAAACACACATATCATATCATATCACTTATAGGTGTTACCTAAAAATGGATACCAGGGCAGATATTTCCACGGAGAAGGGCAATCACAGATTCATTAAACAAACTTATGGTTCACCAATGGAAAGGTGTGAGGATTGGTTTCATTACGATATCGGGGTTAACAGACATATACAAACACAGGTGACATATACAATCACCAAAGACCTACAGAATACCAAGAGAGGACTACTCAACATTCTGTCATAACGTACATGGGAAAAGGATCCCAAGAAGAACAGTCATCTGTATATGTGTAAAAGAACCACATCTTCCACACCTACAACAAGCCAAACATTGTAATCAAACTTGCTGTAATAAAAAATAAAAAAATTAAATTAAAAACACGAACAAGAAGTAGTGAGACAAACGTGAGGGGCTTTCTCCTGGCACATTCCATTCTAAACTCCAATCTAGAACACCACTTCCACTGAGGCTCTCTTGCCCTAGTAACCAGGTTTGGTAAGGGTGAACTGCTGCCACCTTGAGGCCGTTTCACACAACAGCAGCTTTAATCCCAACGCTAATGGTCAGTTGATATTCAAAATCATTGCAGGCCTGTAAATGACACCTGCCCTGAAAACAAATCCTGGGGTCACATATCGACCAAAAATTTCAAAGGACGTCCATATTTTAAAACGACCGTTTCAAAAGGCATATTTTACGCACATTAGTGTTCTGCTTCTTTTCCTTTCTTTCTTTTTTGTTAAAAAACACGGGAATGGAAAAAGGCATCCCTCAGAATGGGCGAAAATCGTTGCAGACGAATCAATGGACAGAGGTTTAATCTCCAATATATATAAACAGCTCATGCAGCTTAATATTAAGAAAACAAACAACCCAAAAAAATGGGCAGAAGATCTAAAGAGACGTTTCTTCAAAGGAGACACAGAGATGGCCAAGACGCACATGAAAAGCTGCTCAACAGCACTAATTATTAGAGAAATGCAAATCAAAACTACAATGAGGTATCACCTCACACCTGTTAGAATCGGCATCATCAGAAAATCTACAAACAACCAATTCTGGGGAGGGTGTGGACAAAAGGAGCCCTCTTCCACTATTGGTGGGAATGTAAATTGATACAGTCACTATGGAGAACAGTATGGAGTTTCCTTAAAAAAACTAGAAATAGAATTACCATCTGATCCAGCAATCCCACTTCTGGGCATATACCCAGAGAAAACCGTATTTCAAAAAGGCACATTCACCACAATGTTCGTTGCAGCACTATTTACAATAGCCAGGTAATGGAAGCAACCTAAATGCCCACAGACAGATGAATGGATAAAGATGTGGTACATATATAAAATGGAATATTACTCGGCCATAAAAAGGAATGAAACTGGGTCATTTGTAGAGACATCGATGGATCGAGAGACTGTCATACAGAATGAAGTAAGTCAGAAAGAGGAAAACAAATATTGTATATTAATGCATATATGTGGAGCCTAAAAATGGTACAGATAAACTGGTTTGCAGGGAAGAAATAGAGACACAGAGGTAGAGAACAAACGTATGGACACCAAGTGTGGGAAGCCATGGGGTGGTGGTGGTGGGATGAGTTGGGAGTTTGGGATTGACCTGTATACATGTATATGCATAAAATACATAACTAATAATAACGTGCTGTATAAAAAAATAAATAAAATTTCAAAATTTTAAAAAATAAAATTTAAAAATAAAACAGAAAAAAGTTCTTCCCGTCACACAGATGTATTTATAGGAATGAATTATTTCCATGCTTATATCTATAAATACATAAAAGAGGAATAACATCTAACTTGAAACATAAAAGAAAAAAAAGTGAACCCACGAGTTATACAGAGGAAAACCCTATCACGGCACTTGCTCCAGTGGTAAACAATTCTGAAATTGGTCAGAGGTGGGGAACCATCTCCCATACAGCCAGCAACCCAACCCCCACGCAAGGAGCATCCTCATTGCAAAGCTGGGGGACCGTGCCGAGGCATCTGTGAGTAAACGTGAGCTGAGCCCCAGGCCAGCTGCTGCTGAACTGTTCCCACCCTTTCCAGGTAAAACACCTGAATATGTACAAGGGCTTGAAAGCCTAGAGGAAGGACTGTGGAGCCACACCAGCGACAGCACGCAGGCCAACTTGGTGCCTGCAGGCCAGCCAGCGTGGTCCTGGACCCTGGCGCTCTTCCAGAAGCTTTCCATTGCCCTGCCTGAGATACCCCTCCTGTCCCGGCCCCCACTGCTTTTTTCCTTCCTCACCTCTGTCCGGAGAGAAATTCCAGCGGAAGGTATGGGTGACACATCCTCTTCTTTACAGGCGGCAGCCTGGCAACTCCTGCAGAAAGGCCAGCAGAACCCCACTCACACCGGGCCACCCACAAAGCTGTGGCCCCTCACTCCCTCCCACCAGCACAGCCCCGAGACTGCTGACGGGGCAGAGAATATGGAGTCAGGCACAGCTTCAGGGGCTATTGCTGCCTGGAGCTCTGTTTATATTGACCTCAACGAGGCACACCTGGGGAGGGCGGGCCGGCAGGGTAAGGCTGCCCAGGTCAGCTAATCCACAACCCTCAGGGAATCACATTGTTGAAAATGGACCCCGCTAAGGCAGAAGAGAAGCCAAGGGAAAAAAGGACACAATGCCATTTGCAGCACCGTAGATGAGTCTAGAAGTAATCACGTGACTTGTAGTAAGTCAGAAAGTGAAAGACACATATCATATCATATCACTTATAGGTGTTACCTAAAAATGGATACCAGGGCAGATATTTCCACGGAGAAGGGCAATCACAGATTCATTAAACAAACTTATGGTTCACCAATGGAAAGGTGTGAGGATTGGTTTCATTACGATATCGGGGTTAACAGACATATACAAACACAGGTGACATATATAATCACCAAAGACCTACAGAATACCAAGAGAGGACTACTCAACATTCTGTCATAACGTACATGGGAAAAGGATCCCAGGAAGAACAGTCATCTCTTTATGTGTAAAAGAACCACATCTGCCACACCTACAACAAGCCAAACATTGTAATCAAACTTGCTGTAATAAAAAATAAAAAAATTAAATTAAAAACACGAACAAGAAGTAGTGAGACAAACGTGAGGGGCTTTCTCCTGGCACATTCCATTCTAAACTCCAATCTAGAACACCACTTCCACTGAGGCTCTCTTGCCCTAGTAACCAGATTTGGTAAGGGTGAACTGCTGCCACCTTGTGGCCGTTTCACACAACAGCAGCTTTAATCCCAACGCTAATGGTCAGTTGATATTCAAAATCATTGCAGGCCTGTAAATGACACCTGCCCTGAAAACAAATCCTGGGGTCACATATCGACCAAAAATTTCAAAGGACGTCCATATTTTAAAACGACCGTTTCAAAAGGCATATTTTACGCACATTAGTGTTCTGCTTCTTTTCCTTTCTTTCCTTTTTTGTTAAAAAACACGGGAATGGAAAAAGGCATCCCTCAGAATGGGCGAAAATCGTTGCAGACGAATCAATGGACAGAGGTTTAATCTCCAATATATATAAACAGCTCATGCAGCTTAATATTAAGAAAACAAACAACCCAAAAAAATGGGCAGAAGATCTAAAGAGACGTTTCTTCAAAGGAGACACAGAGATGGCCAAGACGCACATGAAAAGCTGCTCAACAGCACTAATTATTAGAGAAATGCAAATCAAAACTACAATGAGGTATCACCTCACACCTGTTAGAATCGGCATCATCAGAAAATCTACAAACAACCAATTCTGGGGAGGGTGTGGACAAAAGGAGCCCTCTTCCACTATTGGTGGGAATGTAAATTGATACAGTCACTATGGAGAACAGTATGGAGTTTCCTTAAAAAAACTAGAAATAGAATTACCATCTGATCCAGCAATCCCACTTCTGGGCATATACCCAGAGAAAACCGTATTTCAAAAAGGCACATTCACCACAATGTTCCTTGCAGCACTATTTACAATAGCCAGGTAATGGAAGCAACCTAAATGCCCACAGACAGATGAATGGATAAAGATGTGGTACATATATAAAATGGAATATTACTCGGCCATAAAAAGGAATGAAACTGGGTCATTTGTAGAGACATCGATGGATCGAGAGACTGTCATACAGAATGAAGTAAGTCAGAAAGAGGAAAACAAATATTGTATATTAATGCATATATGTGGAGCCTAAAAATGGTACAGATGAACTGGTTTGCAGGGAAGAAATAGAGACACAGAGGTAGAGAACAAACGTATGGACACCAAGTGTGGGAAGCCATGGGGTGGTGGTGGTGGGATGAGTTGGGAGTTTGGGATTGACCTGTATACATGTATATGCATAAAATACATAACTAATAATAACGTGCTGTATAAAAAAATAAATAAAATTTCAAAATTTTAAAAAATAAAATTTAAAAATAAAACAGAAAAAAGTTCTTCCCGTCACACAGATGTATTTATAGGAATGAATTATTTCCATGCTTATATCTATAAATACATAAAAGAGGAATAACATCTAACTTGAAACATAAAAGAAAAAAAAGTGAACCCACGAGTTATACAGAGGAAAACCCTATCACGGCACTTGCTCCAGTGGTAAACAATTCTGAAATTGGTCAGAGGTGGGGAACCATCTCCCATACAGCCAGCAACCCAACCCCCACGCAAGGAGCGTCCTCATTGCAAAGCTGGGGGACCGTGCCGAGGCATCTGTGAGTAAACGTGAGCTGAGCCCCAGGCCAGCTGCTGCTGAACTGTTCCCACCCTTTCCAGGTAAAACACCTGAATATGTACAAGGGCTTGAAAGCCTAGAGGAAGGACCGTGGAGCCACACCAGCGACAGCACGCAGGCCAACTTGGTGCCTGCAGGCCAGCCAGCGTGGTCCTGGACCCTGGCGCTCTTCCAGAAGCTTTCCATTGCCCTGCCTGAGATACCCCTCCTGTCCCGGCCCCCACTGCTTTTTTCCTTCCTCACCTCTGTCCGGAGAGAAATTCCAGCGGAAGGTATGGGTGACACATCCTCTTCTTTACAGGCGGCAGCCTGGCAACTCCTGCAGAAAGGCCAGCAGAACCCCACTCACACCGGGCCACCCACAAAGCTGTGGCCCCTCACTCCCTCCCACCAGCACAGCCCCGAGACTGCTGACGGGGCAGAGAATATGGAGTCAGGCACAGCTTCAGGGGCTATTGCTGCCTGGAGCTCTGTTTATATTGACCTCAACGAGGCACACCTGGGGAGGGCGGGCCGGCAGGGTAAGGCTGCCCAGGTCAGCTAATCCACAACCCTCAGGGAATCACATTGTTGAAAATGGACCCCGCTAAGGCAGAAGAGAAGCCAAGGGAGAAAAGGACACAATGCCATTTGCAGCACCGTAGATGAGTCTAGAAGTAATCACGTGACTTGTAGTAAGTCAGAAAGTGAAAGACACATATCATATCATATCACTTATAGGTGTTACCTAAAAATGGATACCAGGGCAGATATTTCCACGGAGAAGGGCAATCACAGATTCATTAAACAAACTTATGGTTCACCAATGGAAAGGTGTGAGGATTGGTTTCATTACGATATCGGGGTTAACAGACATATACAAACACAGGTGACATATATAATCACCAAAGACCTACAGAATACCAAGAGAGGACTACTCAACATTCTGTCATAACGTACATGGGAAAAGGATCCCAAGAAGAACAGTCATCTGTATATGTGTAAAAGAACCACATCTGCCACACCTACAACAAGCCAAACATTGTAATCAAACTTGCTGTAATAAAAAATAAAAAAATTAAATTAAAAACACGAACAAGAAGTAGTGAGACAAACGTGAGGGGCTTTCTCCTGGCACATTCCATTCTAAACTCCAATCTAGAACACCACTTCCACTGAGGCTCTCTTGCCCTAGTAACCAGGTTTGGTAAGGGTGAACTGCTGCCACCTTGAGGCCGTTTCACACAACAGCAGCTTTAATCCCAACGCTAATGGTCAGTTGATATTCAAAATCATTGCAGGCCTGTAAATAACACCTGCCCTGAAAACAAATCCTGGGGTCACATATCGACCAAAAATTTCAAAGGACGTCCATATTTTAAAACGACCGTTTCAAAAGGCATATTTTACGCACATTAGTGTTCTGCTTCTTTTCCTTTCTTTCTTTTTTGTTAAAAAACACGGGAATGGAAAAAGGCATCCCTCAGAATGGGCGAAAATCGTTGCAGACGAATCAATGGACAGAGGTTTAATCTCCAATATATATAAACAGCTCATGCAGCTTAATATTAAGAAAACAAACAACCCAAAAAAATGGGCAGAAGATCTAAAGAGACGTTTCTTCAAAGGAGACACAGAGATGGCCAAGACGCACATGAAAAGCTGCTCAACAGCACTAATTATTAGAGAAATGCAAATCAAAACTACAATGAGGTATCACCTCACACCTGTTAGAATCGGCATCATCAGAAAATCTACAAACAACCAATTCTGGGGAGGGTGTGGACAAAAGGAGCCCTCTTCCACTATTGGTGGGAATGTAAATTGATACAGTCACTATGGAGAACAGTATGGAGTTTCCTTAAAAAAACTAGAAATAGAATTACCATCTGATCCAGCAATCCCACTTCTGGGCATATACCCAGAGAAAACCGTATTTCAAAAAGGCACATTCACCACAATGTTCCTTGCAGCACTATTTACAATAGCCAGGTAATGGAAGCAACCTAAATGCCCACAGACAGATGAATGGATAAAGATGTGGTACATATATAAAATGGAATATTACTCGGCCATAAAAAGGAATGAAACTGGGTCATTTGTAGAGACATCGATGGATCGAGAGACTGTCATACAGAATGAAGTAAGTCAGAAAGAGGAAAACAAATATTGTATATTAATGCATATATGTGGAGCCTAAAAATGGTACAGATGAACTGGTTTGCAGGGAAGAAATAGAGACACAGAGGTAGAGAACAAACGTATGGACACCAAGTGTGGGAAGCCATGGGGTGGTGGTGGTGGGATGAGTTGGGAGTTTGGGATTGACCTGTATACATGTATATGCATAAAATACATAACTAATAATAACGTGCTGTATAAAAAAATAAATAAAATTTCAAAATTTTAAAAAATAAAATTTAAAAATAAAACAGAAAAAAGTTCTTCCCGTCACACAGATGTATTTATAGGAATGAATTATTTCCATGCTTATATCTATAAATACATAAAAGAGGAATAACATCTAACTTGAAACATAAAAGAAAAAAAAGTGAACCCACGAGTTATACAGAGGAAAACCCTATCACGGCACTTGCTCCAGTGGTAAACAATTCTGAAATTGGTCAGAGGTGGGGAACCATCTCCCATACAGCCAGCAACCCAACCCCCACGCAAGGAGCGTCCTCATTGCAAAGCTGGGGGACCGTGCCGAGGCATCTGTGAGTAAACGTGAGCTGAGCCCCAGGCCAGCTGCTGCTGAACTGTTCCCACCCTTTCCAGGTAAAACACCTGAATATGTACAAGGGCTTGAAAGCCTAGAGGAAGGACCGTGGAGCCACACCAGCGACAGCACGCAGGCCAACTTGGTGCCTGCAGGCCAGCCAGCGTGGTCCTGGACCCTGGCGCTCTTCCAGAAGCTTTCCATTGCCCTGCCTGAGATACCCCTCCTGTCCCGGCCCCCACTGCTTTTTTCCTTCCTCACCTCTGTCCGGAGAGAAATTCCAGCGGAAGGTATGGGTGACACATCCTCTTCTTTACAGGCGGCAGCCTGGCAACTCCTGCAGAAAGGCCAGCAGAACCCCACTCACACCGGGCCACCCACAAAGCTGTGGCCCCTCACTCCCTCCCACCAGCACAGCCCCGAGACTGCTGACGGGGCAGAGAATATGGAGTCAGGCACAGCTTCAGGGGCTATTGCTGCCTGGAGCTCTGTTTATATTGACCTCAACGAGGCACACCTGGGGAGGGCGGGCCGGCAGGGTAAGGCTGCCCAGGTCAGCTAATCCACAACCCTCAGGGAATCACATTGTTGAAAATGGACCCCGCTAAGGCAGAAGAGAAGCCAAGGGAGAAAAGGACACAATGCCATTTGCAGCACCGTAGATGAGTCTAGAAGTAATCACGTGACTTGTAGTAAGTCAGAAAGTGAAAGACACATATCATATCATATCACTTATAGGTGTTACCTAAAAATGGATACCAGGGCAGATATTTCCACGGAGAAGGGCAATCACAGATTCATTAAACAAACTTATGGTTCACCAATGGAAAGGTGTGAGGATTGGTTTCATTACGATATCGGGGTTAACAGACATATACAAACACAGGTGACATATATAATCACCAAAGACCTACAGAATACCAAGAGAGGACTACTCAACATTCTGTCATAACGTACATGGGAAAAGGATCCCAAGAAGAACAGTCATCTGTATATGTGTAAAAGAACCACATCTTCCACACCTACAACAAGCCAAACATTGTAATCAAACTTGCTGTAATAAAAAATAAAAAAATTAAATTAAAAACACGAACAAGAAGTAGTGAGACAAACGTGAGGGGCTTTCTCCTGGCACATTCCATTCTAAACTCCAATCTAGAACACCACTTCCACTGAGGCTCTCTTGCCCTAGTAACCAGGTTTGGTAAGGGTGAACTGCTGCCACCTTGAGGCCGTTTCACACAACAGCAGCTTTAATCCCAACGCTAATGGTCAGTTGATATTCAAAATCATTGCAGGCCTGTAAATGACACCTGCCCTGAAAACAAATCCTGGGGTCACATATCGACCAAAAATTTCAAAGGACGTCCATATTTTAAAACGACCGTTTCAAAAGGCATATTTTACGCACATTAGTGTTCTGCTTCTTTTCCTTTCTTTCTTTTTTGTTAAAAAACACGGGAATGGAAAAAGGCATCCCTCAGAATGGGCGAAAATCGTTGCAGACGAATCAATGGACAGAGGTTTAATCTCCAATATATATAAACAGCTCATGCAGCTTAATATTAAGAAAACAAACAACCCAAAAAAATGGGCAGAAGATCTAAAGAGACGTTTCTTCAAAGGAGACACAGAGATGGCCAAGACGCACATGAAAAGCTGCTCAACAGCACTAATTATTAGAGAAATGCAAATCAAAACTACAATGAGGTATCACCTCACACCTGTTAGAATCGGCATCATCAGAAAATCTACAAACAACCAATTCTGGGGAGGGTGTGGACAAAAGGAGCCCTCTTCCACTATTGGTGGGAATGTAAATTGATACAGTCACTATGGAGAACAGTATGGAGTTTCCTTAAAAATACTAGAAATAGAATTACCATCTGATCCAGCAATCCCACTTCTGGGCATATACCCAGAGAAAACCGTATTTCCAAAAGGCACATTCACCACAATGTTCGTTGCAGCACTATTTACAATAGCCAGGTAATGGAAGCAACCTAAATGCCCACAGACAGATGAATGGATAAAGATGTGGTACATATATAAAATGGAATATGACTCGGCCATAAAAAGGAATGAAACTGGGTCATTTGTAGAGACATCGATGGATCGAGAGACTGTCCTACAGAATGAAGTAAGTCAGAAAGAGGAAAACAAATATTGTATATTAATGCATATATGTGGAGCCTAAAAATGGTACAGATGAACTGGTTTGCAGGGAAGAAATAGAGACACAGAGGTAGAGAACAAACGTATGGACACCAAGTGTGGGAAGCCATGGGGTGGTGGTGGTGGGATGAGTTGGGAGTTTGGGATTGACCTGTATACATGTATATGCATAAAATACATAACTAATAATAACGTGCTGTATAAAAAAATAAATAAAATTTCAAAATTTTAAAAAATAAAATTTAAAAATAAAACAGAAAAAAGTTCTTCCCGTCACACAGATGTATTTATAGGAATGAATTATTTCCATGCTTATATCTATAAATACATAAAAGAGGAATAACATCTAACTTGAAACATAAAAGAAACAAAAAGTGAACCCACGAGTTATACAGAGGAAAACCCTATCACGGCACTTGCTCCAGTGGTAAACAATTCTGAAATTGGTCAGAGGTGGGGAACCATCTCCCATACAGCCAGCAACCCAACCCCCACGCAAGGAGCGTCCTCATTGCAAAGCTGGGGGACCGTGCCGAGGAATCTGTGAGTAAACGTGAGCTGAGCCCCAGGCCAGCTGCTGCTGAACTGTTCCCACCCTTTCCAGGTAAAACACCTGAATATGTACAAGGGCTTGAAAGCCTAGAGGAAGGACCGTGGAGCCACACCAGCGACAGCACGCAGGCCAACTTGGTGCCTGCAGGCCAGCCAGCGTGGTCCTGGACCCTGGCGCTCTTCCAGAAGCTTTCCATTGCCCTGCCTGAGATACCCCTCCTGTCCCGGCCCCCACTGCTTTTTTCCTTCCTCACCTCTGTCCGGAGAGAAATTCCAGCGGAAGGTATGGGTGACACATCCTCTTCTTTACAGGCGGCAGCCTGGCAACTCCTGCAGAAAGGCCAGCAGAACCCCACTCACACCGGGCCACCCACAAAGCTGTGGCCCCTCACTCCCTCCCACCAGCACAGCCCCGAGACTGCTGACGGGGCAGAGAATATGGAGTCAGGCACAGCTTCAGGGGCTATTGCTGCCTGGAGCTCTGTTTATATTGACCTCAACGAGGCACACCTGGGGAGGGCGGGCCGGCAGGGTAAGGCTGCCCAGGTCAGCTAATCCACAACCCTCAGGGAATCACATTGTTGAAAATGGACCCCGCTAAGGCAGAAGAGAAGCCAAGGGAAAAAAGGACACAATGCCATTTGCAGCACCGTAGATGAGTCTAGAAGTAATCACGTGACTTGTAGTAAGTCAGAAAGTGAAAGACACATATCATATCATATCACTTAGAGGTGTTACCTAAAAATGGATACCAGGGCAGATATTTCCACGGAGAAGGGCAATCACAGATTCATTAAACAAACTTATGGTTCACCAATGGAAAGGTGTGAGGATTGGTTTCATTACGATATCGGGGTTAACAGACATATACAAACACAGGTGACATATATAATCACCAAAGACCTACAGAATACCAAGAGAGGACTACTCAACATTCTGTCATAACGTACATGGGAAAAGGATCCCAAGAAGAACAGTCATCTGTATATGTGTAAAAGAACCACATCTTCCACACCTACAACAAGCCAAACATTGTAATCAAACTTGCTGTAATAAAAAATAAAAAAATTAAATTAAAAACACGAACAAGAAGTAGTGAGACAAACGTGAGGGGCTTTCTCCTGGCACATTCCATTCTAAACTCCAATCTAGAACACCACTTCCACTGAGGCTCTCTTGCCCTAGTAACCAGATTTGGTAAGGGTGAACTGCTGCCACCTTGTGGCCGTTTCACACAACAGCAGCTTTAATCCCAACGCTAATGGTCAGTTGATATTCAAAATCATTGCAGGCCTGTAAATGACACCTGCCCTGAAAACAAATCCTGGGGTCACATATCGACCAAAAATTTCAAAGGACGTCCATATTTCAAAACGACCGTTTCAAAAGGCATATTTTACGCACATTAGTGTTCTGCTTCTTTTCCTTTCTTTCCTTTTTTGTTAAAAAAAACGGGAATGGAAAAAGGCATCCTTCAGAATGGGCGAAAATCGTTGCAGACGAATCAATGGACAGAGGTTTAATCTCCAATATATATAAACAGCTCATGTAGCTTAATATTAATAAAACAAACAACCCAAAAAAAATGGGCAGAAGATCTAAAGAGACGTTTCTTCAAAGGAGACACAGAGATGGTCAAGACGCACATGAAAAGCTGCTCAACAGCACTAATTATTAGAGAAATGCAAATCAAAACTACAATGAGGTATCACCTCACACCTGTTAGAATCGGCATCATCAGAAAATCTACAAACAACCAATTCTGGGGAGGGTGTGGACAAAAGGAGCCCTCTTCCACTATTGGTGGGAATGTAAATTGATACAGTCACTATGGAGAACAGTATGGAGTTTCCTTAAAAAAACTAGAAATAGAATTACCATCTGATCCAGCAATCCCACTTCTGGGCATATACCCAGAGAAAACCGTATTTCCAAAAGGCACATTCACCACAATGTTCGTTGCAGCACTATTTACAATAGCCAGGTAATGGAAGCAACCTAAATGCCCACAGACAGATGAATGGATAAAGATGTGGTACATATATAAAATGGAATATGACTCGGCCATAAAAAGGAATGAAACTGGGTCATTTGTAGAGACATCGATGGATCGAGAGACTGTCCTACAGAATGAAGTAAGTCAGAAAGAGGAAAACAAATATTGTATATTAATGCATATATGTGGAGCCTAAAAATGGTACAGATGAACTGGTTTGCAGGGAAGAAATAGAGACACAGAGGTAGAGAACAAACGTATGGACACCAAGTGTGGGAAGCCATGGGGTGGTGGTGGTGGGATGAGTTGGGAGTTTGGGATTGACCTGTATACATGTATATGCATAAAATACATAACTAATAATAACGTGCTGTATAAAAAAATAAATAAAATTTCAAAATTTTAAAAAATAAAATTTAAAAATAAAACAGAAAAAAGTTCTTCCCGTCACACAGATGTATTTATAGGAATGAATTATTTCCATGCTTATATCTATAAATACATAAAAGAGGAATAACATCTAACTTGAAACATAAAAGAAACAAAAAGTGAACCCACGAGTTATACAGAGGAAAACCCTATCACGGCACTTGCTCCAGTGGTAAACAATTCTGAAATTGGTCAGAGGTGGGGAACCATCTCCCATACAGCCAGCAACCCAACCCCCACGCAAGGAGCGTCCTCATTGCAAAGCTGGGGGACCGTGCCGAGGAATCTGTGAGTAAACGTGAGCTGAGCCCCAGGCCAGCTGCTGCTGAACTGTTCCCACCCTTTCCAGGTAAAACACCTGAATATGTACAAGGGCTTGAAAGCCTAGAGGAAGGACCGTGGAGCCACACCAGCGACAGCACGCAGGCCAACTTGGTGCCTGCAGGCCAGCCAGCGTGGTCCTGGACCCTGGCGCTCTTCCAGAAGCTTTCCATTGCCCTGCCTGAGATACCCCTCCTGTCCCGGCCCCCACTGCTTTTTTCCTTCCTCACCTCTGTCCGGAGAGAAATTCCAGCGGAAGGTATGGGTGACACATCCTCTTCTTTACAGGCGGCAGCCTGGCAACTCCTGCAGAAAGGCCAGCAGAACCCCACTCACACCGGGCCACCCACAAAGCTGTGGCCCCTCACTCCCTCCCACCAGCACAGCCCCGAGACTGCTGACGGGGCAGAGAATATGGAGTCAGGCACAGCTTCAGGGGCTATTGCTGCCTGGAGCTCTGTTTATATTGACCTCAACGAGGCACACCTGGGGAGGGCGGGCCGGCAGGGTAAGGCTGCCCAGGTCAGCTAATCCACAACCCTCAGGGAATCACATTGTTGAAAATGGACCCCGCTAAGGCAGAAGAGAAGCCAAGGGAAAAAAGGACACAATGCCATTTGCAGCACCGTAGATGAGTCTAGAAGTAATCACGTGACTTGTAGTAAGTCAGAAAGTGAAAGACACATATCATATCATATCACTTATAGGTGTTACCTAAAAATGGATACCAGGGCAGATATTTCCACGGAGAAGGGCAATCACAGATTCATTAAACAAACTTATGGTTCACCAATGGAAAGGTGTGAGGATTGGTTTCATTACGATATCGGGGTTAACAGACATATACAAACACAGGTGACATATATAATCACCAAAGACCTACAGAATACCAAGAGAGGACTACTCAACATTCTGTCATAACGTACATGGGAAAAGGATCCCAAGAAGAACAGTCATCTGTATATGTGTAAAAGAACCACATCTTCCACACCTACAACAAGCCAAACATTGTAATCAAACTTGCTGTAATAAAAAATAAAAAAATTAAATTAAAAACACGAACAAGAAGTAGTGAGACAAACGTGAGGGGCTTTCTCCTGGCACATTCCATTCTAAACTCCAATCTAGAACACCACTTCCACTGAGGCTCTCTTGCCCTAGTAACCAGATTTGGTAAGGGTGAACTGCTGCCACCTTGTGGCCGTTTCACACAACAGCAGCTTTAATCCCAACGCTAATGGTCAGTTGATATTCAAAATCATTGCAGGCCTGTAAATGACACCTGCCCTGAAAACAAATCCTGGGGTCACATATCGACCAAAAAATTCAAAGGACGTCCATATTTCAAAACGACCGTTTCAAAAGGCATATTTTACGCACATTAGTGTTCTGCTTCTTTTCCTTTCTTTCCTTTTTTGTTAAAAAACACGGGAATGGAAAAAGGCATCCCTCAGAATGGGCGAAAATCGTTGCAGACGAATCAATGGACAGAGGTTTAATCTCCAATATATATAAACAGCTCATGCAGCTTAATATTAAAAAAACAAACAACCCAAAAAAAATGGGCAGAAGATCTAAAGAGACGTTTCTTCAAAGGAGACACAGAGATGGCCAAGACGCACATGAAAAGCTGCTCAACAGCACTAATTATTAGAGAAATGCAAATCAAAACTACAATGAGGTATCACCTCACACCTGTTAGAATCGGCATCATCAGAAAATCTACAAACAACCAATTCTGGGGAGGGTGTGGACAAAAGGAGCCCTCTTCCACTATTGGTGGGAATGTAAATTGATACAGTCACTATGGAGAACAGTATGGAGTTTCCTTAAAAAAACTAGAAATAGAATTACCATCTGATCCAGCAATCCCACTTCTGGGCATATACCCAGAGAAAACCGTATTTCAAAAAGGCACATTCACCACAATGTTCGTTGCAGCACTATTTACAATAGCCAGGTAATGGAAGCAACCTAAATGCCCACAGACAGATGAATGGATAAAGATGTGGTACATATATAAAATGGAATATTACTCGGCCATAAAAAGGAATGAAACTGGGTCATTTGTAGAGACATCGATGGATCGAGAGACTGTCATACAGAATGAAGTAAGTCAGAAAGAGGAATACAAATATTGTATATTAATGCATATATGTGGAGCCTAAAAATGGTACAGATGAACTGGTTTGCAGGGAAGAAATAGAGACACAGAGGTAGAGAACAAACGTATGGACACCAAGTGTGGGAAGCCATGGGGTGGTGGTGGTGGGATGAGTTGGGAGTTTGGGATTGACCTGTATACATGTATATGCATAAAATTCATAACTAATAATAACGTGCTGTATAAAAAAATAAATATAATTTCAAAATTTTAAAAAATAAAATTTAAAAATAAAACAGAAAAAAGTTCTTCCCGTCACACAGATGTATTTATAGGAATGAATTATTTCCATGCTTATATCTATAAATACATAAAAGAGGAATAACATCTAACTTGAAACATAAAAGAAACAAAAAGTGAACCCACGAGTTATACAGAGGAAAACCCTATCACGGCACTTGCTCCAGTGGTAAACAATTCTGAAATTGGTCAGAGGTGGGGAACCATCTCCCATACAGCCAGCAACCCAACCCCCACGCAAGGAGCGTCCTCATTGCAAAGCTGGGGGACCGTGCCGAGGCATCTGTGAGTAAACGTGAGCTGAGCCCCAGGCCAGCTGCTGCTGAACTGTTCCCACCCTTTCCAGGTAAAACACCTGAATATGTACAAGGGCTTGAAAGCCTAGAGGAAGGACCGTGGAGCCACACCAGCGACAGCACGCAGGCCAACTTGGTGCCTGCAGGCCAGCCAGCGTGGTCCTGGACCCTGGTGCTCTTCCAGAAGCTTTCCATTGCCCTGCCTGAGATACCCCTCCTGTCCCGGCCCCCACTGCTTTTTTCCTTCCTCACCTCTGTCCGGAGAGAAATTCCAGCGGAAGGTATGGGTGACACATCCTCTTCTTTACAGGCGGCAGCCTGGCAACTCCTGCAGAAAGGCCAGCAGAACCCCACTCACACCGGGCCACCCACAAAGCTGTGGCCCCTCACTCCCTCCCACCAGCACAGCCCCGAGACTGCTGACGGGGCAGAGAATATGGAGTCAGGCACAGCTTCAGGGGCTATTGCTGCCTGGAGCTCTGTTTATATTGACCTCAACGAGGCACACCTGGGGAGGGCGGGCCGGCAGGGTAAGGCTGCCCAGGTCAGCTAATCCACAACCCTCAGGGAATCACACTGTTGAAAATGGACCCCGCTAAGGCAGAAGAGAAGCCAAGGGAAAAAAGGACACAATGCCATTTGCAGCACCGTAGATGAGTCTAGAAGTAATCACGTGACTTGTAGTAAGTCAGAAAGTGAAAGACACATATCATATCATATCACTTAGAGGTGTTACCTAAAAATGGATACCAGGGCAGATATTTCCACGGAGAAGGGCAATCACAGATTCATTAAAAAAACTTATGGTTCACCAATGAAAGGTGTGAGGATTGGTTTCATTACGATATCGGGGTTAACAGACATATACAAACACAGGTGACATATATAATCACCAAAGACCTACAGAATACCAAGAGAGGACTACTCAACATTCTGTCATAACGTACATGGGAAAAGGATCCCAAGAAGAACAGTCATCTGTATATGTGTAAAAGAACCACATCTTCCACACCTACAACAAGCCAAACATTGTAATCAAACTTGCTGTAATAAAAAATAAAAACTTAAATTAAAAACACGAACAAGAAGTAGTGAGACAAACGTGAGGGGCTTTCTCCTGGTACATTCCATTCTAAACTCCAATCTAGAACACCACTTCCACTGAGGCTCTCTTGCCCTAGTAACCAGATTTGGTAAGGGTGAACTGCTGCCACCTTGTGGCCGTTTCAAACAACAGCAGCTTTAATCCCAACGCTAATGGTCAGTTGATATTCAAAATCATTGCAGGCCTGTAAATGACACCTGCCCTGAAAACAAATCCTGGGGTCACATATCGACCAAAAAATTCAAAGGACGTCCATATTTCAAAACGACCGTTTCAAAAGGCATATTTTACGCACATTAGTGTTCTGCTTCTTTTCCTTTCTTTCCTTTTTTGTTAAAAAACAAGGGAATGGAAAAAGGCATCCCTCAGAATGGGCGAAAATCGTTGCAGACGAATCAATGGACAGAGGTTTAATCTCCAATATATATAAACAGCTCATGCAGCTTAATATTAAAAAAAAAACAACCCAAAAAAAATGGGCAGAAGATCTAAAGAGACGTTTCTTCAAAGGAGACACAGAGATGGCCAAGACGCACATGAAAAGCAGCTCAACAGCACTAATTATTAGAGAAATGCAAATCAAAACTACAATGAGGTATCACCTCACACCTGTTAGAATCGGCATCATCAGAAAATCTACAAACAACCAATTCTGGGGAGGGTGTGGACAAAAGGAGCCCTCTTCCACTATTGGTGGGAATGTAAATTGATACAGTCCCTATGGAGAACAGTATGGAGTTTCCTTAAAAGAATTAGAAATAGAATTACCATCTGATCCAGCAATCCCACTTCTGGGCATATACCCAGAGAAAACCGTATTTCAAAAAGGCACATTCACCACAATGTTCGTTGCAGCACTATTTACAATAGCCAGGTAATGGAAGCAACCTAAATGCCCACAGACAGATGAATGGATAAAGATGTGGTACATATATAAAATGGAATATTACTCGGCCATAAAAAGGAATGAAACTGGGTCATTTGTAGAGACATCGATGGATCGAGAGACTGTCATACAGAATGAAGTAAGTCAGAAAGAGGAATATAAATATTGTATATTAATGCATATATGTGGAGCCTAAAAATGGTACAGATGAACTGGTTTGCAGGGAAGAAATAGAGACACAGAGGTAGAGAACAAACGTATGGACACCAAGTGTGGGAAGACATGGGGTGGTGGTGGTGGGATGAGTTGGGAGTTTGGGATTGACCTGTATACATGTATATGCATAAAATTCATAACTAATAATAACGTGCTGTATAAAAAAATAAATATAATTTCAAAATTTTAAAAAATAAAATTTAAAAATAAAACAGAAAAAAGTTCTTCCCGTCACACAGATGTATTTATAGGAATGAATTATTTCCATGCTTATATCTATAAATACATAAAAGAGGAATAACATCTAACTTGAAACATAAAAGAAACAAAAAGTGAACCCACGAGTTATACAGAGGAAAACCCTATCACGGCACTTGCTCCAGTGGTAAACAATTCTGAAATTGGTCAGAGGTGGGGAACCATCTCCCATACAGCCAGCAACCCAACCCCCACGCAAGGAGCGTCCTCATTGCAAAGCTGGGGGACCGTGTCGAGGCATCTGTGAGTAAACGTGAGCTGAGCCCCAGGCCAGCTGCTGCTGAACTGTTCCCACCCTTTCCAGGTAAAACACCTGAATATGTACAAGGGCTTGAAAGCCTAGAGGAAGGACCGTGGAGCCACACCAGCGACAGCACGCAGGCCAACTTGGTGCCTGCAGGCCAGCCAGCGTGGTCCTGGACCCTGGCGCTCTTCCAGAAGCTTTCCATTGCCCTGCCTGAGATACCCCTCCTGTCCCGGCCCCCACTGCTTTTTTCCTTCCTCACCTCTGTCCGGAGAGAAATTCCAGCGGAAGGTATGGGTGACACATCCTCTTCTTTACAGGCGGCAGCCTGGCAACTCCTGCAGAAAGGCCAGCAGAACCCCACTCACACCGGGCCACCCACAAAGCTGTGGCCCCTCACTCCCTCCCACCAGCACAGCCCCGAGACTGCTGACGGGGCAGAGAATATGGAGTCAGGCACAGCTTCAGGGGCTATTGCTGCCTGGAGCTCTGTTTATATTGACCTCAACGAGGCACACCTGGGGAGGGCGGGCCGGCAGGGTAAGGCTGCCCAGGTCAGCTAATCCACAACCCTCAGGGAATCACATTGTTGAAAATGGACCCCGCTAAGGCAGAAGAGAAGCCAAGCGAAAAAAGGACACAATGCCATTTGCAGCACCGTAGATGAGTCTAGAAGTAATCACGTGACTTGTAGTAAGTCAGAAAGTGAAAGACACATATCATATCATATCACTTATAGGTGTTACCTAAAAATGGATACCAGGGCAGATATTTCCACGGAGAAGGGCAATCACAGATTCATTAAAAAAACTTATGGTTCACCAATGAAAGGTGTGAGGATTGGTTTCATTACGATATCGGGGTTAACAGACATATACAAACACAGGTGACATATATAATCACCAAAGACCTACAGAATACCAAGAGAGGACTACTCAACATTCTGTCATAACGTACATGGGAAAAGGATCCCAAGAAGAACAGTCATCTGTATATGTGTAAAAGAACCACATCTTCCACACCTACAACAAGCCAAACATTGTAATCAAACTTGCTGTAATAAAAAATAAAAACTTAAATTAAAAACACGAACAAGAAGTAGTGAGACAAACGTGAGGGGCTTTCTCCTGGTACATTCCATTCTAAACTCCAATCTAGAACACCACTTCCACTGAGGCTCTCTTGCCCTAGTAACCAGATTTGGTAAGGGTGAACTGCTGCCACGTTGTGGCCGTTTCAAACAACAGCAGCTTTAATCCCAACGCTAATGGTCAGTTGATATTCAAAATCATTGCAGGCCTGTAAATGACACCTGCCCTGAAAACAAATCCTGGGGTCACATATCGACCAAAAATTTCAAAGGACGTCCATATTTTAAAACGACCGTTTCAAAAGGCATATTTTACGCACATTAGTGTTCTGCTTCTTTTCCTTTCTTTCCTTTTTTGTTAAAAAACACGGGAATGGAAAAAGGCATCCCTCAGAATGGGCGAAAATCGTTGCAGACGAATCAATGGACAGAGGTTTAATCTCCAATATATATAAACAGCTCATGCAGCTTAATATTAAGAAAACAAACAACCCAAAAAAATGGGCAGAAGATCTAAAGAGACGTTTCTTCAAAGGAGACACAGAGATGGCCAAGACGCACATGAAAAGCTGCTCAACAGCACTAATTATTAGAGAAATGCAAATCAAAACTACAATGAGGTATCACCTCACACCTGTTAGAATCGGCATCATCAGAAAATCTACAAACAACCAATTCTGGGGAGGGTGTGGACAAAAGGAGCCCTCTTCCACTATTGGTGGGAATGTAAATTGATACAGTCACTATGGAGAACAGTATGGAGTTTCCTTAAAAAAACTAGAAATAGAATTACCATCTGATCCAGCAATCCCACTTCTGGGCATATACCCAGAGAAAACCGTATTTCAAAAAGGCACATTCACCACAATGTTCGTTGCAGCACTATTTACAATAGCCAGGTAATGGAAGCAACCTAAATGCCCACAGACAGATGAATGGATAAAGATGTGGTACATATATAAAATGGAATATTACTCGGCCATAAAAAGGAATGAAACTGGGTCATTTGTAGAGACATCGATGGATCGAGAGACTGTCATACAGAATGAAGTAAGTCAGAAAGAGGAAAACAAATATTGTATATTAATGCATATATGTGGAGCCTAAAAATGGTACAGATAAACTGGTTTGCAGGGAAGAAATAGAGACACAGAGGTAGAGAACAAACGTATGGACACCAAGTGTGGGAAGCCATGGGGTGGTGGTGGTGGGATGAGTTGGGAGTTTGGGATTGACCTGTATACATGTATATGCATAAAATACATAACTAATAATAACGTGCTGTATAAAAAAATAAATAAAATTTCAAAATTTTAAAAAATAAAATTTAAAAATAAAACAGAAAAAAGTTCTTCCCGTCACACAGATGTATTTATAGGAATGAATTATTTCCATGCTTATATCTATAAATACATAAAAGAGGAATAACATCTAACTTGAAACATAAAAGAAAAAAAAGTGAACCCACGAGTTATACAGAGGAAAACCCTATCACGGCACTTGCTCCAGTGGTAAACAATTCTGAAATTGGTCAGAGGTGGGGAACCATCTCCCATACAGCCAGCAACCCAACCCCCACGCAAGGAGCATCCTCATTGCAAAGCTGGGGGACCGTGCCGAGGCATCTGTGAGTAAACGTGAGCTGAGCCCCAGGCCAGCTGCTGCTGAACTGTTCCCACCCTTTCCAGGTAAAACACCTGAATATGTACAAGGGCTTGAAAGCCTAGAGGAAGGACTGTGGAGCCACACCAGCGACAGCACGCAGGCCAACTTGGTGCCTGCAGGCCAGCCAGCGTGGTCCTGGACCCTGGCGCTCTTCCAGAAGCTTTCCATTGCCCTGCCTGAGATACCCCTCCTGTCCCGGCCCCCACTGCTTTTTTCCTTCCTCACCTCTGTCCGGAGAGAAATTCCAGCGGAAGGTATGGGTGACACATCCTCTTCTTTACAGGCGGCAGCCTGGCAACTCCTGCAGAAAGGCCAGCAGAACCCCACTCACACCGGGCCACCCACAAAGCTGTGGCCCCTCACTCCCTCCCACCAGCACAGCCCCGAGACTGCTGACGGGGCAGAGAATATGGAGTCAGGCACAGCTTCAGGGGCTATTGCTGCCTGGAGCTCTGTTTATATTGACCTCAACGAGGCACACCTGGGGAGGGCGGGCCGGCAGGGTAAGGCTGCCCAGGTCAGCTAATCCACAACCCTCAGGGAATCACATTGTTGAAAATGGACCCCGCTAAGGCAGAAGAGAAGCCAAGGGAAAAAAGGACACAATGCCATTTGCAGCACCGTAGATGAGTCTAGAAGTAATCACGTGACTTGTAGTAAGTCAGAAAGTGAAAGACACATATCATATCATATCACTTATAGGTGTTACCTAAAAATGGATACCAGGGCAGATATTTCCACGGAGAAGGGCAATCACAGATTCATTAAACAAACTTATGGTTCACCAATGGAAAGGTGTGAGGATTGGTTTCATTACGATATCGGGGTTAACAGACATATACAAACACAGGTGACATATATAATCACCAAAGACCTACAGAATACCAAGAGAGGACTACTCAACATTCTGTCATAACGTACATGGGAAAAGGATCCCAAGAAGAACAGTCATCTGTATATGTGTAAAAGAACCACATCTGCCACACCTACAACAAGCCAAACATTGTAATCAAACTTGCTGTAATAAAAAATAAAAAAATTAAATTAAAAACACGAACAAGAAGTAGTGAGACAAACGTGAGGGGCTTTCTCCTGGCACATTCCATTCTAAACTCCAATCTAGAACACCACTTCCACTGAGGCTCTCTTGCCCTAGTAACCAGATTTGGTAAGGGTGAACTGCTGCCACCTTGTGGCCGTTTCACACAACAGCAGCTTTAATCCCAACGCTAATGGTCAGTTGATATTCAAAATCATTGCAGGCCTGTAAATGACACCTGCCCTGAAAACAAATCCTGGGGTCACATATCGACCAAAAATTTCAAAGGACGTCCATATTTTAAAACGACCGTTTCAAAAGGCATATTTTACGCACATTAGTGTTCTGCTTCTTTTCCTTTCTTTCCTTTTTTGTTAAAAAACACGGGAATGGAAAAAGGCATCCCTCAGAATGGGCGAAAATCGTTGCAGACGAATCAATGGACAGAGGTTTAATCTCCAATATATATAAACAGCTCATGCAGCTTAATATTAAGAAAACAAACAACCCAAAAAAATGGGCAGAAGATCTAAAGAGACGTTTCTTCAAAGGAGACACAGAGATGGCCAAGACGCACATGAAAAGCTGCTCAACAGCACTAATTATTAGAGAAATGCAAATCAAAACTACAATGAGGTATCACCTCACACCTGTTAGAATCGGCATCATCAGAAAATCTACAAACAACCAATTCTGGGGAGGGTGTGGACAAAAGGAGCCCTCTTCCACTATTGGTGGGAATGTAAATTGATACAGTCACTATGGAGAACAGTATGGAGTTTCCTTAAAAAAACTAGAAATAGAATTACCATCTGATCCAGCAATCCCACTTCTGGGCATATACCCAGAGAAAACCGTATTTCAGAAAGGCACATTCACCACAATGTTCCTTGCAGCACTATTTACAATAGCCAGGTAATGGAAGCAACCTAAATGCCCACAGACAGATGAATGGATAAAGATGTGGTACATATATAAAATGGAATATTACTCGGCCATAAAAAGGAATGAAACTGGGTCATTTGTAGAGACATCGATGGATCGAGAGACTGTCATACAGAATGAAGTAAGTCAGAAAGAGGAAAACAAATATTGTATATTAATGCATATATGTGGAGCCTAAAAATGGTACAGATGAACTGGTTTGCAGGGAAGAAATAGAGACACAGAGGTAGAGAACAAACGTATGGACACCAAGTGTGGGAAGCCATGGGGTGGTGGTGGTGGGATGAGTTGGGAGTTTGGGATTGACCTGTATACATGTATATGCATAAAATACATAACTAATAATAACGTGCTGTATAAAAAAATAAATAAAATTTCAAAATTTTAAAAAATAAAATTTAAAAATAAAACAGAAAAAAGTTCTTCCCGTCACACAGATGTATTTATAGGAATTAATTATTTCCATGCTTATATCTATAAATACATAAAAGAGGAATAACATCTAACTTGAAACATAAAAGAAAAAAAAGTGAACCCACGAGTTATACAGAGGAAAACCCTATCACGGCACTTGCTCCAGTGGTAAACAATTCTGAAATTGGTCAGAGGTGGGGAACCATCTCCCATACAGCCAGCAACCCAACCCCCACGCAAGGAGCGTCCTCATTGCAAAGCTGGGGGACCGTGCCGAGGCATCTGTGAGTAAACGTGAGCTGAGCCCCAGGCCAGCTGCTGCTGAACTGTTCCCACCCTTTCCAGGTAAAACACCTGAATATGTACAAGGGCTTGAAAGCCTAGAGGAAGGACCGTGGAGCCACACCAGCGACAGCACGCAGGCCAACTTGGTGCCTGCAGGCCAGCCAGCGTGGTCCTGGACCCTGGCGCTCTTCCAGAAGCTTTCCATTGCCCTGCCTGAGATACCCCTCCTGTCCCGGCCCCCACTGCTTTTTTCCTTCCTCACCTCTGTCCGGAGAGAAATTCCAGCGGAAGGTATGGGTGACACATCCTCTTCTTTACAGGCGGCAGCCTGGCAACTCCTGCAGAAAGGCCAGCAGAACCCCACTCACACCGGGCCACCCACAAAGCTGTGGCCCCTCACTCCCTCCCACCAGCACAGCCCCGAGACTGCTGACGGGGCAGAGAATATGGAGTCAGGCACAGCTTCAGGGGCTATTGCTGCCTGGAGCTCTGTTTATATTGACCTCAACGAGGCACACCTGGGGAGGGCGGGCCGGCAGGGTAAGGCTGCCCAGGTCAGCTAATCCACAACCCTCAGGGAATCACATTGTTGAAAATGGACCCCGCTAAGGCAGAAGAGAAGCCAAGGGAGAAAAGGACACAATGCCATTTGCAGCACCGTAGATGAGTCTAGAAGTAATCACGTGACTTGTAGTAAGTCAGAAAGTGAAAGACACATATCATATCATATCACTTATAGGTGTTACCTAAAAATGGATACCAGGGCAGATATTTCCACGGAGAAGGGCAATCACAGATTCATTAAACAAACTTATGGTTCACCAATGGAAAGGTGTGAGGATTGGTTTCATTACGATATCGGGGTTAACAGACATATACAAACACAGGTGACATATATAATCACCAAAGACCTACAGAATACCAAGAGAGGACTACTCAACATTCTGTCATAACGTACATGGGAAAAGGATCCCAAGAAGAACAGTCATCTGTATATGTGTAAAAGAACCACATCTGCCACACCTACAACAAGCCAAACATTGTAATCAAACTTGCTGTAATAAAAAATAAAAAAATTAAATTAAAAACACGAACAAGAAGTAGTGAGACAAACGTGAGGGGCTTTCTCCTGGCACATTCCATTCTAAACTCCAATCTAGAACACCACTTCCACTGAGGCTCTCTTGCCCTAGTAACCAGGTTTGGTAAGGGTGAACTGCTGCCACCTTGAGGCCGTTTCACACAACAGCAGCTTTAATCCCAACGCTAATGGTCAGTTGATATTCAAAATCATTGCAGGCCTGTAAATGACACCTGCCCTGAAAACAAATCCTGGGGTCACATATCGACCAAAAAATTCAAAGGACGTCCATATTTCAAAACGACCGTTTCAAAAGGCATATTTTACGCACATTAGTGTTCTGCTTCTTTTCCTTTCTTTCTTTTTTGTTAAAAAACACGGGAATGGAAAAAGGCATCCCTCAGAATGGGCGAAAATCGTTGCAGACGAATCAATGGACAGAGGTTTAATCTCCAATATATATAAACAGCTCATGCAGCTTAATATTAAGAAAACAAACAACCCAAAAAAATGGGCAGAAGATCTAAAGAGACGTTTCTTCAAAGGAGACACAGAGATGGCCAAGACGCACATGAAAAGCTGCTCAACAGCACTAATTATTAGAGAAATGCAAATCAAAACTACAATGAGGTATCACCTCACACCTGTTAGAATCGGCATCATCAGAAAATCTACAAACAACCAATTCTGGGGAGGGTGTGGACAAAAGGAGCCCTCTTCCACTATTGGTGGGAATGTAAATTGATACAGTCACTATGGAGAACAGTATGGAGTTTCCTTAAAAAAACTAGAAATAGAATTACCATCTGATCCAGCAATCCCACTTCTGGGCATATACCCAGAGAAAACCGTATTTCAAAAAGGCACATTCACCACAATGTTCCTTGCAGCACTATTTACAATAGCCAGGTAATGGAAGCAACCTAAATGCCCACAGACAGATGAATGGATAAAGATGTGGTACATATATAAAATGGAATATTACTCGGCCATAAAAAGGAATGAAACTGGGTCATTTGTAGAGACATCGATGGATCGAGAGACTGTCATACAGAATGAAGTAAGTCAGAAAGAGGAAAACAAATATTGTATATTAATGCATATATGTGGAGCCTAAAAATGGTACAGATGAACTGGTTTGCAGGGAAGAAATAGAGACACAGAGGTAGAGAACAAACGTATGGACACCAAGTGTGGGAAGCCATGGGGTGGTGGTGGTGGGATGAGTTGGGAGTTTGGGATTGACCTGTATACATGTATATGCATAAAATACATAACTAATAATAACGTGCTGTATAAAAAAATAAATAAAATTTCAAAATTTTAAAAAATAAAATTTAAAAATAAAACAGAAAAAAGTTCTTCCCGTCACACAGATGTATTTATAGGAATTAATTATTTCCATGCTTATATCTATAAATACATAAAAGAGGAATAACATCTAACTTGAAACATAAAAGAAAAAAAAGTGAACCCACGAGTTATACAGAGGAAAACCCTATCACGGCACTTGCTCCAGTGGTAAACAATTCTGAAATTGGTCAGAGGTGGGGAACCATCTCCCATACAGCCAGCAACCCAACCCCCACGCAAGGAGCGTCCTCATTGCAAAGCTGGGGGACCGTGCCGAGGCATCTGTGAGTAAACGTGAGCTGAGCCCCAGGCCAGCTGCTGCTGAACTGTTCCCACCCTTTCCAGGTAAAACACCTGAATATGTACAAGGGCTTGAAAGCCTAGAGGAAGGACCGTGGAGCCACACCAGCGACAGCACGCAGGCCAACTTGGTGCCTGCAGGCCAGCCAGCGTGGTCCTGGACCCTGGCGCTCTTCCAGAAGCTTTCCATTGCCCTGCCTGAGATACCCCTCCTGTCCCGGCCCCCACTGCTTTTTTCCTTCCTCACCTCTGTCCGGAGAGAAATTCCAGCGGAAGGTATGGGTGACACATCCTCTTCTTTACAGGCGGCAGCCTGGCAACTCCTGCAGAAAGGCCAGCAGAACCCCACTCACACCGGGCCACCCACAAAGCTGTGGCCCCTCACTCCCTCCCACCAGCACAGCCCCGAGACTGCTGACGGGGCAGAGAATATGGAGTCAGGCACAGCTTCAGGGGCTATTGCTGCCTGGAGCTCTGTTTATATTGACCTCAACGAGGCACACCTGGGGAGGGCGGGCCGGCAGGGTAAGGCTGCCCAGGTCAGCTAATCCACAACCCTCAGGGAATCACATTGTTGAAAATGGACCCCGCTAAGGCAGAAGAGAAGCCAAGGGAGAAAAGGACACAATGCCATTTGCAGCACCGTAGATGAGTCTAGAAGTAATCACGTGACTTGTAGTAAGTCAGAAAGTGAAAGACACATATCATATCATATCACTTATAGGTGTTACCTAAAAATGGATACCAGGGCAGATATTTCCACGGAGAAGGGCAATCACAGATTCATTAAACAAACTTATGGTTCACCAATGGAAAGGTGTGAGGATTGGTTTCATTACGATATCGGGGTTAACAGACATATACAAACACAGGTGACATATATAATCACCAAAGACCTACAGAATACCAAGAGAGGACTACTCAACATTCTGTCATAACGTACATGGGAAAAGGATCCCAAGAAGAACAGTCATCTGTATATGTGTAAAAGAACCACATCTTCCACACCTACAACAAGCCAAACATTGTAATCAAACTTGCTGTAATAAAAAATAAAAAAATTAAATTAAAAACACGAACAAGAAGTAGTGAGACAAACGTGAGGGGCTTTCTCCTGGCACATTCCATTCTAAACTCCAATCTAGAACACCACTTCCACTGAGGCTCTCTTGCCCTAGTAACCAGGTTTGGTAAGGGTGAACTGCTGCCACCTTGAGGCCGTTTCACACAACAGCAGCTTTAATCCCAACGCTAATGGTCAGTTGATATTCAAAATCATTGCAGGCCTGTAAATGACACCTGCCCTGAAAACAAATCCTGGGGTCACATATCGACCAAAAATTTCAAAGGACGTCCATATTTCAAAACGACCGTTTCAAAAGGCATATTTTACGCACATTAGTGTTCTGCTTCTTTTCCTTTCTTTCTTTTTTGTTAAAAAACACGGGAATGGAAAAAGGCATCCCTCAGAATGGGCGAAAATCGTTGCAGACGAATCAATGGACAGAGGTTTAATCTCCAATATATATAAACAGCTCATGCAGCTTAATATTAAGAAAACAAACAACCCAAAAAAATGGGCAGAGGATCTAAAGAGACGTTTCTTCAAAGGAGACACAGAGATGGCCAAGACGCACATGAAAAGCTGCTCAACAGCACTAATTATTAGAGAAATGCAAATCAAAACTACAATGAGGTATCACCTCACACCTGTTAGAATCGGCATCATCAGAAAATCTACAAACAACCAATTCTGGGGAGGGTGTGGACAAAAGGAGCCCTCTTCCACTATTGGTGGGAATGTAAATTGATACAGTCACTATGGAGAACAGTATGGAGTTTCCTTAAAAAAACTAGAAATAGAATTACCATCTGATCCAGCAATCCCACTTCTGGGCATATACCCAGAGAAAACCGTATTTCAAAAAGGCACATTCACCACAATGTTCCTTGCAGCACTATTTACAATAGCCAGGTAATGGAAGCAACCTAAATGCCCACAGACAGATGAATGGATAAAGATGTGGTACATATATAAAATGGAATATTACTCGGCCATAAAAAGGAATGAAACTGGGTCATTTGTAGAGACATCGATGGATCGAGAGACTGTCATACAGAATGAAGTAAGTCAGAAAGAGGAAAACAAATATTGTATATTAATGCATATATGTGGAGCCTAAAAATGGTACAGATGAACTGGTTTGCAGGGAAGAAATAGAGACACAGAGGTAGAGAACAAACGTATGGACACCAAGTGTGGGAAGCCATGGGGTGGTGGTGGTGGGATGAGTTGGGAGTTTGGGATTGACCTGTATACATGTATATGCATAAAATACATAACTAATAATAACGTGCTGTATAAAAAAATAAATAAAATTTCAAAATTTTAAAAAATAAAATTTAAAAATAAAACAGAAAAAAGTTCTTCCCGTCACACAGATGTATTTATAGGAATGAATTATTTCCATGCTTATATCTATAAATACATAAAAGAGGAATAACATCTAACTTGAAACATAAAAGAAAAAAAAGTGAACCCACGAGTTATACAGAGGAAAACCCTATCACGGCACTTGCTCCAGTGGTAAACAATTCTGAAATTGGTCAGAGGTGGGGAACCATCTCCCATACAGCCAGCAACCCAACCCCCACGCAAGGAGCGTCCTCATTGCAAAGCTGGGGGACCGTGCCGAGGCATCTGTGAGTAAACGTGAGCTGAGCCCCAGGCCAGCTGCTGCTGAACTGTTCCCACCCTTTCCAGGTAAAACACCTGAATATGTACAAGGGCTTGAAAGCCTAGAGGAAGGACCGTGGAGCCACACCAGCGACAGCACGCAGGCCAACTTGGTGCCTGCAGGCCAGCCAGCGTGGTCCTGGACCCTGGCGCTCTTCCAGAAGCTTTCCATTGCCCTGCCTGAGATACCCCTCCTGTCCCGGCCCCCACTGCTTTTTTCCTTCCTCACCTCTGTCCGGAGAGAAATTCCAGCGGAAGGTATGGGTGACACATCCTCTTCTTTACAGGCGGCAGCCTGGCAACTCCTGCAGAAAGGCCAGCAGAACCCCACTCACACCGGGCCACCCACAAAGCTGTGGCCCCTCACTCCCTCCCACCAGCACAGCCCCGAGACTGCTGACGGGGCAGAGAATATGGAGTCAGGCACAGCTTCAGGGGCTATTGCTGCCTGGAGCTCTGTTTATATTGACCTCAACGAGGCACACCTGGGGAGGGGGGGCCGGCAGGGTAAGGCTGCCCAGGTCAGCTAATCCACAACCCTCAGGGAATCACATTGTTGAAAATGGACCCCGCTAAGGCAGAAGAGAAGCCAAGGGAGAAAAGGACACAATGCCATTTGCAGCACCGTAGATGAGTCTAGAAGTAATCACGTGACTTGTAGTAAGTCAGAAAGTGAAAGACACATATCATATCATATCACTTATAGGTGTTACCTAAAAATGGATACCAGGGCAGATATTTCCACGGAGAAGGGCAATCACAGATTCATTAAACAAACTTATGGTTCACCAATGGAAAGGTGTGAGGATTGGTTTCATTACGATATCGGGGTTAACAGACATATACAAACACAGGTGACATATATAATCACCAAAGACCTACAGAATACCAAGAGAGGACTACTCAACATTCTGTCATAACGTACATGGGAAAAGGATCCCAAGAAGAACAGTCATCTGTATATGTGTAAAAGAACCACATCTTCCACACCTACAACAAGCCAAACATTGTAATCAAACTTGCTGTAATAAAAAATAAAAAAATTAAATTAAAAACACGAACAAGAAGTAGTGAGACAAACGTGAGGGGCTTTCTCCTGGCACATTCCATTCTAAACTCCAATCTAGAACACCACTTCCACTGAGGCTCTCTTGCCCTAGTAACCAGATTTGGTAAGGGTGAACTGCTGCCACCTTGTGGCCGTTTCACACAACAGCAGCTTTAATCCCAACGCTAATGGTCAGTTGATATTCAAAATCATTGCAGGCCTGTAAATGACACCTGCCCTGAAAACAAATCCTGGGGTCACATATCGACCAAAAATTTCAAAGGACGTCCATATTTTAAAACGACCGTTTCAAAAGGCATATTTTACGCACATTAGTGTTCTGCTTCTTTTCCTTTCTTTCCTTTTTTGTTAAAAAACACGGGAATGGAAAAAGGCATCCCTCAGAATGGGCGAAAATCGTTGCAGACGAATCAATGGACAGAGGTTTAATCTCCAATATATATAAACAGCTCATGCAGCTTAATATTAAGAAAACAAACAACCCAAAAAAATGGGCAGAAGATCTAAAGAGACGTTTCTTCAAAGGAGACACAGAGATGGCCAAGACGCACATGAAAAGCTGCTCAACAGCACTAATTATTAGAGAAATGCAAATCAAAACTACAATGAGGTATCACCTCACACCTGTTAGAATCGGCATCATCAGAAAATCTACAAACAACCAATTCTGGGGAGGGTGTGGACAAAAGGAGCCCTCTTCCACTATTGGTGGGAATGTAAATTGATACAGTCACTATGGAGAACAGTATGGAGTTTCCTTAAAAAAACTAGAAATAGAATTACCATCTGATCCAGCAATCCCACTTCTGGGCATATACCCAGAGAAAACCGTATTTCAAAAAGGCACATTCACCACAATGTTCGTTGCAGCACTATTTACAATAGCCAGGTAATGGAAGCAACCTAAATGCCCACAGACAGATGAATGGATAAAGATGTGGTACATATATAAAATGGAATATTACTCGGCCATAAAATGGAATGAAACTGGGTCATTTGTAGAGACATCGATGGATCGAGAGACTGTCATACAGAATGAAGTAAGTCAGAAAGAGGAAAACAAATATTGTATATTAATGCATATATGTGGAGCCTAAAAATGGTACAGATGAACTGGTTTGCAGGGAAGAAATAGAGACACAGAGGTAGAGAACAAACGTATGGACACCAAGTGTGGGAAGCCATGGGGTGGTGGTGGTGGGATGAGTTGGGAGTTTGGGATTGACCTGTATACATGTATATGCATAAAATACATAACTAATAATAACGTGCTGTATAAAAAATAAATAAAATTTCAAAATTTTAAAAAATAAAATTTAAAAATAAAACAGAAAAAAGTTCTTCCCGTCACACAGATGTATTTATAGGAATGAATTATTTCCATGCTTATATCTATAAATACATAAAAGAGGAATAACATCTAACTTGAAACATAAAAGAAAAAAAAGTGAACCCACGAGTTATACAGAGGAAAACACTATCACGGCACTTGCTCCAGTGGTAAACAATTCTGAAATTGGTCAGAGGTGGGGAACCATCTCCCATACAGCCAGCAACCCAACCCCCATGCAAGGAGCGTCCTCATTGCAAAGCTGGGGGACCGTGCCGAGGCATCTGTGAGTAAACGTGAGCTGAGCCCCAGGCCAGCTGCTGCTGAACTGTTCCCACCCTTTCCAGGTAAAACACCTGAATATGTACAAGGGCTTGAAAGCCTAGAGGAAGGACCGTGGAGCCACACCAGCGACAGCACGCAGGCCAACTTGGTGCCTGCAGGCCAGCCAGCGTGGTCCTGGACCCTGGCGCTCTTCCAGAAGCTTTCCATTGCCCTGCCTGAGATACCCCTCCTGTCCCGGCCCCCACTGCTTTTTTCCTTCCTCACCTCTGTCCGGAGAGAAATTCCAGCGGAAGGTATGGGTGACACATCCTCTTCTTTACAGGCGGCAGCCTGGCAACTCCTGCAGAAAGGCCAGCAGAACCCCACTCACACCGGGCCACCCACAAAGCTGTGGCCCCTCACTCCCTCCCACCAGCACAGCCCCGAGACTGCTGACGGGGCAGAGAATATGGAGTCAGGCACAGCTTCAGGGGCTATTGCTGCCTGGAGCTCTGTTTATATTGACCTCAACGAGGCACACCTGGGGAGGGCGGGCCGGCAGGGTAAGGCTGCCCAGGTCAGCTAATCCACAACCCTCAGGGAATCACATTGTTGAAAATGGACCCCGCTAAGGCAGAAGAGAAGCCAAGGGAGAAAAGGACACAATGCCATTTGCAGCACCGTAGATGAGTCTAGAAGTAATCACGTGACTTGTAGTAAGTCAGAAAGTGAAACACACATATCATATCATATCACTTATAGGTGTTACCTAAAAATGGATACCAGGGCAGATATTTCCACGGAGAAGGGCAATCACAGATTCATTAAACAAACTTATGGTTCACCAATGGAAAGGTGTGAGGATTGGTTTCATTACGATATCGGGGTTAACAGACATATACAAACACAGGTGACATATACAATCACCAAAGACCTACAGAATACCAAGAGAGGACTACTCAACATTCTGTCATAACGTACATGGGAAAAGGATCCCAAGAAGAACAGTCATCTGTATATGTGTAAAAGAACCACATCTTCCACACCTACAACAAGCCAAACATTGTAATCAAACTTGCTGTAATAAAAAATAAAAAAATTAAATTAAAAACACGAACAAGAAGTAGTGAGACAAACGTGAGGGGCTTTCTCCTGGCACATTCCATTCTAAACTCCAATCTAGAACACCACTTCCACTGAGGCTCTCTTGCCCTAGTAACCAGGTTTGGTAAGGGTGAACTGCTGCCACCTTGAGGCCGTTTCACACAACAGCAGCTTTAATCCCAACGCTAATGGTCAGTTGATATTCAAAATCATTGCAGGCCTGTAAATGACACCTGCCCTGAAAACAAATCCTGGGGTCACATATCGACCAAAAATTTCAAAGGACGTCCATATTTTAAAACGACCGTTTCAAAAGGCATATTTTACGCACATTAGTGTTCTGCTTCTTTTCCTTTCTTTCTTTTTTGTTAAAAAACACGGGAATGGAAAAAGGCATCCCTCAGAATGGGCGAAAATCGTTGCAGACGAATCAATGGACAGAGGTTTAATCTCCAATATATATAAACAGCTCATGCAGCTTAATATTAAGAAAACAAACAACCCAAAAAAATGGGCAGAAGATCTAAAGAGACGTTTCTTCAAAGGAGACACAGAGATGGCCAAGACGCACATGAAAAGCTGCTCAACAGCACTAATTATTAGAGAAATGCAAATCAAAACTACAATGAGGTATCACCTCACACCTGTTAGAATCGGCATCATCAGAAAATCTACAAACAACCAATTCTGGGGAGGGTGTGGACAAAAGGAGCCCTCTTCCACTATTGGTGGGAATGTAAATTGATACAGTCACTATGGAGAACAGTATGGAGTTTCCTTAAAAAAACTAGAAATAGAATTACCATCTGATCCAGCAATCCCACTTCTGGGCATATACCCAGAGAAAACCGTATTTCAAAAAGGCACATTCACCACAATGTTCCTTGCAGCACTATTTACAATAGCCAGGTAATGGAAGCAACCTAAATGCCCACAGACAGATGAATGGATAAAGATGTGGTACATATATAAAATGGAATATTACTCGGCCATAAAAAGGAATGAAACTGGGTCATTTGTAGAGACATCGATGGATCGAGAGACTGTCATACAGAATGAAGTAAGTCAGAAAGAGGAAAACAAATATTGTATATTAATGCATATATGTGGAGCCTAAAAATGGTACAGATGAACTGGTTTGCAGGGAAGAAATAGAGACACAGAGGTAGAGAACAAACGTATGGACACCAAGTGTGGGAAGCCATGGGGTGGTGGTGGTGGGATGAGTTGGGAGTTTGGGATTGACCTGTATACATGTATATGCATAAAATACATAACTAATAATAACGTGCTGTATAAAAAAATAAATAAAATTTCAAAATTTTAAAAAATAAAATTTAAAAATAAAACAGAAAAAAGTTCTTCCCGTCACACAGATGTATTTATAGGAATGAATTATTTCCATGCTTATATCTATAAATACATAAAAGAGGAATAACATCTAACTTGAAACATAAAAGAAAAAAAAGTGAACCCACGAGTTATACAGAGGAAAACCCTATCACGGCACTTGCTCCAGTGGTAAACAATTCTGAAATTGGTCAGAGGTGGGGAACCATCTCCCATACAGCCAGCAACCCAACCCCCACGCAAGGAGCGTCCTCATTGCAAAGCTGGGGGACCGTGCCGAGGCATCTGTGAGTAAACGTGAGCTGAGCCCCAGGCCAGCTGCTGCTGAACTGTTCCCACCCTTTCCAGGTAAAACACCTGAATATGTACAAGGGCTTGAAAGCCTAGAGGAAGGACCGTGGAGCCACACCAGCGACAGCACGCAGGCCAACTTGGTGCCTGCAGGCCAGCCAGCGTGGTCCTGGACCCTGGCGCTCTTCCAGAAGCTTTCCATTGCCCTGCCTGAGATACCCCTCCTGTCCCGGCCCCCACTGCTTTTTTCCTTCCTCACCTCTGTCCGGAGAGAAATTCCAGCGGAAGGTATGGGTGACACATCCTCTTCTTTACAGGCGGCAGCCTGGCAACTCCTGCAGAAAGGCCAGCAGAACCCCACTCACACCGGGCCACCCACAAAGCTGTGGCCCCTCACTCCCTCCCACCAGCACAGCCCCGAGACTGCTGACGGGGCAGAGAATATGGAGTCAGGCACAGCTTCAGGGGCTATTGCTGCCTGGAGCTCTGTTTATATTGACCTCAACGAGGCACACCTGGGGAGGGCGGGCCGGCAGGGTAAGGCTGCCCAGGTCAGCTAATCCACAACCCTCAGGGAATCACATTGTTGAAAATGGACCCCGCTAAGGCAGAAGAGAAGCCAAGGGAGAAAAGGACACAATGCCATTTGCAGCACCGTAGATGAGTCTAGAAGTAATCACGTGACTTGTAGTAAGTCAGAAAGTGAAACACACATATCATATCATATCACTTATAGGTGTTACCTAAAAATGGATACCAGGGCAGATATTTCCACGGAGAAGGGCAATCACAGATTCATTAAACAAACTTATGGTTCACCAATGGAAAGGTGTGAGGATTGGTTTCATTACGATATCGGGGTTAACAGACATATACAAACACAGGTGACATATATAATCACCAAAGACCTACAGAATACCAAGAGAGGACTACTCAACATTCTGTCATAACGTACATGGGAAAAGGATCCCAAGAAGAACAGTCATCTGTATATGTGTAAAAGAACCACATCTGCCACACCTACAACAAGCCAAACATTGTAATCAAACTTGCTGTAATAAAAAATAAAAAAATTAAATTAAAAACACGAACAAGAAGTAGTGAGACAAACGTGAGGGGCTTTCTCCTGGCACATTCCATTCTAAACTCCAATCTAGAACACCACTTCCACTGAGGCTCTCTTGCCCTAGTAACCAGGTTTGGTAAGGGTGAACTGCTGCCACCTTGAGGCCGTTTCACACAACAGCAGCTTTAATCCCAACGCTAATGGTCAGTTGATATTCAAAATCATTGCAGGCCTGTAAATAACACCTGCCCTGAAAACAAATCCTGGGGTCACATATCGACCAAAAATTTCAAAGGACGTCCATATTTTAAAACGACCGTTTCAAAAGGCATATTTTACGCACATTAGTGTTCTGCTTCTTTTCCTTTCTTTCTTTTTTGTTAAAAAACACGGGAATGGAAAAAGGCATCCCTCAGAATGGGCGAAAATCGTTGCAGACGAATCAATGGACAGAGGTTTAATCTCCAATATATATAAACAGCTCATGCAGCTTAATATTAAGAAAACAAACAACCCAAAAAAATGGGCAGAAGATCTAAAGAGACGTTTCTTCAAAGGAGACACAGAGATGGCCAAGACGCACATGAAAAGCTGCTCAACAGCACTAATTATTAGAGAAATGCAAATCAAAACTACAATGAGGTATCACCTCACACCTGTTAGAATCGGCATCATCAGAAAATCTACAAACAACCAATTCTGGGGAGGGTGTGGACAAAAGGAGCCCTCTTCCACTATTGGTGGGAATGTAAATTGATACAGTCACTATGGAGAACAGTATGGAGTTTCCTTAAAAAAACTAGAAATAGAATTACCATCTGATCCAGCAATCCCACTTCTGGGCATATACCCAGAGAAAACCGTATTTCAAAAAGGCACATTCACCACAATGTTCGTTGCAGCACTATTTACAATAGCCAGGTAATGGAAGCAACCTAAATGCCCACAGACAGATGAATGGATAAAGATGTGGTACATATATAAAATGGAATATTACTCGGCCATAAAAAGGAATGAAACTGGGTCATTTGTAGAGACATCGATGGATCGAGAGACTGTCATACAGAATGAAGTAAGTCAGAAAGAGGAAAACAAATATTGTATATTAATGCATATATGTGGAGCCTAAAAATGGTACAGATGAACTGGTTTGCAGGGAAGAAATAGAGACACAGAGGTAGAGAACAAACGTATGGACACCAAGTGTGGGAAGCCATGGGGTGGTGGTGGTGGGATGAGTTGGGAGTTTGGGATTGACCTGTATACATGTATATGCATAAAATACATAACTAATAATAACGTGCTGTATAAAAAAATAAATAAAATTTCAAAATTTTAAAAAATAAAATTTAAAAATAAAACAGAAAAAAGTTCTTCCCGTCACACAGATGTATTTATAGGAATGAATTATTTCCATGCTTATATCTATAAATACATAAAAGAGGAATAACATCTAACTTGAAACATAAAAGAAAAAAAAGTGAACCCACGAGTTATACAGAGGAAAACCCTATCACGGCACTTGCTCCAGTGGTAAACAATTCTGAAATTGGTCAGAGGTGGGGAACCATCTCCCATACAGCCAGCAACCCAACCCCCACGCAAGGAGCGTCCTCATTGCAAAGCTGGGGGACCGTGCCGAGGCATCTGTGAGTAAACGTGAGCTGAGCCCCAGGCCAGCTGCTGCTGAACTGTTCCCACCCTTTCCAGGTAAAACACCTGAATATGTACAAGGGCTTGAAAGCCTAGAGGAAGGACCGTGGAGCCACACCAGCGACAGCACGCAGGCCAACTTGGTGCCTGCAGGCCAGCCAGCGTGGTCCTGGACCCTGGCGCTCTTCCAGAAGCTTTCCATTGCCCTGCCTGAGATACCCCTCCTGTCCCGGCCCCCACTGCTTTTTTCCTTCCTCACCTCTGTCCGGAGAGAAATTCCAGCGGAAGGTATGGGTGACACATCCTCTTCTTTACAGGCGGCAGCCTGGCAACTCCTGCAGAAAGGCCAGCAGAACCCCACTCACACCGGGCCACCCACAAAGCTGTGGCCCCTCACTCCCTCCCACCAGCACAGCCCCGAGACTGCTGACGGGGCAGAGAATATGGAGTCAGGCACAGCTTCAGGGGCTATTGCTGCCTGGAGCTCTGTTTATATTGACCTCAACGAGGCACACCTGGGGAGGGCGGGCCGGCAGGGTAAGGCTGCCCAGGTCAGCTAATCCACAACCCTCAGGGAATCACATTGTTGAAAATGGACCCCGCTAAGGCAGAAGAGAAGCCAAGGGAGAAAAGGACACAATGCCATTTGCAGCACCGTAGATGAGTCTAGAAGTAATCACGTGACTTGTAGTAAGTCAGAAAGTGAAAGACACATATCATATCATATCACTTATAGGTGTTACCTAAAAATGGATACCAGGGCAGATATTTCCACAGAGAAGGGCAATCACAGATTCATTAAACAAACTTATGGTTCACCAATGGAAAGGTGTGAGGATTGGTTTCATTACGATATCGGGGTTAACAGACATATACAAACACAGGTGACATATATAATCACCAAAGACCTACAGAATACCAAGAGAGGACTACTCAACATTCTGTCATAACGTACATGGGAAAAGGATCCCAAGAAGAACAGTCATCTGTATATGTGTAAAAGAACCACATCTTCCACACCTACAACAAGCCAAACATTGTAATCAAACTTGCTGTAATAAAAAATAAAAAAATTAAATTAAAAACACGAACAAGAAGTAGTGAGACAAACGTGAGGGGCTTTCTCCTGGCACATTCCATTCTAAACTCCAATCTAGAACACCACTTCCACTGAGGCTCTCTTGCCCTAGTAACCAGGTTTGGTAAGGGTGAACTGCTGCCACCTTGAGGCCGTTTCACACAACAGCAGCTTTAATCCCAACGCTAATGGTCAGTTGATATTCAAAATCATTGCAGGCCTGTAAATGACACCTGCCCTGAAAACAAATCCTGGGGTCACATATCGACCAAAAATTTCAAAGGACGTCCATATTTTAAAACGACCGTTTCAAAAGGCATATTTTACGCACATTAGTGTTCTGCTTCTTTTCCTTTCTTTCTTTTTTGTTAAAAAACACGGGAATGGAAAAAGGCATCCCTCAGAATGGGCGAAAATCGTTGCAGACGAATCAATGGACAGAGGTTTAATCTCCAATATATATAAACAGCTCATGCAGCTTAATATTAAGAAAACAAACAACCCAAAAAAATGGGCAGAAGATCTAAAGAGACGTTTCTTCAAAGGAGACACAGAGATGGCCAAGACGCACATGAAAAGCTGCTCAACAGCACTAATTATTAGAGAAATGCAAATCAAAACTACAATGAGGTATCACCTCACACCTGTTAGAATCGGCATCATCAGAAAATCTACAAACAACCAATTCTGGGGAGGGTGTGGACAAAAGGAGCCCTCTTCCACTATTGGTGGGAATGTAAATTGATACAGTCACTATGGAGAACAGTATGGAGTTTCCTTAAAAAAACTAGAAATAGAATTACCATCTGATCCAGCAATCCCACTTCTGGGCATATACCCAGAGAAAACCGTATTTCAAAAAGGCACATTCACCACAATGTTCGTTGCAGCACTATTTACAATAGCCAGGTAATGGAAGCAACCTAAATGCCCACAGACAGATGAATGGATAAAGATGTGGTACATATATAAAATGGAATATTACTCGGCCATAAAAAGGAATGAAACTGGGTCATTTGTAGAGACATCGATGGATCGAGAGACTGTCATACAGAATGAAGTAAGTCAGAAAGAGGAAAACAAATATTGTATATTAATGCATATATGTGGAGCCTAAAAATGGTACAGATGAACTGGTTTGCAGGGAAGAAATAGAGACACAGAGGTAGAGAACAAACGTATGGACACCAAGTGTGGGAAGCCATGGGGTGGTGGTGGTGGGATGAGTTGGGAGTTTGGGATTGACCTGTATACATGTATATGCATAAAATACATAACTAATAATAACGTGCTGTATAAAAAAATAAATAAAATTTCAAAATTTTAAAAAATAAAATTTAAAAATAAAACAGAAAAAAGTTCTTCCCGTCACACAGATGTATTTATAGGAATGAATTATTTCCATGCTTATATCTATAAATACATAAAAGAGGAATAACATCTAACTTGAAACATAAAAGAAAAAAAAGTGAACCCACGAGTTATACAGAGGAAAACCCTATCACGGCACTTGCTCCAGTGGTAAACAATTCTGAAATTGGTCAGAGGTGGGGAACCATCTCCCATACAGCCAGCAACCCAACCCCCACGCAAGGAGCGTCCTCATTGCAAAGCTGGGGGACCATGCCGAGGCATCTGTGAGTAAACGTGAGCTGAGCCCCAGGCCAGCTGCTGCTGAACTGTTCCCACCCTTTCCAGGTAAAACACCTGAATATGTACAAGGGCTTGAAAGCCTAGAGGAAGGACCGTGGAGCCACACCAGCGACAGCACGCAGGCCAACTTGGTGCCTGCAGGCCAGCCAGCGTGGTCCTGGACCCTGGCGCTCTTCCAGAAGCTTTCCATTGCCCTGCCTGAGATACCCCTCCTGTCCCGGCCCCCACTGCTTTTTTCCTTCCTCACCTCTGTCCGGAGAGAAATTCCAGCGGAAGGTATGGGTGACACATCCTCTTCTTTACAGGCGGCAGCCTGGCAACTCCTGCAGAAAGGCCAGCAGAACCCCACTCACACCGGGCCACCCACAAAGCTGTGGCCCCTCACTCCCTCCCACCAGCACAGCCCCGAGACTGCTGACGGGGCAGAGAATATGGAGTCAGGCACAGCTTCAGGGGCTATTGCTGCCTGGAGCTCTGTTTATATTGACCTCAACGAGGCACACCTGGGGAGGGGGGGCCGGCAGGGTAAGGCTGCCCAGGTCAGCTAATCCACAACCCTCAGGGAATCACATTGTTGAAAATGGACCCCGCTAAGGCAGAAGAGAAGCCAAGGGAGAAAAGGACACAATGCCATTTGCAGCACCGTAGATGAGTCTAGAAGTAATCACGTGACTTGTAGTAAGTCAGAAAGTGAAAGACACATATCATATCATATCACTTATAGGTGTTACCTAAAAATGGATACCAGGGCAGATATTTCCACGGAGAAGGGCAATCACAGATTCATTAAACAAACTTATGGTTCACCAATGGAAAGGTGTGAGGATTGGTTTCATTACGATATCGGGGTTAACAGACATATACAAACACAGGTGACATATATAATCACCAAAGACCTACAGAATACCAAGAGAGGACTACTCAACATTCTGTCATAACGTACATGGGAAAAGGATCCCAAGAAGAACAGTCATCTGTATATGTGTAAAAGAACCACATCTTCCACACCTACAACAAGCCAAACATTGTAATCAAACTTGCTGTAATAAAAAATAAAAAAATTAAATTAAAAACACGAACAAGAAGTAGTGAGACAAACGTGAGGGGCTTTCTCCTGGCACATTCCATTCTAAACTCCAATCTAGAACACCACTTCCACTGAGGCTCTCTTGCCCTAGTAACCAGATTTGGTAAGGGTGAACTGCTGCCACCTTGTGGCCGTTTCACACAACAGCAGCTTTAATCCCAACGCTAATGGTCAGTTGATATTCAAAATCATTGCAGGCCTGTAAATGACACCTGCCCTGAAAACAAATCCTGGGGTCACATATCGACCAAAAATTTCAAAGGACGTCCATATTTTAAAACGACCGTTTCAAAAGGCATATTTTACGCACATTAGTGTTCTGCTTCTTTTCCTTTCTTTCCTTTTTTGTTAAAAAACACGGGAATGGAAAAAGGCATCCCTCAGAATGGGCGAAAATCGTTGCAGACGAATCAATGGACAGAGGTTTAATCTCCAATATATATAAACAGCTCATGCAGCTTAATATTAAGAAAACAAACAACCCAAAAAAATGGGCAGAAGATCTAAAGAGACGTTTCTTCAAAGGAGACACAGAGATGGCCAAGACGCACATGAAAAGCTGCTCAACAGCACTAATTATTAGAGAAATGCAAATCAAAACTACAATGAGGTATCACCTCACACCTGTTAGAATCGGCATCATCAGAAAATCTACAAACAACCAATTCTGGGGAGGGTGTGGACAAAAGGAGCCCTCTTCCACTATTGGTGGGAATGTAAATTGATACAGTCACTATGGAGAACAGTATGGAGTTTCCTTAAAAAAACTAGAAATAGAATTACCATCTGATCCAGCAATCCCACTTCTGGGCATATACCCAGAGAAAACCGTATTTCAAAAAGGCACATTCACCACAATGTTCGTTGCAGCACTATTTACAATAGCCAGGTAATGGAAGCAACCTAAATGCCCACAGACAGATGAATGGATAAAGATGTGGTACATATATAAAATGGAATATTACTCGGCCATAAAAAGGAATGAAACTGGGTCATTTGTAGAGACATCGATGGATCGAGAGACTGTCATACAGAATGAAGTAAGTCAGAAAGAGGAAAACAAATATTGTATATTAATGCATATATGTGGAGCCTAAAAATGGTACAGATGAACTGGTTTGCAGGGAAGAAATAGAGACACAGAGGTAGAGAACAAACGTATGGACACCAAGTGTGGGAAGCCATGGGGTGGTGGTGGTGGGATGAGTTGGGAGTTTGGGATTGACCTGTATACATGTATATGCATAAAATACATAACTAATAATAACGTGCTGTATAAAAAATAAATAAAATTTCAAAATTTTAAAAAATAAAATTTAAAAATAAAACAGAAAAAAGTTCTTCCCGTCACACAGATGTATTTATAGGAATGAATTATTTCCATGCTTATATCTATAAATACATAAAAGAGGAATAACATCTAACTTGAAACATAAAAGAAAAAAAAGTGAACCCACGAGTTATACAGAGGAAAACCCTATCACGGCACTTGCTCCAGTGGTAAACAATTCTGAAATTGGTCAGAGGTGGGGAACCATCTCCCATACAGCCAGCAACCCAACCCCCACGCAAGGAGCGTCCTCATTGCAAAGCTGGGGGACCGTGCCGAGGCATCTGTGAGTAAACGTGAGCTGAGCCCCAGGCCAGCTGCTGCTGAACTGTTCCCACCCTTTCCAGGTAAAACACCTGAATATGTACAAGGGCTTGAAAGCCTAGAGGAAGGACCGTGGAGCCACACCAGCGACAGCACGCAGGCCAACTTGGTGCCTGCAGGCCAGCCAGCGTGGTCCTGGACCCTGGCGCTCTTCCAGAAGCTTTCCATTGCCCTGCCTGAGATACCCCTCCTGTCCCGGCCCCCACTGCTTTTTTCCTTCCTCACCTCTGTCCGGAGAGAAATTCCAGCGGAAGGTATGGGTGACACATCCTCTTCTTTACAGGCGGCAGCCTGGCAACTCCTGCAGAAAGGCCAGCAGAACCCCACTCACACCGGGCCACCCACAAAGCTGTGGCCCCTCACTCCCTCCCACCAGCACAGCCCCGAGACTGCTGACGGGGCAGAGAATATGGAGTCAGGCACAGCTTCAGGGGCTATTGCTGCCTGGAGCTCTGTTTATATTGACCTCAACGAGGCACACCTGGGGAGGGCGGGCCGGCAGGGTAAGGCTGCCCAGGTCAGCTAATCCACAACCCTCAGGGAATCACATTGTTGAAAATGGACCCCGCTAAGGCAGAAGAGAAGCCAAGGGAGAAAAGGACACAATGCCATTTGCAGCACCGTAGATGAGTCTAGAAGTAATCACGTGACTTGTAGTAAGTCAGAAAGTGAAAGACACATATCATATCATATCACTTATAGGTGTTACCTAAAAATGGATACCAGGGCAGATATTTCCACGGAGAAGGGCAATCACAGATTCATTAAACAAACTTATGGTTCACCAATGGAAAGGTGTGAGGATTGGTTTCATTACGATATCGGGGTTAACAGACATATACAAACACAGGTGACATATATAATCACCAAAGACCTACAGAATACCAAGAGAGGACTACTCAACATTCTGTCATAACGTACATGGGAAAAGGATCCCAAGAAGAACAGTCATCTGTATATGTGTAAAAGAACCACATCTTCCACACCTACAACAAGCCAAACATTGTAATCAAACTTGCTGTAATAAAAAATAAAAAAATTAAATTAAAAACACGAACAAGAAGTAGTGAGACAAACGTGAGGGGCTTTCTCCTGGCACATTCCATTCTAAACTCCAATCTAGAACACCACTTCCACTGAGGCTCTCTTGCCCTAGTAACCAGGTTTGGTAAGGGTGAACTGCTGCCACCTTGAGGCCGTTTCACACAACAGCAGCTTTAATCCCAACGCTAATGGTCAGTTGATATTCAAAATCATTGCAGGCCTGTAAATGACACCTGCCCTGAAAACAAATCCTGGGGTCACATATCGACCAAAAATTTCAAAGGACGTCCATATTTTAAAACGACCGTTTCAAAAGGCATATTTTACGCACATTAGTGTTCTGCTTCTTTTCCTTTCTTTCTTTTTTGTTAAAAAACACGGGAATGGAAAAAGGCATCCCTCAGAATGGGCGAAAATCGTTGCAGACGAATCAATGGACAGAGGTTTAATCTCCAATATATATAAACAGCTCATGCAGCTTAATATTAAGAAAACAAACAACCCAAAAAAATGGGCAGAAGATCTAAAGAGACGTTTCTTCAAAGGAGACACAGAGATGGCCAAGACGCACATGAAAAGCTGCTCAACAGCACTAATTATTAGAGAAATGCAAATCAAAACTACAATGAGGTATCACCTCACACCTGTTAGAATCGGCATCATCAGAAAATCTACAAACAACCAATTCTGGGGAGGGTGTGGACAAAAGGAGCCCTCTTCCACTATTGGTGGGAATGTAAATTGATACAGTCACTATGGAGAACAGTATGGAGTTTCCTTAAAAAAACTAGAAATAGAATTACCATCTGATCCAGCAATCCCACTTCTGGGCATATACCCAGAGAAAACCGTATTTCAAAAAGGCACATTCACCACAATGTTCGTTGCAGCACTATTTACAATAGCCAGGTAATGGAAGCAACCTAAATGCCCACAGACAGATGAATGGATAAAGATGTGGTACATATATAAAATGGAATATTACTCGGCCATAAAAAGGAATGAAACTGGGTCATTTGTAGAGACATCGATGGATCGAGAGACTGTCATACAGAATGAAGTAAGTCAGAAAGAGGAAAACAAATATTGTATATTAATGCATATATGTGGAGCCTAAAAATGGTACAGATGAACTGGTTTGCAGGGAAGAAATAGAGACACAGAGGTAGAGAACAAACGTATGGACACCAAGTGTGGGAAGCCATGGGGTGGTGGTGGTGGGATGAGTTGGGAGTTTGGGATTGACCTGTATACATGTATATGCATAAAATACATAACTAATAATAACGTGCTGTATAAAAAAATAAATAAAATTTCAAAATTTTAAAAAATAAAATTTAAAAATAAAACAGAAAAAAGTTCTTCCCGTCACACAGATGTATTTATAGGAATGAATTATTTCCATGCTTATATCTATAAATACATAAAAGAGGAATAACATCTAACTTGAAACATAAAAGAAAAAAAAGTGAACCCACGAGTTATACAGAGGAAAACCCTATCACGGCACTTGCTCCAGTGGTAAACAATTCTGAAATTGGTCAGAGGTGGGGAACCATCTCCCATACAGCCAGCAACCCAACCCCCACGCAAGGAGCGTCCTCATTGCAAAGCTGGGGGACCGTGCCGAGGCATCTGTGAGTAAACGTGAGCTGAGCCCCAGGCCAGCTGCTGCTGAACTGTTCCCACCCTTTCCAGGTAAAACACCTGAATATGTACAAGGGCTTGAAAGCCTAGAGGAAGGACCGTGGAGCCACACCAGCGACAGCACGCAGGCCAACTTGGTGCCTGCAGGCCAGCCAGCGTGGTCCTGGACCCTGGCGCTCTTCCAGAAGCTTTCCATTGCCCTGCCTGAGATACCCCTCCTGTCCCGGCCCCCACTGCTTTTTTCCTTCCTCACCTCTGTCCGGAGAGAAATTCCAGCGGAAGGTATGGGTGACACATCCTCTTCTTTACAGGCGGCAGCCTGGCAACTCCTGCAGAAAGGCCAGCAGAACCCCACTCACACCGGGCCACCCACAAAGCTGTGGCCCCTCACTCCCTCCCACCAGCACAGCCCCGAGACTGCTGACGGGGCAGAGAATATGGAGTCAGGCACAGCTTCAGGGGCTATTGCTGCCTGGAGCTCTGTTTATATTGACCTCAACGAGGCACACCTGGGGAGGGGGGGCCGGCAGGGTAAGGCTGCCCAGGTCAGCTAATCCACAACCCTCAGGGAATCACATTGTTGAAAATGGACCCCGCTAAGGCAGAAGAGAAGCCAAGGGAGAAAAGGACACAATGCCATTTGCAGCACCGTAGATGAGTCTAGAAGTAATCACGTGACTTGTAGTAAGTCAGAAAGTGAAAGACACATATCATATCATATCACTTATAGGTGTTACCTAAAAATGGATACCAGGGCAGATATTTCCACGGAGAAGGGCAATCACAGATTCATTAAACAAACTTATGGTTCACCAATGGAAAGGTGTGAGGATTGGTTTCATTACGATATCGGGGTTAACAGACATATACAAACACAGGTGACATATATAATCACCAAAGACCTACAGAATACCAAGAGAGGACTACTCAACATTCTGTCATAACGTACATGGGAAAAGGATCCCAAGAAGAACAGTCATCTGTATATGTGTAAAAGAACCACATCTTCCACACCTACAACAAGCCAAACATTGTAATCAAACTTGCTGTAATAAAAAATAAAAAAAATTAAATTAAAAACACGAACAAGAAGTAGTGAGACAAACGTGAGGGGCTTTCTCCTGGCACATTCCATTCTAAACTCCAATCTAGAACACCACTTCCACTGAGGCTCTCTTGCCCTAGTAACCAGATTTGGTAAGGGTGAACTGCTGCCACCTTGTGGCCGTTTCACACAACAGCAGCTTTAATCCCAACGCTAATGGTCAGTTGATATTCAAAATCATTGCAGGCCTGTAAATGACACCTGCCCTGAAAACAAATCCTGGGGTCACATATCGACCAAAAATTTCAAAGGACGTCCATATTTTAAAACGACCGTTTCAAAAGGCATATTTTACGCACATTAGTGTTCTGCTTCTTTTCCTTTCTTTCCTTTTTTGTTAAAAAACACGGGAATGGAAAAAGGCATCCCTCAGAATGGGCGAAAATCGTTGCAGACGAATCAATGGACAGAGGTTTAATCTCCAATATATATAAACAGCTCATGCAGCTTAATATTAAGAAAACAAACAACCCAAAAAAATGGGCAGAAGATCTAAAGAGACGTTTCTTCAAAGGAGACACAGAGATGGCCAAGACGCACATGAAAAGCTGCTCAACAGCACTAATTATTAGAGAAATGCAAATCAAAACTACAATGAGGTATCACCTCACACCTGTTAGAATCGGCATCATCAGAAAATCTACAAACAACCAATTCTGGGGAGGGTGTGGACAAAAGGAGCCCTCTTCCACTATTGGTGGGAATGTAAATTGATACAGTCACTATGGAGAACAGTATGGAGTTTCCTTAAAAAAACTAGAAATAGAATTACCATCTGATCCAGCAATCCCACTTCTGGGCATATACCCAGAGAAAACCGTATTTCAAAAAGGCACATTCACCACAATGTTCGTTGCAGCACTATTTACAATAGCCAGGTAATGGAAGCAACCTAAATGCCCACAGACAGATGAATGGATAAAGATGTGGTACATATATAAAATGGAATATTACTCGGCCATAAAATGGAATGAAACTGGGTCATTTGTAGAGACATCGATGGATCGAGAGACTGTCATACAGAATGAAGTAAGTCAGAAAGAGGAAAACAAATATTGTATATTAATGCATATATGTGGAGCCTAAAAATGGTACAGATGAACTGGTTTGCAGGGAAGAAATAGAGACACAGAGGTAGAGAACAAACGTATGGACACCAAGTGTGGGAAGCCATGGGGTGGTGGTGGTGGGATGAGTTGGGAGTTTGGGATTGACCTGTATACATGTATATGCATAAAATACATAACTAATAATAACGTGCTGTATAAAAAATAAATAAAATTTCAAAATTTTAAAAAATAAAATTTAAAAATAAAACAGAAAAAAGTTCTTCCCGTCACACAGATGTATTTATAGGAATGAATTATTTCCATGCTTATATCTATAAATACATAAAAGAGGAATAACATCTAACTTGAAACATAAAAGAAAAAAAGTGAACCCACGAGTTATACAGAGGAAAACCCTATCACGGCACTTGCTCCAGTGGTAAACAATTCTGAAATTGGTCAGAGGTGGGGAACCATCTCCCATACAGCCAGCAACCCAACCCCCACGCAAGGAGCGTCCTCATTGCAAAGCTGGGGGACCGTGCCGAGGCATCTGTGAGTAAACGTGAGCTGAGCCCCAGGCCAGCTGCTGCTGAACTGTTCCCACCCTTTCCAGGTAAAACACCTAAATATGTACAAGGGCTTGAAAGCCTAGAGGAAGGACCGTGGAGCCACACCAGCGACAGCACGCAGGCCAACTTGGTGCCTGCAGGCCAGCCAGCGTGGTCCTGGACCCTGGCTCTCTTCCAGAAGATTTCCATTGCCCTGCCTGAGATACCCCTCCTGTCCCGGCCCCCACTGCTTTTTTCCTTCCTCACCTCTGTCCGGAGGGAAATTCCAGCGGAAGGTATGGGTGACACATCCTCTTCTTTACAGGCGGCAGCCTGGCAACTCCTGCAGAAAGGCCAGCAGAACCCCACTCACACCGGGCCACCCACAAAGCTGTGGCCCCTCACTCCCTCCCACCAGCACAGCCCCGAGACTGCTGACGGGGCAGAGAATATGGAGTCAGGCACAGCTTCAGGGGCTATTGCTGCCTGGAGCTCTGTTTATATTGACCTCAACGAGGCACACCTGGGGAGGGCGGGCCGGCAGGGTAAGGCTGCCCAGGTCAGCTAATCCACAACCCTCAGGGAATCACATTGTTGAAAATGGACCCCGCTAAGGCAGAAGAGAAGCCAAGGGAAAAAAGGACACAATGCCATTTGCAGCACCGTAGATGAGTCTAGAAGTAATCACGTGACTTGTAGTAAGTCAGAAAGTGAAAGACACATATCATATCATATCACTTATAGGTGTTACCTAAAAATGGATACCAGGGCAGATATTTCCACGGAGAAGGGCAATCACAGATTCATTAAACAAACTTATGGTTCACCAATGGTAAGGTGTGAGGATTGGTTTCATTACAATATCGGGGTTAACAGACATATACAAACACAGGTGACATATATAATCACCAAAGACCTACAGAATACCAAGAGAGGACTACTCAACATTCTGTCATAACGTACATGGGAAAAGGATCCCAAGAAGAACAGTCATCTGTATATGTGTAAAAGAACCACATCTTCCACACCTACAACAAGCCAAACATTGTAATCAAACTTGCTGTAATAAAAAATAAAAAATTAAATTAAAAACACGAACAAGAAATAGTGAGACAAACGTGAGGGGCTTTCTCCTGGCACATTCCATTCTAAACTCCAATCTAGAACACCACTTCCACTGAGGCTCTCTTGCCCTAGTAACCAGATTTGGTAAGGGTGAACTGCTGCCACCTTGTGGCCGTTTCACACAACAGCAGCTTTAATCCCAACGCTAATGGTCAGTTGATATTCAAAATCATTGCAGGCCTGTAAATGACACCTGCCCTGAAAACAAATCCTGGGGTCACATATGGACCAAAAATTTCAAAGGACGTCCATATTTCAAAACGACCGTTTCAAAAGGCATATTTTACGCACATTAGTGTTCTGCTTCTTTTCCTTTCTTTCCTTTTTTGTGAAAAAAAACGGGAATGGAAAAAGGCATCCCTCAGAATGGGCGAAAATCGTTGCAGACGAATCAATGGACAGAGGTTTAATCTCCAATATATATAAACAGCTCATGCAGCTTAATATTAAGAAAACAAACAACCCCAAAAAAATGGGCAGAAGATCTAAAGAGACGTTTCTTCAAAGGAGACACAGAGATGGCCAAGACGCACATGAAAAGCTGCTCAACAGCACTAATTATTAGAGAAATGCAAATCAAAACTACAATGAGGTATCACCTCACACCTGTTAGAATCGGCATCATCAGAAAATCTACAAACAACCAATTCTGGGGAGGGTGTGGACAAAAGGAGCCCTCTTCCACTATTGGTGGGAATGTAAATTGATACAGTCACTATGGAGAACAGTATGGAGTTTCCTTAAAAAAACTAGAAATAGAATTACCATCTGATCCAGCAATCCCACTTCTGGGCATATACCCAGAGAAAACCGTATTTCAAAAAGGCACATTCACCACAATGTTCGTTGCAGCACTATTTACAATAGCCAGGTAATGGAAGCAACCTAAATGCCCACAGACAGATGAATGGATAAAGATGTGGTACATATATAAAATGGAATATTACTCGGCCATAAAAAGGAATGAAACTGGGTCATTTGTAGAGACATCGATGGATCGAGAGACTGTCATACAGAATGAAGTAAGTCAGAAAGAGGAAAACAAATATTGTATATTAATGCATATATGTGGAGCCTAAAAATGGTACAGATGAACTGGTTTGCAGGGAAGAAATAGAGACACAGAGGTAGAGAACAAACGTATGGACACCAAGTGTGGGAAGCCATGGGGTGGTGGTGGTGGGATGAGTTGGGAGTTTGGGATTGACCTGTATACATGTATATGCATAAAATACATAACTAATAATAACGTGCTGTATAAAAAAATAAATAAAATTTCAAAATTTTAAAAAATAAAATTTAAAAATAAAACAGAAAAAAGTTCTTCCCGTCACACAGATGTATTTATAGGAATGAATTATTTCCATGCTTATATCTATAAATACATAAAAGAGGAATAACATCTAACTTGAAACATAAAAGAAAAAAAAGTGAACCCACGAGTTATACAGAGGAAAACCCTATCACGGCACTTGCTCCAGTGGTAAACAATTCTGAAATTGGTCAGAGGTGGGGAACCATCTCCCATACAGCCAGCAACCCAACCCCCACGCAAGGAGCGTCCTCATTGCAAAGCTGGGGGACCGTGCCGAGGCATCTGTGAGTAAACGTGAGCTGAGCCCCAGGCCAGCTGCTGCTGAACTGTTCCCACCCTTTCCAGGTAAAACACCTGAATATGTACAAGGGCTTGAAAGCCTAGAGGAAGGACCGTGGAGCCACACCAGCGACAGCACGCAGGCCAACTTGGTGCCTGCAGGCCAGCCAGCGTGGTCCTGGACCCTGGCGCTCTTCCAGAAGCTTTCCATTGCCCTGCCTGAGATACCCCTCCTGTCCCGGCCCCCACTGCTTTTTTCCTTCCTCACCTCTGTCCGGAGAGAAATTCCAGTGGAAGGTATGGGTGACACATCCTCTTCTTTACAGGCGGCAGCCTGGCAACTCCTGCAGAAAGGCCAGCAGAACCCCACTCACACCGGGCCACCCACAAAGCTGTGGCCCCTCACTCCCTCCCACCAGCACAGCCCCGAGACTGCTGACGGGGCAGAGAATATGGAGTCAGGCACAGCTTCAGGGGCTATTGCTGCCTGGAGCTCTGTTTATATTGACCTCAACGAGGCACACCTGGGGAGGGCGGGCCGGCAGGGTAAGGCTGCCCAGGTCAGCTAATCCACAACCCTCAGGGAATCACATTGTTGAAAATGGACCCCGCTAAGGCAGAAGAGAAGCCAAGGGAGAAAAGGACACAATGCCATTTGCAGCACCGTAAATGAGTCTAGAAGTAATCACGTGACTTGTAGTAAGTCAGAAAGTGAAACACACATATCATATCATATCACTTATAGGTGTTACCTAAAAATGGATACCAGGGCAGATATTTCCACGGAGAAGGGCAATCACAGATTCATTAAACAAACTTATGGTTCACCAATGGAAAGGTGTGAGGATTGGTTTCATTACGATATCGGGGTTAACAGACATATACAAACACAGGTGACATATACAATCACCAAAGACCTACAGAATACCAAGAGAGGACTACTCAACATTCTGTCATAACGTACATGGGAAAAGGATCCCAAGAAGAACAGTCATCTGTATATGTGTAAAAGAACCACATCTTCCACACCTACAACAAGCCAAACATTGTAATCAAACTTGCTGTAATAAAAAATAAAAAAATTAAATTAAAAACACGAACAAGAAGTAGTGAGACAAACGTGAGGGGCTTTCTCCTGGCACATTCCATTCTAAACTCCAATCTAGAACACCACTTCCACTGAGGCTCTCTTGCCCTAGTAACCAGGTTTGGTAAGGGTGAACTGCTGCCACATTGAGGCCGTTTCACACAACAGCAGCTTTAATCCCAACGCTAATGGTCAGTTGATATTCAAAATCATTGCAGGCCTGTAAATGACACCTGCCCTGAAAACAAATCCTGGGGTCACATATCGACCAAAAATTTCAAAGGACGTCCATATTTTAAAACGACCGTTTCAAAAGGCATATTTTACGCACATTAGTGTTCTGCTTCTTTTCCTTTCTTTCTTTTTTGTTAAAAAACACGGGAATGGAAAAAGGCATCCCTCAGAATGGGCGAAAATCGTTGCAGACCAATCAATGGACAGAGGTGTAATCTCCAATATATATAAACAGCTCATGCAGCTTAATATTAAGAAAACAAACAACCCAAAAAATGGGCAGAAGATCTAAAGAGACGTTTCTTCAAAGGAGACACAGAGATGGCCAAGACGCACATGAAAAGCTGCTCAACAGCACTAATTATTAGAGAAATGCAAATCAAAACTACAATGAGGTATCACCTCACACCTGTTAGAATCGGCATCATCAGAAAATCTACAAACAACCAATTCTGGGGAGGGTGTGGACAAAAGGAGCCCTCTTCCACTATTGGTGGGAATGTAAATTGATACAGTCACTATGGAGAACAGTATGGAGTTTCCTTAAAAAAACTAGAAATAGAATTACCATCTGATCCAGCAATCCCACTTCTGGGCATATACCCAGAGAAAACCGTATTTCAAAAAGGCACATTCACCACAATGTTCGTTGCAGCACTATTTACAATAGCCAGGTAATGGAAGCAACCTAAATGCCCACAGACAGATGAATGGATAAAGATGTGGTACATATATAAAATGGAATATTACTCGGCCATAAAAAGGAATGAAACTGGGTCATTTGTAGAGACATCGATGGATCGAGAGACTGTCATACAGAATGAAGTAAGTCAGAAAGAGGAAAACAAATATTGTATATTAATGCATATATGTGGAGCCTAAAAATGGTACAGATGAACTGGTTTGCAGGGAAGAAATAGAGACACAGAGGTAGAGAACAAACGTATGGACACCAAGTGTGGGAAGCCATGGGGTGGTGGTGGTGGGATGAGTTGGGAGTTTGGGATTGACCTGTATACATGTATATGCATAAAATACATAACTAATAATAACGTGCTGTATAAAAAAATAAATAAAATTTCAAAATTTTAAAAAATAAAATTTAAAAATAAAACAGAAAAAAGTTCTTCCCGTCACACAGATGTATTTATAGGAATGAATTATTTCCATGCTTATATCTATAAATACATAAAAGAGGAATAACATCTAACTTGAAACATAAAAGAAAAAAAAGTGAACCCACGAGTTATACAGAGGAAAACCCTATCACGGCACTTGCTCCAGTGGTAAACAATTCTGAAATTGGTCAGAGGTGGGGAACCATCTCCCATACAGCCAGCAACCCAACCCCCACGCAAGGAGCGTCCTCATTGCAAAGCTGGGGGACCGTGCCGAGGCATCTGTGAGTAAACGTGAGCTGAGCCCCAGGCCAGCTGCTGCTGAACTGTTCCCACCCTTTCCAGGTAAAACACCTGAATATGTACAAGGGCTTGAAAGCCTAGAGGAAGGACCGTGGAGCCACACCAGCGACAGCACGCAGGCCAACTTGGTGCCTGCAGGCCAGCCAGCGTGGTCCTGGACCCTGGCGCTCTTCCAGAAGATTTCCATTGCCCTGCCTGAGATACCCCTCCTGTCCCGGCCCCCACTGCTTTTTTCCTTCCTCACCTCTGTCCGGAGAGAAATTCCAGCGGAAGGTATGGGTGACACATCCTCTTCTTTACAGGCGGCAGCCTGGCAACTCCTGCAGAAAGGCCAGCAGAACCCCACTCACACCGGGCCACCCACAAAGCTGTGGCCCCTCACTCCCTCCCACCAGCACAGCCCCGAGACTGCTGACGGGGCAGAGAATATGGAGTCAGGCACAGCTTCAGGGGCTATTGCTGCCTGGAGCTCTGTTTATATTGACCTCAACGAGGCACACCTGGGGAGGGCGGGCCGGCAGGGTAAGGCTGCCCAGGTCAGCTAATCCACAACCCTCAGGGAATCACATTGTTGAAAATGGACCCCGCTAAGGCAGAAGAGTAGCCAAGGGAAAAAAGGACACAATGCCATTTGCAGCACCGTAGATGAGTCTAGAAGTAATCACGTGACTTGTAGTAAGTCAGAAAGTGAAAGACACATATCATATCATATCACTTATAGGTGTTACCTAAAAATGGATACCAGGGCAGATATTTCCACGGAGAAGGGCAATCACAGATTCATTAAACAAACTTATGGTTCACCAATGGAAAGGTGTGAGGATTGGTTTCATTACGATATCGGGGTTAACAGACATATACAAACACAGGTGACATATATAATCACCAAAGACCTACAGAATACCAAGAGAGGACTACTCAACATTCTGTCATAACGTACATGGGAAAAGGATCCCAAGAAGAACAGTCATCTGTATATGTGTAAAAGAACCACATCTTCCACACCTACAACAAGCCAAACATTGTAATCAAACTTGCTGTAATAAAAAATAAAAAAATTAAATTAAAAACACGAACAAGAAGTAGTGAGACAAACGTGAGGGGCTTTCTCCTGGCACATTCCATTCTAAACTCCAATCTAGAACACCACTTCCACTGAGGCTCTCTTGCCCTAGTAACCAGGTTTGGTAAGGGTGAACTGCTGCCACATTGAGGCCGTTTCACACAACAGCAGCTTTAATCCCAACGCTAATGGTCAGTTGATATTCAAAATCATTGCAGGCCTGTAAATGACACCTGCCCTGAAAACAAATCCTGGGGTCACATATCGACCAAAAATTTCAAAGGACGTCCATATTTTAAAACGACCGTTTCAAAAGGCATATTTTACGCACATTAGTGTTCTGCTTCTTTTCCTTTCTTTCTTTTTTGTTAAAAAACACGGGAATGGAAAAAGGCATCCCTCAGAATGGGCGAAAATCGTTGCAGACCAATCAATGGACAGAGGTGTAATCTCCAATATATATAAACAGCTCATGCAGCTTAATATTAAGAAAACAAACAACCCAAAAAATGGGCAGAAGATCTAAAGAGACGTTTCTTCAAAGGAGACACAGAGATGGCCAAGACGCACATGAAAAGCTGCTCAACAGCACTAATTATTAGAGAAATGCAAATCAAAACTACAATGAGGTATCACCTCACACCTGTTAGAATCGGCATCATCAGAAAATCTACAAACAACCAATTCTGGGGAGGGTGTGGACAAAAGGAGCCCTCTTCCACTATTGGTGGGAATGTAAATTGATACAGTCACTATGGAGAACAGTATGGAGTTTCCTTAAAAAAACTAGAAATAGAATTACCATCTGATCCAGCAATCCCACTTCTGGGCATATACCCAGAGAAAACCGTATTTCAAAAAGGCACATTCACCACAATGTTCGTTGCAGCACTATTTACAATAGCCAGGTAATGGAAGCAACCTAAATGCCCACAGACAGATGAATGGATAAAGATGTGGTACATATATAAAATGGAATATTACTCGGCCATAAAAAGGAATGAAACTGGGTCATTTGTAGAGACATCGATGGATCGAGAGACTGTCATACAGAATGAAGTAAGTCAGAAAGAGGAAAACAAATATTGTATATTAATGCATATATGTGGAGCCTAAAAATGGTACAGATGAACTGGTTTGCAGGGAAGAAATAGAGACACAGAGGTAGAGAACAAACGTATGGACACCAAGTGTGGGAAGCCATGGGGTGGTGGTGGTGGGATGAGTTGGGAGTTTGGGATTGACCTGTATACATGTATATGCATAAAATACATAACTAATAATAACGTGCTGTATAAAAAAATAAATAAAATTTCAAAATTTTAAAAAATAAAATTTAAAAATAAAACAGAAAAAAGTTCTTCCCGTCACACAGATGTATTTATAGGAATGAATTATTTCCATGCTTATATCTATAAATACATAAAAGAGGAATAACATCTAACTTGAAACATAAAAGAAAAAAAAGTGAACCCACGAGTTATACAGAGGAAAACCCTATCACGGCACTTGCTCCAGTGGTAAACAATTCTGAAATTGGTCAGAGGTGGGGAACCATCTCCCATACAGCCAGCAACCCAACCCCCACGCAAGGAGCGTCCTCATTGCAAAGCTGGGGGACCGTGCCGAGGCATCTGTGAGTAAACGTGAGCTGAGCCCCAGGCCAGCTGCTGCTGAACTGTTCCCACCCTTTCCAGGTAAAACACCTGAATATGTACAAGGGCTTGAAAGCCTAGAGGAAGGACCGTGGAGCCACACCAGCGACAGCACGCAGGCCAACTTGGTGCCTGCAGGCCAGCCAGCGTGGTCCTGGACCCTGGCGCTCTTCCAGAAGATTTCCATTGCCCTGCCTGAGATACCCCTCCTGTCCCGGCCCCCACTGCTTTTTTCCTTCCTCACCTCTGTCCGGAGAGAAATTCCAGCGGAAGGTATGGGTGACACATCCTCTTCTTTACAGGCGGCAGCCTGGCAACTCCTGCAGAAAGGCCAGCAGAACCCCACTCACACCGGGCCACCCACAAAGCTGTGGCCCCTCACTCCCTCCCACCAGCACAGCCCCGAGACTGCTGACGGGGCAGAGAATATGGAGTCAGGCACAGCTTCAGGGGCTATTGCTGCCTGGAGCTCTGTTTATATTGACCTCAACGAGGCACACCTGGGGAGGGCGGGCCGGCAGGGTAAGGCTGCCCAGGTCAGCTAATCCACAACCCTCAGGGAATCACATTGTTGAAAATGGACCCCGCTAAGGCAGAAGAGTAGCCAAGGGAAAAAAGGACACAATGCCATTTGCAGCACCGTAGATGAGTCTAGAAGTAATCACGTGACTTGTAGTAAGTCAGAAAGTGAAAGACACATATCATATCATATCACTTATAGGTGTTACCTAAAAATGGATACCAGGGCAGATATTTCCACGGAGAAGGGCAATCACAGATTCATTAAACAAACTTATGGTTCACCAATGGAAAGGTGTGAGGATTGGTTTCATTACGATATCGGGGTTAACAGACATATACAAACACAGGTGACATATATAATCACCAAAGACCTACAGAATACCAAGAGAGGACTACTCAACATTCTGTCATAACGTACATGGGAAAAGGATCCCAAGAAGAACAGTCATCTGTATATGTGTAAAAGAACCACATCTTCCACACCTACAACAAGCCAAACATTGTAATCAAACTTGCTGTAATAAAAAATAAAAAAATTAAATTAAAAACACGAACAAGAAGTAGTGAGACAAACGTGAGGGGCTTTCTCCTGGCACATTCCATTCTAAACTCCAATCTAGAACACCACTTCCACTGAGGCTCTCTTGCCCTAGTAACCAGATTTGGTAAGGGTGAACTGCTGCCACCTTGTGGCCGTTTCACACAACAGCAGCTTTAATCCCAACGCTAATGGTCAGTTGATATTCAAAATCATTGCAGGCCTGTAAATGACACCTGCCCTGAAAACAAATCCTGGGGTCACATATCGACCAAAAATTTCAAAGGACGTCCATATTTCAAAACGACCGTTTCAAAAGGCATATTTTACGCACATTAGTGTTCTGCTTCTTTTCCTTTCTTTCTTTTTTGTTAAAAAACACGGGAATGGAAAAAGGCATCCCTCAGAATGGGCGAAAATCGTTGCAGACGAATCAATGGACAGAGGTTTAATCTCCAATATATATAAACAGCTCATGCAGCTTAATATTAAGAAAACAAACAACCCAAAAAAATGGGCAGAAGATCTAAAGAGACGTTTCTTCAAAGGAGACACAGAGATGGCCAAGACGCACATGAAAAGCTGCTCAACAGCACTAATTATTAGAGAAATGCAAATCAAAACTACAATGAGGTATCACCTCACACCTGTTAGAATCGGCATCATCAGAAAATCTACAAACAACCAATTCTGGGGAGGGTGTGGACAAAAGGAGCCCTCTTCCACTATTGGTGGGAATGTAAATTGATACAGTCACTATGGAGAACAGTATGGAGTTTCCTTAAAAAAACTAGAAATAGAATTACCATCTGATCCAGCAATCCCACTTCTGGGCATATACCCAGAGAAAACCGTATTTCAAAAAGGCACATTCACCACAATGTTCGTTGCAGCACTATTTACAATAGCCAGGTAATGGAAGCAACCTAAATGCCCACAGACAGATGAATGGATAAAGATGTGGTACATATATAAAATGGAATATTACTCGGCCATAAAAAGGAATGAAACTGGGTCATTTGTAGAGACATCGATGGATCGAGAGACTGTCATACAGAATGAAGTAAGTCAGAAAGAGGAAAACAAATATTGTATATTAATGCATATATGTGGAGCCTAAAAATGGTACAGATGAACTGGTTTGCAGGGAAGAAATAGAGACACAGAGGTAGAGAACAAACGTATGGACACCAAGTGTGGGAAGCCATGGGGTGGTGGTGGTGGGATGAGTTGGGAGTTTGGGATTGACCTGTATACATGTATATGCATAAAATACATAACTAATAATAACGTGCTGTATAAAAAAATAAATAAAATTTCAAAATTTTAAAAAATAAAATTTAAAAATAAAACAGAAAAAAGTTCTTCCCGTCACACAGATGTATTTATAGGAATGAATTATTTCCATGCTTATATCTATAAATACATAAAAGAGGAATAACATCTAACTTGAAACATAAAAGAAAAAAAAGTGAACCCACGAGTTATACAGAGGAAAACCCTATCACGGCACTTGCTCCAGTGGTAAACAATTCTGAAATTGGTCAGAGGTGGGGAACCATCTCCCATACAGCCAGCAACCCAACCCCCACGCAAGGAGCGTCCTCATTGCAAAGCTGGGGGACCGTGCCGAGGCATCTGTGAGTAAACGTGAGCTGAGCCCCAGGCCAGCTGCTGCTGAACTGTTCCCACCCTTTCCAGGTAAAACACCTGAATATGTACAAGGGCTTGAAAGCCTAGAGGAAGGACCGTGGAGCCACACCAGCGACAGCACGCAGGCCAACTTGGTGCCTGCAGGCCAGCCAGCGTGGTCCTGGACCCTGGCGCTCTTCCAGAAGATTTCCATTGCCCTGCCTGAGATACCCCTCCTGTCCCGGCCCCCACTGCTTTTTTCCTTCCTCACCTCTGTCCGGAGAGAAATTCCAGCGGAAGGTATGGGTGACACATCCTCTTCTTTACAGGCGGCAGCCTGGCAACTCCTGCAGAAAGGCCAGCAGAACCCCACTCACACCGGGCCACCCACAAAGCTGTGGCCCCTCACTCCCTCCCACCAGCACAGCCCCGAGACTGCTGACGGGGCAGAGAATATGGAGTCAGGCACAGCTTCAGGGGCTATTGCTGCCTGGAGCTCTGTTTATATTGACCTCAACGAGGCACACCTGGGGAGGGCGGGCCGGCAGGGTAAGGCTGCCCAGGTCAGCTAATCCACAACCCTCAGGGAATCACATTGTTGAAAATGGACCCCGCTAAGGCAGAAGAGTAGCCAAGGGAAAAAAGGACACAATGCCATTTGCAGCACCGTAGATGAGTCTAGAAGTAATCACGTGACTTGTAGTAAGTCAGAAAGTGAAAGACACATATCATATCATATCACTTATAGGTGTTACCTAAAAATGGATACCAGGGCAGATATTTCCACGGAGAAGGGCAATCACAGATTCATTAAACAAACTTATGGTTCACCAATGGAAAGGTGTGAGGATTGGTTTCATTACGATATCGGGGTTAACAGACATATACAAACACAGGTGACATATATAATCACCAAAGACCTACAGAATACCAAGAGAGGACTACTCAACATTCTGTCATAACGTACATGGGAAAAGGATCCCAAGAAGAACAGTCATCTGTATATGTGTAAAAGAACCACATCTTCCACACCTACAACAAGCCAAACATTGTAATCAAACTTGCTGTAATAAAAAATAAAAAATTAAATTAAAAACACGAACAAGAAATAGTGAGACAAACGTGAGGGGCTTTCTCCTGGCACATTCCATTCTAAACTCCAATCTAGAACACCACTTCCACTGAGGCTCTCTTGCCCTAGTAACCAGATTTGGTAAGGGTGAACTGCTGCCACCTTGTGGCCGTTTCACACAACAGCAGCTTTAATCCCAACGCTAATGGTCAGTTGATATTCAAAATCATTGCAGGCCTGTAAATGACACCTGCCCTGAAAACAAATCCTGGGGTCACATATGGACCAAAAATTTCAAAGGACGTCCATATTTCAAAACGACCGTTTCAAAAGGCATATTTTACGCACATTAGTGTTCTGCTTCTTTTCCTTTCTTTCCTTTTTTGTGAAAAAAAACGGGAATGGAAAAAGGCATCCCTCAGAATGGGCGAAAATCGTTGCAGACGAATCAATGGACAGAGGTTTAATCTCCAATATATATAAACAGCTCATGCAGCTTAATATTAAGAAAACAAACAACCCCAAAAAAATGGGCAGAAGATCTAAAGAGACGTTTCTTCAAAGGAGACACAGAGATGGCCAAGACGCACATGAAAAGCTGCTCAACAGCACTAATTATTAGAGAAATGCAAATCAAAACTACAATGAGGTATCACCTCACACCTGTTAGAATCGGCATCATCAGAAAATCTACAAACAACCAATTCTGGGGAGGGTGTGGACAAAAGGAGCCCTCTTCCACTATTGGTGGGAATGTAAATTGATACAGTCACTATGGAGAACAGTATGGAGTTTCCTTAAAAATACTAGAAATAGAATTACCATCTGATCCAGCAATCCCACTTCTGGGCATATACCCAGAGAAAACCGTATTTCAAAAAGGCACATTCACCACAATGTTCCTTGCAGCACTATTTACAATAGCCAGGTAATGGAAGCAACCTAAATGCCCACAGACAGATGAATGGATAAAGATGTGGTACATATATAAAATGGAATATTACTCGGCCATAAAAAGGAATGAAACTGGGTCATTTGTAGAGACATCGATGGATCGAGAGACTGTCATACAGAATGAAGTAAGTCAGAAAGAGGAAAACAAATATTGTATATTAATGCATATATGTGGAGCCTAAAAATGGTACAGATGAACTGGTTTGCAGGGAAGAAATAGAGACACAGAGGTAGAGAACAAACGTATGGACACCAAGTGTGGGAAGCCATGGGGTGGTGGTGGTGGGATGAGTTGGGAGTTTGGGATTGACCTGTATACATGTATATGCATAAAATACATAACTAATAATAACGTGCTGTATAAAAAAATAAATAAAATTTCAAAATTTTAAAAAATAAAATTTAAAAATAAAACAGAAAAAAGTTCTTCCCGTCACACAGATGTATTTATAGGAATGAATTATTTCCATGCTTATATCTATAAATACATAAAAGAGGAATAACATCTAACTTGAAACATAAAAGAAAAAAAAGTGAACCCACGAGTTATACAGAGGAAAACACTATCACGGCACTTGCTCCAGTGGTAAACAATTCTGAAATTGGTCAGAGGTGGGGAACCATCTCCCATACAGCCAGCAACCCAACCCCCATGCAAGGAGCGTCCTCATTGCAAAGCTGGGGGACCGTGCCGAGGCATCTGTGAGTAAACGTGAGCTGAGCCCCAGGCCAGCTGCTGCTGAACTGTTCCCACCCTTTCCAGGTAAAACACCTGAATATGTACAAGGGCTTGAAAGCCTAGAGGAAGGACCGTGGAGCCACACCAGCGACAGCACGCAGGCCAACTTGGTGCCTGCAGGCCAGCCAGCGTGGTCCTGGACCCTGGCGCTCTTCCAGAAGCTTTCCATTGCCCTGCCTGAGATACCCCTCCTGTCCCGGCCCCCACTGCTTTTTTCCTTCCTCACCTCTGTCCGGAGAGAAATTCCAGCGGAAGGTATGGGTGACACATCCTCTTCTTTACAGGCGGCAGCCTGGCAACTCCTGCAGAAAGGCCAGCAGAACCCCACTCACACCGGGCCACCCACAAAGCTGTGGCCCCTCACTCCCTCCCACCAGCACAGCCCCGAGACTGCTGACGGGGCAGAGAATATGGAGTCAGGCACAGCTTCAGGGGCTATTGCTGCCTGGAGCTCTGTTTATATTGACCTCAACGAGGCACACCTGGGGAGGGCGGGCCGGCAGGGTAAGGCTGCCCAGGTCAGCTAATCCACAACCCTCAGGGAATCACATTGTTGAAAATGGACCCCGCTAAGGCAGAAGAGAAGCCAAGGGAAAAAAGGACACAATGCCATTTGCAGCACCGTAGATGAGTCTAGAAGTAATCACGTGACTTGTAGTAAGTCAGAAAGTGAAAGACACATATCATATCATATCACTTAGAGGTGTTACCTAAAAATGGATACCAGGGCAGATATTTCCACGGAGAAGGGCAATCACAGATTCATTAAACAAACTTATGGTTCACCAATGGAAAGGTGTGAGGATTGGTTTCATTACGATATCGGGGTTAACAGACATATACAAACACAGGTGACATATATAATCACCAAAGACCTACAGAATACCAAGAGAGGACTACTCAACATTCTGTCATAACGTACATGGGAAAAGGATCCCAAGAAGAACAGTCATCTGTATATGTGTAAAAGAACCACATCTTCCACACCTACAACAAGCCAAACATTGTAATCAAACTTGCTGTAATAAAAAATAAAAAAATTAAATTAAAAACACGAACAAGAAGTAGTGAGACAAACGTGAGGGGCTTTCTCCTGGCACATTCCATTCTAAACTCCAATCTAGAACACCACTTCCACTGAGGCTCTCTTGCCCTAGTAACCAGATTTGGTAAGGGTGAACTGCTGCCACCTTGTGGCCGTTTCACACAACAGCAGCTTTAATCCCAACGCTAATGGTCAGTTGATATTCAAAATCATTGCAGGCCTGTAAATGACACCTGCCCTGAAAACAAATCCTGGGGTCACATATCGACCAAAAATTTCAAAGGACGTCCATATTTCAAAACGACCGTTTCAAAAGGCATATTTTACGCACATTAGTGTTCTGCTTCTTTTCCTTTCTTTCCTTTTTTGTTAAAAAACACGGGAATGGAAAAAGGCATCCCTCAGAATGGGCGAAAATCGTTGCAGACGAATCAATGGACAGAGGTTTAATCTCCAATATATATAAACAGCCCATGCAGCTTAATATTAAAAAAAAAAACAACCCAAAAAAAATGGGCAGAAGATCTAAAGAGACGTTTCTTCAAAGGAGACACAGAGATGGCCAAGACGCATATGAAAAGCTGCTCAACAGCACTAATTATTAGAGAAATGCAAATCAAAACTACAATGAGGTATCACCTCACACCTGTTAGAATCGGCATCATCAGAAAATCTACAAACAACCAATTCTGGGGAGGGTGTGGACAAAAGGAGCCCTCTTCCACTATTGGTGGGAATGTAAATTGATACAGTCACTATGGAGAACAGTATGGAGTTTCCTTAAAAAAACTAGAAATAGAATTACCATCTGATCCAGCAATCCCACTTCTGGGCATATACCCAGAGAAAACCGTATTTCAAAAAGGCACATTCACCACAATGTTCGTTGCAGCACTATTTACAATAGCCAGGTAATGGAAGCAACCTAAATGCCCACAGACAGATGAATGGATAAAGATGTGGTACATATATAAAATGGAATATTACTCGGCCATAAAATGGAATGAAACTGGGTCATTTGTAGAGACATCGATGGATCGAGAGACTGTCATACAGAATGAAGTAAGTCAGAAAGAGGAAAACAAATATTGTATATTAATGCATATATGTGGAGCCTAAAAATGGTACAGATGAACTGGTTTGCAGGGAAGAAATAGAGACACAGAGGTAGAGAACAAACGTATGGACACCAAGTGTGGGAAGCCATGGGGTGGTGGTGGTGGGATGAGTTGGGAGTTTGGGATTGACCTGTATACATGTATATGCATAAAATACATAACTAATAATAACGTGCTGTATAAAAAAATAAATAAAATTTCAAAATTTTAAAAAATAAAATTTAAAAATAAAACAGAAAAAAGTTCTTCCCGTCACACAGATGTATTTATAGGAATGAATTATTTCCATGCTTATATCTATAAATACATAAAAGAGGAATAACATCTAACTTGAAACATAAAAGAAAAAAAAGTGAACCCACGAGTTATACAGAGGAAAACCCTATCACGGCACTTGCTCCAGTGGTAAACAATTCTGAAATTGGTCAGAGGTGGGGAACCATCTCCCATACAGCCAGCAACCCAACCCCCACGCAAGGAGCGTCCTCATTGCAAAGCTGGGGGACCGTGCCGAGGCATCTGTGAGTAAACGTGAGCTGAGCCCCAGGCCAGCTGCTGCTGAACTGTTCCCACCCTTTCCAGGTAAAACACCTGAATATGTACAAGGGCTTGAAAGCCTAGAGGAAGGACCGTGGAGCCACACCAGCGACAGCACGCAGGCCAACTTGGTGCCTGCAGGCCAGCCAGCGTGGTCCTGGACCCTGGCGCTCTTCCAGAAGCTTTCCATTGCCCTGCCTGAGATACCCCTCCTGTCCCGGCCCCCACTGCTTTTTTCCTTCCTCACCTCTGTCCGGAGAGAAATTCCAGCGGAAGGTATGGGTGACACATCCTCTTCTTTACAGGCGGCAGCCTGGCAACTCCTGCAGAAAGGCCAGCAGAACCCCACTCACACCGGGCCACCCACAAAGCTGTGGCCCCTCACTCCCTCCCACCAGCACAGCCCCGAGACTGCTGACGGGGCAGAGAATATGGAGTCAGGCACAGCTTCAGGGGCTATTGCTGCCTGGAGCTCTGTTTATATTGACCTCAACGAGGCACACCTGGGGAGGGCGGGCCGGCAGGGTAAGGCTGCCCAGGTCAGCTAATCCACAACCCTCAGGGAATCACATTGTTGAAAATGGACCCCGCTAAGGCAGAAGAGAAGCCAAGGGAAAAAAGGACACAATGCCATTTGCAGCACCGTAGATGAGTCTAGAAGTAATCACGTGACTTGTAGTAAGTCAGAAAGTGAAAGACACATATCATATCATATCACTTATAGGTGTTACCTAAAAATGGATACCAGGGCAGATATTTCCACGGAGAAGGGCAATCACAGATTCATTAAACAAACTTATGGTTCACCAATGGAAAGGTGTGAGGATTGGTTTCATTACGATATCGGGGTTAACAGACATATACAAACACAGGTGACATATATAATCACCAAAGACCTACAGAATACCAAGAGAGGACTACTCAACATTCTGTCATAACGTACATGGGAAAAGGATCCCAAGAAGAACAGTCATCTGTATATGTGTAAAAGAACCACATCTTCCACACCTACAACAAGCCAAACATTGTAATCAAACTTGCTGTAATAAAAAATAAAAAATTAAATTAAAAACACGAACAAGAAATAGTGAGACAAACGTGAGGGGCTTTCTCCTGGCACATTCCATTCTAAACTCCAATCTAGAACACCACTTCCACTGAGGCTCTCTTGCCCTAGTAACCAGATTTGGTAAGGGTGAACTGCTGCCACCTTGTGGCCGTTTCACACAACAGCAGCTTTAATCCCAACGCTAATGGTCAGTTGATATTCAAAATCATTGCAGGCCTGTAAATGACACCTGCCCTGAAAACAAATCCTGGGGTCACATATGGACCAAAAATTTCAAAGGACGTCCATATTTCAAAACGACCGTTTCAAAAGGCATATTTTACGCACATTAGTGTTCTGCTTCTTTTCCTTTCTTTCCTTTTTTGTGAAAAAAAACGGGAATGGAAAAAGGCATCCCTCAGAATGGGCGAAAATCGTTGCAGACGAATCAATGGACAGAGGTTTAATCTCCAATATATATAAACAGCTCATGCAGCTTAATATTAAGAAAACAAACAACCCCAAAAAAATGGGCAGAAGATCTAAAGAGACGTTTCTTCAAAGGAGACACAGAGATGGCCAAGACGCACATGAAAAGCTGCTCAACAGCACTAATTATTAGAGAAATGCAAATCAAAACTACAATGAGGTATCACCTCACACCTGTTAGAATCGGCATCATCAGAAAATCTACAAACAACCAATTCTGGGGAGGGTGTGGACAAAAGGAGCCCTCTTCCACTATTGGTGGGAATGTAAATTGATACAGTCACTATGGAGAACAGTATGGAGTTTCCTTAAAAATACTAGAAATAGAATTACCATCTGATCCAGCAATCCCACTTCTGGGCATATACCCAGAGAAAACCGTATTTCAAAAAGGCACATTCACCACAATGTTCCTTGCAGCACTATTTACAATAGCCAGGTAATGGAAGCAACCTAAATGCCCACAGACAGATGAATGGATAAAGATGTGGTACATATATAAAATGGAATATTACTCGGCCATAAAAAGGAATGAAACTGGGTCATTTGTAGAGACATCGATGGATCGAGAGACTGTCATACAGAATGAAGTAAGTCAGAAAGAGGAAAACAAATATTGTATATTAATGCATATATGTGGAGCCTAAAAATGGTACAGATGAACTGGTTTGCAGGGAAGAAATAGAGACACAGAGGTAGAGAACAAACGTATGGACACCAAGTGTGGGAAGCCATGGGGTGGTGGTGGTGGGATGAGTTGGGAGTTTGGGATTGACCTGTATACATGTATATGCATAAAATACATAACTAATAATAACGTGCTGTATAAAAAAATAAATAAAATTTCAAAATTTTAAAAAATAAAATTTAAAAATAAAACAGAAAAAAGTTCTTCCCGTCACACAGATGTATTTATAGGAATGAATTATTTCCATGCTTATATCTATAAATACATAAAAGAGGAATAACATCTAACTTGAAACATAAAAGAAAAAAAAGTGAACCCACGAGTTATACAGAGGAAAACACTATCACGGCACTTGCTCCAGTGGTAAACAATTCTGAAATTGGTCAGAGGTGGGGAACCATCTCCCATACAGCCAGCAACCCAACCCCCATGCAAGGAGCGTCCTCATTGCAAAGCTGGGGGACCGTGCCGAGGCATCTGTGAGTAAACGTGAGCTGAGCCCCAGGCCAGCTGCTGCTGAACTGTTCCCACCCTTTCCAGGTAAAACACCTGAATATGTACAAGGGCTTGAAAGCCTAGAGGAAGGACCGTGGAGCCACACCAGCGACAGCACGCAGGCCAACTTGGTGCCTGCAGGCCAGCCAGCGTGGTCCTGGACCCTGGCGCTCTTCCAGAAGCTTTCCATTGCCCTGCCTGAGATACCCCTCCTGTCCCGGCCCCCACTGCTTTTTTCCTTCCTCACCTCTGTCCGGAGAGAAATTCCAGCGGAAGGTATGGGTGACACATCCTCTTCTTTACAGGCGGCAGCCTGGCAACTCCTGCAGAAAGGCCAGCAGAACCCCACTCACACCGGGCCACCCACAAAGCTGTGGCCCCTCACTCCCTCCCACCAGCACAGCCCCGAGACTGCTGACGGGGCAGAGAATATGGAGTCAGGCACAGCTTCAGGGGCTATTGCTGCCTGGAGCTCTGTTTATATTGACCTCAACGAGGCACACCTGGGGAGGGCGGGCCGGCAGGGTAAGGCTGCCCAGGTCAGCTAATCCACAACCCTCAGGGAATCACATTGTTGAAAATGGACCCCGCTAAGGCAGAAGAGAAGCCAAGGGAGAAAAGGACACAATGCCATTTGCAGCACCGTAGATGAGTCTAGAAGTAATCACGTGACTTGTAGTAAGTCAGAAAGTGAAACACACATATCATATCATATCACTTATAGGTGTTACCTAAAAATGGATACCAGGGCAGATATTTCCACGGAGAAGGGCAATCACAGATTCATTAAACAAACTTATGGTTCACCAATGGAAAGGTGTGAGGATTGGTTTCATTACGATATCGGGGTTAACAGACATATACAAACACAGGTGACATATACAATCACCAAAGACCTACAGAATACCAAGAGAGGACTACTCAACATTCTGTCATAACGTACATGGGAAAAGGATCCCAAGAAGAACAGTCATCTGTATATGTGTAAAAGAACCACATCTTCCACACCTACAACAAGCCAAACATTGTAATCAAACTTGCTGTAATAAAAAATAAAAAAATTAAATTAAAAACACGAACAAGAAGTAGTGAGACAAACGTGAGGGGCTTTCTCCTGGCACATTCCATTCTAAACTCCAATCTAGAACACCACTTCCACTGAGGCTCTCTTGCCCTAGTAACCAGGTTTGGTAAGGGTGAACTGCTGCCACCTTGAGGCCGTTTCACACAACAGCAGCTTTAATCCCAACGCTAATGGTCAGTTGATATTCAAAATCATTGCAGGCCTGTAAATGACACCTGCCCTGAAAACAAATCCTGGGGTCACATATCGACCAAAAATTTCAAAGGACGTCCATATTTTAAAACGACCGTTTCAAAAGGCATATTTTACGCACATTAGTGTTCTGCTTCTTTTCCTTTCTTTCCTTTTTTGTTAAAAAACACGGGAATGGAAAAAGGCATCCCTCAGAATGGGCGAAAATCGTTGCAGACCAATCAATGGACAGAGGTGTAATCTCCAATATATATAAACAGCTCATGCAGCTTAATATTAAGAAAACAAACAACCCAAAAAAAATGGGCAGAAGATCTAAAGAGACGTTTCTTCAAAGGAGACACAGAGATGGCCAAGACGCACATGAAAAGCTGCTCAACAGCACTAATTATTAGAGAAATGCAAATCAAAACTACAATGAGGTATCACCTCACACCTGTTAGAATCGGCATCATCAGAAAATCTACAAACAACCAATTCTGGGGAGGGTGTGGACAAAAGGAGCCCTCTTCCACTATTGGTGGGAATGTAAATTGATACAGTCACTATGGAGAACAGTATGGAGTTTCCTTAAAAAAACTAGAAATAGAATTACCATCTGATCCAGCAATCCCACTTCTGGGCATATACCCAGAGAAAACCGTATTTCAAAAAGGCACATTCACCACAATGTTCGTTGCAGCACTATTTACAATAGCCAGGTAATGGAAGCAACCTAAATGCCCACAGACAGATGAATGGATAAAGATGTGGTACATATATAAAATGGAATATTACTCGGCCATAAAAAGGAATGAAACTGGGTCATTTGTAGAGACATCGATGGATCGAGAGACTGTCATACAGAATGAAGTAAGTCAGAAAGAGGAAAACAAATATTGTATATTAATGCATATATGTGGAGCCTAAAAATGGTACAGATGAACTGGTTTGCAGGGAAGAAATAGAGACACAGAGGTAGAGAACAAACGTATGGACACCAAGTGTGGGAAGCCATGGGGTGGTGGTGGTGGGATGAGTTGGGAGTTTGGGATTGACCTGTATACATGTATATGCATAAAATACATAACTAATAATAACGTGCTGTATAAAAAAATAAATAAAATTTCAAAATTTTAAAAAATAAAATTTAAAAATAAAACAGAAAAAAGTTCTTCCCGTCACACAGATGTATTTATAGGAATGAATTATTTCCATGCTTATATCTATAAATACATAAAAGAGGAATAACATCTAACTTGAAACATAAAAGAAAAAAAAGTGAACCCACGAGTTATACAGAGGAAAACCCTATCACGGCACTTGCTCCAGTGGTAAACAATTCTGAAATTGGTCAGAGGTGGGGAACCATCTCCCATACAGCCAGCAACCCAACCCCCACGCAAGGAGCGTCCTCATTGCAAAGCTGGGGGACCGTGCCGAGGCATCTGTGAGTAAACGTGAGCTGAGCCCCAGGCCAGCTGCTGCTGAACTGTTCCCACCCTTTCCAGGTAAAACACCTGAATATGTACAAGGGCTTGAAAGCCTAGAGGAAGGACCGTGGAGCCACACCAGCGACAGCACGCAGGCCAACTTGGTGCCTGCAGGCCAGCCAGCGTGGTCCTGGACCCTGGCGCTCTTCCAGAAGCTTTCCATTGCCCTGCCTGAGATACCCCTCCTGTCCCGGCCCCCACTGCTTTTTTCCTTCCTCACCTCTGTCCGGAGAGAAATTCCAGCGGAAGGTATGGGTGACACATCCTCTTCTTTACAGGCGGCAGCCTGGCAACTCCTGCAGAAAGGCCAGCAGAACCCCACTCACACCGGGCCACCCACAAAGCTGTGGCCCCTCACTCCCTCCCACCAGCACAGCCCCGAGACTGCTGACGGGGCAGAGAATATGGAGTCAGGCACAGCTTCAGGGGCTATTGCTGCCTGGAGCTCTGTTTATATTGACCTCAACGAGGCACACCTGGGGAGGGGGGGCCGGCAGGGTAAGGCTGCCCAGGTCAGCTAATCCACAACCCTCAGGGAATCACATTGTTGAAAATGGACCCCGCTAAGGCAGAAGAGTAGCCAAGGGAAAAAAGGACACAATGCCATTTGCAGCACCGTAGATGAGTCTAGAAGTAATCACGTGACTTGTAGTAAGTCAGAAAGTGAAAGACACATATCATATCATATCACTTATAGGTGTTACCTAAAAATGGATACCAGGGCAGATATTTCCACGGAGAAGGGCAATCACAGATTCATTAAACAAACTTATGGTTCACCAATGGAAAGGTGTGAGGATTGGTTTCATTACGATATCGGGGTTAACAGACATATACAAACACAGGTGACATATATAATCACCAAAGACCTACAGAATACCAAGAGAGGACTACTCAACATTCTGTCATAACGTACATGGGAAAAGGATCCCAAGAAGAACAGTCATCTGTATATGTGTAAAAGAACCACATCTTCCACACCTACAACAAGCCAAACATTGTAATCAAACTTGCTGTAATAAAAAATAAAAAAATTAAATTAAAAACACGAACAAGAAGTAGTGAGAGAAACGTGAGGGGCTTTCTCCTGGCACATTCCATTCTAAACTCCAATCTAGAACACCACTTCCACTGAGGCTCTCTTGCCCTAGTAACCAGATTTGGTAAGGGTGAACTGCTGCCACCTTGTGGCCGTTTCACACAACAGCAGCTTTAATCCCAACGCTAATGGTCAGTTGATATTCAAAATCATTGCAGGCCTGTAAATGACACCTGCCCTGAAAACAAATCCTGGGGTCACATATCGACCAAAAATTTCAAAGGACGTCCATATTTCAAAACGACCGTTTCAAAAGGCATATTTTACGCACATTCGTGTTCTGCTTCTTTTCCTTTCTTTCTTTTTTGTTAAAAAACACGGGAATGGAAAAAGGCATCCCTCAGAATGGGCGAAAATCGTTGCAGACGAATCAATGGACAGAGGTTTAATCTCCAATATATATAAACAGCTCATGCAGCTTAATATTAAGAAAACAAACAACCCAAAATAATGGGCAGAAGATCTAAAGAGACGTTTCTTCAAAGGAGACACAGAGATGGCCAAGACGCACATGAAAAGCTGCTCAACAGCACTAATTATTAGAGAAATGCAAATCAAAACTACAATGAGGTATCACCTCACACCTGTTAGAATCGGCATCATCAGAAAATCTACAAACAACCAATTCTGGGGAGGGTGTGGACAAAAGGAGCCCTCTTCCACTATTGGTGGGAATGTAAATTGATACAGTCACTATGGAGAACAGTATGGAGTTTCCTTAAAAAAACTAGAAATAGAATTACCATCTGATCCAGCAATCCCACTTCTGGGCATATACCCAGAGAAAACCGTATTTCAAAAAGGCACATTCACCACAATGTTCCTTGCAGCACTATTTACAATAGCCAGGTAATGGAAGCAACCTAAATGCCCACAGACAGATGAATGGATAAAGATGTGGTACATATATAAAATGGAATATTACTCGGCCATAAAATGGAATGAAACTGGGTCATTTGTAGAGACATCGATGGATCGAGAGACTGTCATACAGAATGAAGTAAGTCAGAAAGAGGAAAACAAATATTGTATATTAATGCATATATGTGGAGCCTAAAAATGGTACAGATGAACTGGTTTGCAGGGAAGAAATAGAGACACAGAGGTAGAGAACAAACGTATGGACACCAAGTGTGGGAAGCCATGGGGTGGTGGTGGTGGGATGAGTTGGGAGTTTGGGATTGACCTGTATACATGTATATGCATAAAATACATAACTAATAATAACGTGCTGTATAAAAAAATAAATAAAATTTCAAAATTTTAAAAAATAAAATTTAAAAATAAAACAGAAAAAAGTTCTTCCCGTCACACAGATGTATTTATAGGAATGAATTATTTCCATGCTTATATCTATAAATACATAAAAGAGGAATAACATCTAACTTGAAACATAAAAGAAAAAAAAGTGAACCCACGAGTTATACAGAGGAAAACCCTATCACGGCACTTGCTCCAGTGGTAAACAATTCTGAAATTGGTCAGAGGTGGGGAACCATCTCCCATACAGCCAGCAACCAAACCCCCACGCAAGGAGCGTCCTCATTGCAAAGCTGGGGGACCGTGCCGAGGCATCTGTGAGTAAACGTGAGCTGAGCCCCAGGCCAGCTGCTGCTGAACTGTTCCCACCCTTTCCAGGTAAAACACCTGAATATGTACAAGGGCTTGAAAGCCTAGAGGAAGGACCGTGGAGCCACACCAGCGACAGCACGCAGGCCAACTTGGTGCCTGCAGGCCAGCCAGCGTGGTCCTGGACCCTGGCTCTCTTCCAGAAGATTTCCATTGCCCTGCCTGAGATACCCCTCCTGTCCCGGCCCCCACTGCTTTTTTCCTTCCTCACCTCTGTCCGGAGAGAAATTCCAGCGGAAGGTATGGGTGACACATCCTCTTCTTTACAGGCGGCAGCCTGGCAACTCCTGCAGAAAGGCCAGCAGAACCCCACTCACACCGGGCCACCCACAAAGCTGTGGCCCCTCACTCCCTCCCACCAGCACAGCCCCGAGACTGCTGACGGGGCAGAGAATATGGAGTCAGGCACAGCTTCAGGGGCTATTGCTGCCTGGAGCTCTGTTTATATTGACCTCAACGAGGCACACCTGGGGAGGGCGGGCCGGCAGGGTAAGGCTGCCCAGGTCAGCTAATCCACAACCCTCAGGGAATCACATTGTTGAAAATGGACCCCGCTAAGGCAGAAGAGAAGCCAAGGGAAAAAAGGACACAATGCCATTTGCAGCACCGTAGATGAGTCTAGAAGTAATCACGTGACTTGTAGTAAGTCAGAAAGTGAAAGACACATATCATATCATATCACTTATAGGTGTTACCTAAAAATGGATACCAGGGCAGATATTTCCACGGAGAAGGGCAATCACAGATTCATTAAACAAACTTATGGTTCACCAATGGAAAGGTGTGAGGATTGGTTTCATTACGATATCGGGGTTAACAGACATATACAAACACAGGTGACATATATAATCACCAAAGACCTACAGAATACCAATAGAGGACTACTCAACATTCTGTCATAACGTACATGGGAAAAGGATCCCAAGAAGAACAGTCATCTGTATATGTGTAAAAGAACCACATCTTCCACACCTACAACAAGCCAAACATTGTAATCAAACTTGCTGTAATAAAAAATAAAAAATTAAATTAAAAACACGAACAAGAAATAGTGAGACAAACGTGAGGGGCTTTCTCCTGGCACATTCCATTCTAAACTCCAATCTAGAACACCACTTCCACTGAGGCTCTCTTGCCCTAGTAACCAGATTTGGTAAGGGTGAACTGCTGCCACCTTGTGGCCGTTTCACACAACAGCAGCTTTAATCCCAACGCTAATGGTCAGTTGATATTCAAAATCATTGCAGGCCTGTAAATGACACCTGCCCTGAAAACAAATCCTGGGGTCACATATGGACCAAAAATTTCAAAGGACGTCCATATTTCAAAACGACCGTTTCAAAAGGCATATTTTACGCACATTAGTGTTCTGCTTCTTTTCCTTTCTTTCCTTTTTTGTGAAAAAAAACGGGAATGGAAAAAGGCATCCCTCAGAATGGGCGAAAATCGTTGCAGACGAATCAATGGACAGAGGTTTAATCTCCAATATATATAAACAGCTCATGCAGCTTAATATTAAGAAAACAAACAACCCCAAAAAAATGGGCAGAAGATCTAAAGAGACGTTTCTTCAAAGGAGACACAGAGATGGCCAAGACGCACATGAAAAGCTGCTCAACAGCACTAATTATTAGAGAAATGCAAATCAAAACTACAATGAGGTATCACCTCACACCTGTTAGAATCAGCATCATCAGAAAATCTACAAACAACCAATTCTGGGGAGGGTGTGGACAAAAGGAGCCCTCTTCCACTATTGGTGGGAATGTAAATTGATACAGTCACTATGGAGAACAGTATGGAGTTTCCTTAAAAATACTAGAAATAGAATTACCATCTGATCCAGCAATCCCACTTCTGGGCATATACCCAGAGAAAACCGTATTTCAAAAAGGCACATTCACCACAATGTTCCTTGCAGCACTATTTACAATAGCCAGGTAATGGAAGCAACCTAAATGCCCACAGACAGATGAATGGATAAAGATGTGGTACATATATAAAATGGAATATTACTCGGCCATAAAAAGGAATGAAACTGGGTCATTTGTAGAGACATCGATGGATCGAGAGACTGTCATACAGAATGAAGTAAGTCAGAAAGAGGAAAACAAATATTGTATATTAATGCATATATGTGGAGCCTAAAAATGGTACAGATGAACTGGTTTGCAGGGAAGAAATAGAGACACAGAGGTAGAGAACAAACGTATGGACACCAAGTGTGGGAAGCCATGGGGTGGTGGTGGTGGGATGAGTTGGGAGTTTGGGATTGACCTGTATACATGTATATGCATAAAATACATAACTAATAATAACGTGCTGTATAAAAAAATAAATAAAATTTCAAAATTTTAAAAAATAAAATTTAAAAATAAAACAGAAAAAAGTTCTTCCCGTCACACAGATGTATTTATAGGAATGAATTATTTCCATGCTTATATCTATAAATACATAAAAGAGGAATAACATCTAACTTGAAACATAAAAGAAAAAAAAGTGAACCCACGAGTTATACAGAGGAAAACACTATCACGGCACTTGCTCCAGTGGTAAACAATTCTGAAATTGGTCAGAGGTGGGGAACCATCTCCCATACAGCCAGCAACCCAACCCCCATGCAAGGAGCGTCCTCATTGCAAAGCTGGGGGACCGTGCCGAGGCATCTGTGAGTAAACGTGAGCTGAGCCCCAGGCCAGCTGCTGCTGAACTGTTCCCACCCTTTCCAGGTAAAACACCTGAATATGTACAAGGGCTTGAAAGCCTAGAGGAAGGACCGTGGAGCCACACCAGCGACAGCACGCAGGCCAACTTGGTGCCTGCAGGCCAGCCAGCGTGGTCCTGGACCCTGGCGCTCTTCCAGAAGCTTTCCATTGCCCTGCCTGAGATACCCCTCCTGTCCCGGCCCCCACTGCTTTTTTCCTTCCTCACCTCTGTCCGGAGAGAAATTCCAGCGGAAGGTATGGGTGACACATCCTCTTCTTTACAGGCGGCAGCCTGGCAACTCCTGCAGAAAGGCCAGCAGAACCCCACTCACACCGGGCCACCCACAAAGCTGTGGCCCCTCACTCCCTCCCACCAGCACAGCCCCGAGACTGCTGACGGGGCAGAGAATATGGAGTCAGGCACAGCTTCAGGGGCTATTGCTGCCTGGAGCTCTGTTTATATTGACCTCAACGAGGCACACCTGGGGAGGGCGGGCCGGCAGGGTAAGGCTGCCCAGGTCAGCTAATCCACAACCCTCAGGGAATCACATTGTTGAAAATGGACCCCGCTAAGGCAGAAGAGAAGCCAAGGGAGAAAAGGACACAATGCCATTTGCAGCACCGTAGATGAGTCTAGAAGTAATCACGTGACTTGTAGTAAGTCAGAAAGTGAAACACACATATCATATCATATCACTTATAGGTGTTACCTAAAAATGGATACCAGGGCAGATATTTCCACGGAGAAGGGCAATCACAGATTCATTAAACAAACTTATGGTTCACCAATGGAAAGGTGTGAGGATTGGTTTCATTACGATATCGGGGTTAACAGACATATACAAACACAGGTGACATATACAATCACCAAAGACCTACAGAATACCAAGAGAGGACTACTCAACATTCTGTCATAACGTACATGGGAAAAGGATCCCAAGAAGAACAGTCATCTGTATATGTGTAAAAGAACCACATCTTCCACACCTACAACAAGCCAAACATTGTAATCAAACTTGCTGTAATAAAAAATAAAAAAATTAAATTAAAAACACGAACAAGAAGTAGTGAGACAAACGTGAGGGGCTTTCTCCTGGCACATTCCATTCTAAACTCCAATCTAGAACACCACTTCCACTGAGGCTCTCTTGCCCTAGTAACCAGGTTTGGTAAGGGTGAACTGCTGCCACCTTGAGGCCGTTTCACACAACAGCAGCTTTAATCCCAACGCTAATGGTCAGTTGATATTCAAAATCATTGCAGGCCTGTAAATGACACCTGCCCTGAAAACAAATCCTGGGGTCACATATCGACCAAAAATTTCAAAGGACGTCCATATTTTAAAACGACCGTTTCAAAAGGCATATTTTACGCACATTAGTGTTCTGCTTCTTTTCCTTTCTTTCCTTTTTTGTTAAAAAACACGGGAATGGAAAAAGGCATCCCTCAGAATGGGCGAAAATCGTTGCAGACCAATCAATGGACAGAGGTGTAATCTCCAATATATATAAACAGCTCATGCAGCTTAATATTAAGAAAACAAACAACCCAAAAAAAATGGGCAGAAGATCTAAAGAGACGTTTCTTCAAAGGAGACACAGAGATGGCCAAGACGCACATGAAAAGCTGCTCAACAGCACTAATTATTAGAGAAATGCAAATCAAAACTACAATGAGGTATCACCTCACACCTGTTAGAATCGGCATCATCAGAAAATCTACAAACAACCAATTCTGGGGAGGGTGTGGACAAAAGGAGCCCTCTTCCACTATTGGTGGGAATGTAAATTGATACAGTCACTATGGAGAACAGTATGGAGTTTCCTTAAAAAAACTAGAAATAGAATTACCATCTGATCCAGCAATCCCACTTCTGGGCATATACCCAGAGAAAACCGTATTTCAAAAAGGCACATTCACCACAATGTTCGTTGCAGCACTATTTACAATAGCCAGGTAATGGAAGCAACCTAAATGCCCACAGACAGATGAATGGATAAAGATGTGGTACATATATAAAATGGAATATTACTCGGCCATAAAAAGGAATGAAACTGGGTCATTTGTAGAGACATCGATGGATCGAGAGACTGTCATACAGAATGAAGTAAGTCAGAAAGAGGAAAACAAATATTGTATATTAATGCATATATGTGGAGCCTAAAAATGGTACAGATGAACTGGTTTGCAGGGAAGAAATAGAGACACAGAGGTAGAGAACAAACGTATGGACACCAAGTGTGGGAAGCCATGGGGTGGTGGTGGTGGGATGAGTTGGGAGTTTGGGATTGACCTGTATACATGTATATGCATAAAATACATAACTAATAATAACGTGCTGTATAAAAAAATAAATAAAATTTCAAAATTTTAAAAAATAAAATTTAAAAATAAAACAGAAAAAAGTTCTTCCCGTCACACAGATGTATTTATAGGAATGAATTATTTCCATGCTTATATCTATAAATACATAAAAGAGGAATAACATCTAACTTGAAACATAAAAGAAAAAAAAGTGAACCCACGAGTTATACAGAGGAAAACCCTATCACGGCACTTGCTCCAGTGGTAAACAATTCTGAAATTGGTCAGAGGTGGGGAACCATCTCCCATACAGCCAGCAACCCAACCCCCACGCAAGGAGCGTCCTCATTGCAAAGCTGGGGGACCGTGCCGAGGCATCTGTGAGTAAACGTGAGCTGAGCCCCAGGCCAGCTGCTGCTGAACTGTTCCCACCCTTTCCAGGTAAAACACCTGAATATGTACAAGGGCTTGAAAGCCTAGAGGAAGGACCGTGGAGCCACACCAGCGACAGCACGCAGGCCAACTTGGTGCCTGCAGGCCAGCCAGCGTGGTCCTGGACCCTGGCGCTCTTCCAGAAGCTTTCCATTGCCCTGCCTGAGATACCCCTCCTGTCCCGGCCCCCACTGCTTTTTTCCTTCCTCACCTCTGTCCGGAGAGAAATTCCAGCGGAAGGTATGGGTGACACATCCTCTTCTTTACAGGCGGCAGCCTGGCAACTCCTGCAGAAAGGCCAGCAGAACCCCACTCACACCGGGCCACCCACAAAGCTGTGGCCCCTCACTCCCTCCCACCAGCACAGCCCCGAGACTGCTGACGGGGCAGAGAATATGGAGTCAGGCACAGCTTCAGGGGCTATTGCTGCCTGGAGCTCTGTTTATATTGACCTCAACGAGGCACACCTGGGGAGGGCGGGCCGGCAGGGTAAGGCTGCCCAGGTCAGCTAATCCACAACCCTCAGGGAATCACATTGTTGAAAATGGACCCCGCTAAGGCAGAAGAGTAGCCAAGGGAAAAAAGGACACAATGCCATTTGCAGCACCGTAGATGAGTCTAGAAGTAATCACGTGACTTGTAGTAAGTCAGAAAGTGAAAGACACATATCATATCATATCACTTATAGGTGTTACCTAAAAATGGATACCAGGGCAGATATTTCCACGGAGAAGGGCAATCACAGATTCATTAAACAAACTTATGGTTCACCAATGGAAAGGTGTGAGGATTGGTTTCATTACGATATCGGGGTTAACAGACATATACAAACACAGGTGACATATATAATCACCAAAGACCTACAGAATACCAAGAGAGGACTACTCAACATTCTGTCATAACGTACATGGGAAAAGGATCCCAAGAAGAACAGTCATCTGTATATGTGTAAAAGAACCACATCTTCCACACCTACAACAAGCCAAACATTGTAATCAAACTTGCTGTAATAAAAAATAAAAAAATTAAATTAAAAACACGAACAAGAAGTAGTGAGACAAACGTGAGGGGCTTTCTCCTGGCACATTCCATTCTAAACTCCAATCTAGAACACCACTTCCACTGAGGCTCTCTTGCCCTAGTAACCAGATTTGGTAAGGGTGAACTGCTGCCACCTTGTGGCCGTTTCACACAACAGCAGCTTTAATCCCAACGCTAATGGTCAGTTGATATTCAAAATCATTGCAGGCCTGTAAATGACACCTGCCCTGAAAACAAATCCTGGGGTCACATATGGACCAAAAATTTCAAAGGACGTCCATATTTCAAAACGACCGTTTCAAAAGGCATATTTTACGCACATTAGTGTTCTGCTTCTTTTCCTTTCTTTCCTTTTTTGTGAAAAAAAACGGGAATGGAAAAAGGCATCCCTCAGAATGGGCGAAAATCGTTGCAGACGAATCAATGGACAGAGGTTTAATCTCCAATATATATAAACAGCTCATGCAGCTTAATATTAAGAAAACAAACAACCCCAAAAAAATGGGCAGAAGATCTAAAGAGACGTTTCTTCAAAGGAGACACAGAGATGGCCAAGACGCACATGAAAAGCTGCTCAACAGCACTAATTATTAGAGAAATGCAAATCAAAACTACAATGAGGTATCACCTCACACCTGTTAGAATCAGCATCATCAGAAAATCTACAAACAACCAATTCTGGGGAGGGTGTGGACAAAAGGAGCCCTCTTCCACTATTGGTGGGAATGTAAATTGATACAGTCACTATGGAGAACAGTATGGAGTTTCCTTAAAAATACTAGAAATAGAATTACCATCTGATCCAGCAATCCCACTTCTGGGCATATACCCAGAGAAAACCGTATTTCAAAAAGGCACATTCACCACAATGTTCCTTGCAGCACTATTTACAATAGCCAGGTAATGGAAGCAACCTAAATGCCCACAGACAGATGAATGGATAAAGATGTGGTACATATATAAAATGGAATATTACTCGGCCATAAAAAGGAATGAAACTGGGTCATTTGTAGAGACATCGATGGATCGAGAGACTGTCATACAGAATGAAGTAAGTCAGAAAGAGGAAAACAAATATTGTATATTAATGCATATATGTGGAGCCTAAAAATGGTACAGATGAACTGGTTTGCAGGGAAGAAATAGAGACACAGAGGTAGAGAACAAACGTATGGACACCAAGTGTGGGAAGCCATGGGGTGGTGGTGGTGGGATGAGTTGGGAGTTTGGGATTGACCTGTATACATGTATATGCATAAAATACATAACTAATAATAACGTGCTGTATAAAAAAATAAATAAAATTTCAAAATTTTAAAAAATAAAATTTAAAAATAAAACAGAAAAAAGTTCTTCCCGTCACACAGATGTATTTATAGGAATGAATTATTTCCATGCTTATATCTATAAATACATAAAAGAGGAATAACATCTAACTTGAAACATAAAAGAAAAAAAAGTGAACCCACGAGTTATACAGAGGAAAACACTATCACGGCACTTGCTCCAGTGGTAAACAATTCTGAAATTGGTCAGAGGTGGGGAACCATCTCCCATACAGCCAGCAACCCAACCCCCATGCAAGGAGCGTCCTCATTGCAAAGCTGGGGGACCGTGCCGAGGCATCTGTGAGTAAACGTGAGCTGAGCCCCAGGCCAGCTGCTGCTGAACTGTTCCCACCCTTTCCAGGTAAAACACCTGAATATGTACAAGGGCTTGAAAGCCTAGAGGAAGGACCGTGGAGCCACACCAGCGACAGCACGCAGGCCAACTTGGTGCCTGCAGGCCAGCCAGCGTGGTCCTGGACCCTGGCGCTCTTCCAGAAGCTTTCCATTGCCCTGCCTGAGATACCCCTCCTGTCCCGGCCCCCACTGCTTTTTTCCTTCCTCACCTCTGTCCGGAGAGAAATTCCAGCGGAAGGTATGGGTGACACATCCTCTTCTTTACAGGCGGCAGCCTGGCAACTCCTGCAGAAAGGCCAGCAGAACCCCACTCACACCGGGCCACCCACAAAGCTGTGGCCCCTCACTCCCTCCCACCAGCACAGCCCCGAGACTGCTGACGGGGCAGAGAATATGGAGTCAGGCACAGCTTCAGGGGCTATTGCTGCCTGGAGCTCTGTTTATATTGACCTCAACGAGGCACACCTGGGGAGGGCGGGCCGGCAGGGTAAGGCTGCCCAGGTCAGCTAATCCACAACCCTCAGGGAATCACATTGTTGAAAATGGACCCCGCTAAGGCAGAAGAGAAGCCAAGGGAGAAAAGGACACAATGCCATTTGCAGCACCGTAGATGAGTCTAGAAGTAATCACGTGACTTGTAGTAAGTCAGAAAGTGAAACACACATATCATATCATATCACTTATAGGTGTTACCTAAAAATGGATACCAGGGCAGATATTTCCACGGAGAAGGGCAATCACAGATTCATTAAACAAACTTATGGTTCACCAATGGAAAGGTGTGAGGATTGGTTTCATTACGATATCGGGGTTAACAGACATATACAAACACAGGTGACATATACAATCACCAAAGACCTACAGAATACCAAGAGAGGACTACTCAACATTCTGTCATAACGTACATGGGAAAAGGATCCCAAGAAGAACAGTCATCTGTATATGTGTAAAAGAACCACATCTTCCACACCTACAACAAGCCAAACATTGTAATCAAACTTGCTGTAATAAAAAATAAAAAAATTAAATTAAAAACACGAACAAGAAGTAGTGAGACAAACGTGAGGGGCTTTCTCCTGGCACATTCCATTCTAAACTCCAATCTAGAACACCACTTCCACTGAGGCTCTCTTGCCCTAGTAACCAGGTTTGGTAAGGGTGAACTGCTGCCACCTTGAGGCCGTTTCACACAACAGCAGCTTTAATCCCAACGCTAATGGTCAGTTGATATTCAAAATCATTGCAGGCCTGTAAATGACACCTGCCCTGAAAACAAATCCTGGGGTCACATATCGACCAAAAATTTCAAAGGACGTCCATATTTTAAAACGACCGTTTCAAAAGGCATATTTTACGCACATTAGTGTTCTGCTTCTTTTCCTTTCTTTCCTTTTTTGTTAAAAAACACGGGAATGGAAAAAGGCATCCCTCAGAATGGGCGAAAATCGTTGCAGACCAATCAATGGACAGAGGTGTAATCTCCAATATATATAAACAGCTCATGCAGCTTAATATTAAGAAAACAAACAACCCAAAAAAAATGGGCAGAAGATCTAAAGAGACGTTTCTTCAAAGGAGACACAGAGATGGCCAAGACGCACATGAAAAGCTGCTCAACAGCACTAATTATTAGAGAAATGCAAATCAAAACTACAATGAGGTATCACCTCACACCTGTTAGAATCGGCATCATCAGAAAATCTACAAACAACCAATTCTGGGGAGGGTGTGGACAAAAGGAGCCCTCTTCCACTATTGGTGGGAATGTAAATTGATACAGTCACTATGGAGAACAGTATGGAGTTTCCTTAAAAAAACTAGAAATAGAATTACCATCTGATCCAGCAATCCCACTTCTGGGCATATACCCAGAGAAAACCGTATTTCAAAAAGGCACATTCACCACAATGTTCGTTGCAGCACTATTTACAATAGCCAGGTAATGGAAGCAACCTAAATGCCCACAGACAGATGAATGGATAAAGATGTGGTACATATATAAAATGGAATATTACTCGGCCATAAAAAGGAATGAAACTGGGTCATTTGTAGAGACATCGATGGATCGAGAGACTGTCATACAGAATGAAGTAAGTCAGAAAGAGGAAAACAAATATTTTATATTAATGCATATATGTGGAGCCTAAAAATGGTACAGATGAACTGGTTTGCAGGGAAGAAATAGAGACACAGAGGTAGAGAACAAACGTATGGACACCAAGTGTGGGAAGCCATGGGGTGGTGGTGGTGGGATGAGTTGGGAGTTTGGGATTGACCTGTATACATGTATATGCATAAAATACATAACTAATAATAACGTGCTGTATAAAAAAATAAATAAAATTTCAAAATTTTAAAAAATAAAATTTAAAAATAAAACAGAAAAAAGTTCTTCCCGTCACACAGATGTATTTATAGGAATGAATTATTTCCATGCTTATATCTATAAATACATAAAAGAGGAATAACATCTAACTTGAAACATAAAAGAAAAAAAAGTGAACCCACGAGTTATACAGAGGAAAACCCTATCACGGCACTTGCTCCAGTGGTAAACAATTCTGAAATTGGTCAGAGGTGGGGAACCATCTCCCATACAGCCAGCAACCCAACCCCCACGCAAGGAGCGTCCTCATTGCAAAGCTGGGGGACCGTGCCGAGGCATCTGTGAGTAAACGTGAGCTGAGCCCCAGGCCAGCTGCTGCTGAACTGTTCCCACCCTTTCCAGGTAAAACACCTGAATATGTACAAGGGCTTGAAAGCCTAGAGGAAGGACCGTGGAGCCACACCAGCGACAGCACGCAGGCCAACTTGGTGCCTGCAGGCCAGCCAGCGTGGTCCTGGACCCTGGCGCTCTTCCAGAAGCTTTCCATTGCCCTGCCTGAGATACCCCTCCTGTCCCGGCCCCCACTGCTTTTTTCCTTCCTCACCTCTGTCCGGAGAGAAATTCCAGCGGAAGGTATGGGTGACACATCCTCTTCTTTACAGGCGGCAGCCTGGCAACTCCTGCAGAAAGGCCAGCAGAACCCCACTCACACCGGGCCACCCACAAAGCTGTGGCCCCTCACTCCCTCCCACCAGCACAGCCCCGAGACTGCTGACGGGGCAGAGAATATGGAGTCAGGCACAGCTTCAGGGGCTATTGCTGCCTGGAGCTCTGTTTATATTGACCTCAACGAGGCACACCTGGGGAGGGCGGGCCGGCAGGGTAAGGCTGCCCAGGTCAGCTAATCCACAACCCTCAGGGAATCACATTGTTGAAAATGGACCCCGCTAAGGCAGAAGAGAAGCCAAGGGAAAAAAGGACACAATGCCATTTGCAGCACCGTAGATGAGTCTAGAAGTAATCACGTGACTTGTAGTAAGTCAGAAAGTGAAAGACACATATCATATCATATCACTTATAGGTGTTACCTAAAAATGGATACCAGGGCAGATATTTCCACGGAGAAGGGCAATCACAGATTCATTAAACAAACTTATGGTTCACCAATGGAAAGGTGTGAGGATTGGTTTCATTACGATATCGGGGTTAACAGACATATACAAACACAGGTGACATATATAATCACCAAAGACCTACAGAATACCAAGAGAGGACTACTCAACATTCTGTCATAACGTACATGGGAAAAGGATCCCAAGAAGAACAGTCATCTGTATATGTGTAAAAGAACCACATCTTCCACACCTACAACAAGCCAAACATTGTAATCAAACTTGCTGTAATAAAAAATAAAAAAATTAAATTAAAAACACGAACAAGAAGTAGTGAGACAAACGTGAGGGGCTTTCTCCTGGCACATTCCATTCTAAACTCCAATCTAGAACACCACTTCCACTGAGGCTCTCTTGCCCTAGTAACCAGATTTGGTAAGGGTGAACTGCTGCCACCTTGTGGCCGTTTCACACAACAGCAGCTTTAATCCCAACGCTAATGGTCAGTTGATATTCAAAATCATTGCAGGCCTGTAAATGACACCTGCCCTGAAAACAAATCCTGGGGTCACATATCGACCAAAAATTTCAAAGGACGTCCATATTTCAAAACGACCGTTTCAAAAGGCATATTTTACGCACATTCGTGTTCTGCTTCTTTTCCTTTCTTTCTTTTTTGTTAAAAAACACGGGAATGGAAAAAGGCATCCCTCAGAATGGGCGAAAATCGTTGCAGACGAATCAATGGACAGAGGTTTAATCTCCAATATATATAAACAGCTCATGCAGCTTAATATTAAGAAAACAAACAACCCAAAAAAATGGGCAGAAGATCTAAAGAGACGTTTCTTCAAAGGAGACACAGAGATGGCCAAGACGCACATGAAAAGCTGCTCAACAGCACTAATTATTAGAGAAATGCAAATCAAAACTACAATGAGGTATCACCTCACACCTGTTAGAATCGGCATCATCAGAAAATCTACAAACAACCAATTCTGGGGAGGGTGTGGACAAAAGGAGCCCTCTTCCACTATTGGTGGGAATGTAAATTGATACAGTCACTATGGAGAACAGTATGGAGTTTCCTTAAAAAAACTAGAAATAGAATTACCATCTGATCCAGCAATCCCACTTCTGGGCATATACCCAGAGAAAACCGTATTTCAAAAAGGCACATTCACCACAATGTTCGTTGCAGCACTATTTACAATAGCCAGGTAATGGAAGCAACCTAAATGCCCACAGACAGATGAATGGATAAAGATGTGGTACATATATAAAATGGAATATTACTCGGCCATAAAATGGAATGAAACTGGGTCATTTGTAGAGACATCGATGGATCGAGAGACTGTCATACAGAATGAAGTAAGTCAGAAAGAGGAAAACAAATATTGTATATTAATGCATATATGTGGAGCCTAAAAATGGTACAGATGAACTGGTTTGCAGGGAAGAAATAGAGACACAGAGGTAGAGAACAAACGTATGGACACCAAGTGTGGGAAGCCATGGGGTGGTGGTGGTGGGATGAGTTGGGAGTTTGGGATTGACCTGTATACATGTATATGCATAAAATACATAACTAATAATAACGTGCTGTATAAAAAAATAAATAAAATTTCAAAATTTTAAAAAATAAAATTTAAAAATAAAACAGAAAAAAGTTCTTCCCGTCACACAGATGTATTTATAGGAATGAATTATTTCCATGCTTATATCTATAAATACATAAAAGAGGAATAACATCTAACTTGAAACATAAAAGAAAAAAAAGTGAACCCACGAGTTATACAGAGGAAAACCCTATCACGGCACTTGCTCCAGTGGTAAACAATTCTGAAATTGGTCAGAGGTGGGGAACCATCTCCCATACAGCCAGCAACCAAACCCCCACGCAAGGAGCGTCCTCATTGCAAAGCTGGGGGACCGTGCCGAGGCATCTGTGAGTAAACGTGAGCTGAGCCCCAGGCCAGCTGCTGCTGAACTGTTCCCACCCTTTCCAGGTAAAACACCTGAATATGTACAAGGGCTTGAAAGCCTAGAGGAAGGACCGTGGAGCCACACCAGCGACAGCACGCAGGCCAACTTGGTGCCTGCAGGCCAGCCAGCGTGGTCCTGGACCCTGGCTCTCTTTCAGAAGATTTCCATTGCCCTGCCTGAGATACCCCTCCTGTCCCGGCCCCCACTGCTTTTTTCCTTCCTCACCTCTGTCCGGAGAGAAATTCCAGCGGAAGGTATGGGTGACACATCCTCTTCTTTACAGGCGGCAGCCTGGCAACTCCTGCAGAAAGGCCAGCAGAACCCCACTCACACCGGGCCACCCACAAAGCTGTGGCCCCTCACTCCCTCCCACCAGCACAGCCCCGAGACTGCTGACGGGGCAGAGAATATGGAGTCAGGCACAGCTTCAGGGGCTATTGCTGCCTGGAGCTCTGTTTATATTGACCTCAACGAGGCACACCTGGGGAGGGCGGGCCGGCAGGGTAAGGCTGCCCAGGTCAGCTAATCCACAACCCTCAGGGAATCACATTGTTGAAAATGGACCCCGCTAAGGCAGAAGAGAAGCCAAGGGAAAAAAGGACACAATGCCATTTGCAGCACCGTAGATGAGTCTAGAAGTAATCACGTGACTTGTAGTAAGTCAGAAAGTGAAAGACACATATCATATCATATCACTTATAGGTGTTACCTAAAAATGGATACCAGGGCAGATATTTCCACGGAGAAGGGCAATCACAGATTCATTAAACAAACTTATGGTTCACCAATGGAAAGGTGTGAGGATTGGTTTCATTACGATATCGGGGTTAACAGACATATACAAACACAGGTGACATATATAATCACCAAAGACCTACAGAATACCAAGAGAGGACTACTCAACATTCTGTCATAACGTACATGGGAAAAGGATCCCAAGAAGAACAGTCATCTGTATATGTGTAAAAGAACCACATCTTCCACACCTACAACAAGCCAAACATTGTAATCAAACTTGCTGTAATAAAAAATAAAAAATTAAATTAAAAACACGAACAAGAAATAGTGAGACAAACGTGAGGGGCTTTCTCCTGGCACATTCCATTCTAAACTCCAATCTAGAACACCACTTCCACTGAGGCTCTCTTGCCCTAGTAACCAGATTTGGTAAGGGTGAACTGCTGCCACCTTGTGGCCGTTTCACACAACAGCAGCTTTAATCCCAACGCTAATGGTCAGTTGATATTCAAAATCATTGCAGGCCTGTAAATGACACCTGCCCTGAAAACAAATCCTGGGGTCACATATGGACCAAAAATTTCAAAGGACGTCCATATTTCAAAACGACCGTTTCAAAAGGCATATTTTACGCACATTAGTGTTCTGCTTCTTTTCCTTTCTTTCCTTTTTTGTGAAAAAAAACGGGAATGGAAAAAGGCATCCCTCAGAATGGGCGAAAATCGTTGCAGACGAATCAATGGACAGAGGTTTAATCTCCAATATATATAAACAGCTCATGCAGCTTAATATTAAGAAAACAAACAACCCAAAAAAAATGGGCAGAAGATCTAAAGAGACGTTTCTTCAAAGGAGACACAGAGATGGCCAAGACGCACATGAAAAGCTGCTCAACAGCACTAATTATTAGAGAAATGCAAATCAAAACTACAATGAGGTATCACCTCACACCTGTTAGAATCTGCATCATCAGAAAATCTACAAACAACCAATTCTGGGGAGGGTGTGGACAAAAGGAGCCCTCTTCCACTATTGGTGGGAATGTAAATTGATACAGTCACTATGGAGAACAGTATGGAGTTTCCTTAAAAATACTAGAAATAGAATTACCATCTGATCCAGCAATCCCACTTCTGGGCATATACCCAGAGAAAACCGTATTTCAAAAAGGCACATTCACCACAATGTTCCTTGCAGCACTATTTACAATAGCCAGGTAATGGAAGCAACCTAAATGCCCACAGACAGATGAATGGATAAAGATGTGGTACATATATAAAATGGAATATTACTCGGCCATAAAAAGGAATGAAACTGGTTCATTTGTAGAGACATCGATGGATCGAGAGACTGTCATACAGAATGAAGTAAGTCAGAAAGAGGAAAACAAATATTGTATATTAATGCATATATGTGGAGCCTAAAAATGGTACAGATGAACTGGTTTGCAGGGAAGAAATAGAGACACAGAGGTAGAGAACAAACGTATGGACACCAAGTGTGGGAAGCCATGGGGTGGTGGTGGTGGGATGAGTTGGGAGTTTGGGATTGACCTGTATACATGTATATGCATAAAATACATAACTAATAATAACGTGCTGTATAAAAAAATAAATAAAATTTCAAAATTTTAAAAAATAAAATTTAAAAATAAAACAGAAAAAAGTTCTTCCCGTCACACAGATGTATTTATAGGAATGAATTATTTCCATGCTTATATCTATAAATACATAAAAGAGGAATAACATCTAACTTGAAACATAAAAGAAACAAAAAGTGAACCCACGAGTTATACAGAGGAAAACCCTATCACGGCACTTGCTCCAGTGGTAAACAATTCTGAAATTGGTCAGAGGTGGGGAACCATCTCCCATAGAGCCAGCAACCCAACCCCCACGCAAGGAGCGTCCTCATTGCAAAGCTGGGGGACCGTGCCGAGGAATCTGTGAGTAAACGTGAGCTGAGCCCCAGGCCAGCTGCTGCTGAACTGTTCCCACCCTTTCCAGGTAAAACACCTGAATATGTACAAGGGCTTGAAAGCCTAGAGGAAGGACCGTGGAGCCACACCAGCGACAGCACGCAGGCCAACTTGGTGCCTGCAGGCCAGCCAGCGTGGTCCTGGACCCTGGCGCTCTTCCAGAAGCTTTCCATTGCCCTGCCTGAGATACCCCTCCTGTCCCGGCCCCCACTGCTTTTTTCCTTCCTCACCTCTGTCCGGAGAGAAATTCCAGCGGAAGGTATGGGTGACACATCCTCTTCTTTACAGGCGGCAGCCTGGCAACTCCTGCAGAAAGGCCAGCAGAACCCCACTCACACCGGGCCACCCACAAAGCTGTGGCCCCTCACTCCCTCCCACCAGCACAGCCCCGAGACTGCTGACGGGGCAGAGAATATGGAGTCAGGCACAGCTTCAGGGGCTATTGCTGCCTGGAGCTCTGTTTATATTGACCTCAACGAGGCACACCTGGGGAGGGCGGGCCGGCAGGGTAAGGCTGCCCAGGTCAGCTAATCCACAACCCTCAGGGAATCACATTGTTGAAAATGGACCCCGCTAAGGCAGAAGAGAAGCCAAGGGAAAAAAGGACACAATGCCATTTGCAGCACCGTAGATGAGTCTAGAAGTAATCACGTGACTTGTAGTAAGTCAGAAAGTGAAAGACACATATCATATCATATCACTTATAGGTGTTACCTAAAAATGGATACCAGGGCAGATATTTCCACGGAGAAGGGCAATCACAGATTCATTAAACAAACTTATGGTTCACCAATGGAAAGGTGTGAGGATTGGTTTCATTACGATATCGGGGTTAACAGACATATACAAACACAGGTGACATATATAATCACCAAAGACCTACAGAATACCAAGAGAGGACTACTCAACATTCTGTCATAACGTACATGGGAAAAGGATCCCAAGAAGAACAGTCATCTGTATATGTGTAAAAGAACCACATCTGCCACACCTACAACAAGCCAAACATTGTAATCAAACTTGCTGTAATAAAAAATAAAAAAATTAAATTAAAAACACGAACAAGAAGTAGTGAGACAAACGTGAGGGGCTTTCTCCTGGCACATTCCATTCTAAACTCCAATCTAGAACACCACTTCCACTGAGGCTCTCTTGCCCTAGTAACCAGGTTTGGTAAGGGTGAACTGCTGCCACCTTGAGGCCGTTTCACACAACAGCAGCTTTAATCCCAACGCTAATGGTCAGTTGATATTCAAAATCATTGCAGGCCTGTAAATGACACCTGCCCTGAAAACAAATCCTGGGGTCACATATCGACCAAAAATTTCAAAGGACGTCCATATTTTAAAACGACCGTTTCAAAAGGCATATTTTACGCACATTAGTGTTCTGCTTCTTTTCCTTTCTTTCTTTTTTGTTAAAAAACACGGGAATGGAAAAAGGCATCCCTCAGAATGGGCGAAAATCGTTGCAGACGAATCAATGGACAGAGGTTTAATCTCCAATATATATAAACAGCTCATGCAGCTTAATATTAAGAAAACAAACAACCCAAAAAAATGGGCAGAAGATCTAAAGAGACGTTTCTTCAAAGGAGACACAGAGATGGCCAAGACGCACATGAAAAGCTGCTCAACAGCACTAATTATTAGAGAAATGCAAATCAAAACTACAATGAGGTATCACCTCACACCTGTTAGAATCGGCATCATCAGAAAATCTACAAACAACCAATTCTGGGGAGGGTGTGGACAAAAGGAGCCCTCTTCCACTATTGGTGGGAATGTAAATTGATACAGTCACTATGGAGAACAGTATGGAGTTTCCTTAAAAAAACTAGAAATAGAATTACCATCTGATCCAGCAATCCCACTTCTGGGCATATACCCAGAGAAAACCGTATTTCAAAAAGGCACATTCACCACAATGTTCGTTGCAGCACTATTTACAATAGCCAGGTAATGGAAGCAACCTAAATGCCCACAGACAGATGAATGGATAAAGATGTGGTACATATATAAAATGGAATATTACTCGGCCATAAAAAGGAATGAAACTGGTTCATTTGTAGAGACATCGATGGATCGAGAGACTGTCATACAGAATGAAGTAAGTCAGAAAGAGGAATACAAATATTGTATATTAATGCATATATGTGGAGCCTAAAAATGGTACAGATGAACTGGTTTGCAGGGAAGAAATAGAGACACAGAGGTAGAGAACAAACGTATGGACACCAAGTGTGGGAAGCCATGGGGTGGTGGTGGTGGGATGAGTTGGGAGTTTGGGATTGACCTGTATACATGTATATGCATAAAATACATAACTAATAATAACGTGCTGTATAAAAAAATAAATAAAATTTCAAAATTTTAAAAAATAAAATTTAAAAATAAAACAGAAAAAAGTTCTTCCCGTCACACAGATGTATTTATAGGAATGAATTATTTCCATGCTTATATCTATAAATACATAAAAGAGGAATAACATCTAACTTGAAACATAAAAGAAAAAAAAGTGAACCCACGAGTTATACAGAGGAAAACCCTATCACGGCACTTGCTCCAGTGGTAAACAATTCTGAAATTGGTCAGAGGTGGGGAACCATCTCCCATACAGCCAGCAACCCAACCCCCACGCAAGGAGCGTCCTCATTGCAAAGCTGGGGGACCGTGCCGAGGCATCTGTGAGTAAACGTGAGCTGAGCCCCAGGCCAGCTGCTGCTGAACTGTTCCCACCCTTTCCAGGTAAAACACCTGAATATGTACAAGGGCTTGAAAGCCTAGAGGAAGGACCGTGGAGCCACACCAGCGACAGCACGCAGGCCAACTTGGTGCCTGCAGGCCAGCCAGCGTGGTCCTGGACCCTGGCGCTCTTCCAGAAGCTTTCCATTGCCCTGCCTGAGATACCCCTCCTGTCCCGGCCCCCACTGCTTTTTTCCTTCCTCACCTCTGTCCGGAGAGAAATTCCAGCGGAAGGTATGGGTGACACATCCTCTTCTTTACAGGCGGCAGCCTGGCAACTCCTGCAGAAAGGCCAGCAGAACCCCACTCACACCGGGCCACCCACAAAGCTGTGGCCCCTCACTCCCTCCCACCAGCACAGCCCCGAGACTGCTGACGGGGCAGAGAATATGGAGTCAGGCACAGCTTCAGGGGCTATTGCTGCCTGGAGCTCTGTTTATATTGACCTCAACGAGGCACACCTGGGGAGGGCGGGCCGGCAGGGTAAGGCTGCCCAGGTCAGCTAATCCACAACCCTCAGGGAATGACATTGTTGAAAATGGACCCCGCTAAGGCAGAAGAGAAGCCAAGGGAGAAAAGGACACAATGCCATTTGCAGCACCGTAGATGAGTCTAGAAGTAATCACGTGACTTGTAGTAAGTCAGAAAGTGAAAGACACATATCATATCATATCACTTATAGGTGTTACCTAAAAATGGATACCAGGGCAGATATTTCCACGGAGAAGGGCAATCACAGATTCATTAAACAAACTTATGGTTCACCAATGGAAAGGTGTGAGGATTGGTTTCATTACGATATCGGGGTTAACAGACATATACAAACACAGGTGACATATATAATCACCAAAGACCTACAGAATACCAAGAGAGGACTACTCAACATTCTGTCATAACGTACATGGGAAAAGGATCCCAAGAAGAACAGTCATCTGTATATGTGTAAAAGAACCACATCTTCCACACCTACAACAAGCCAAACATTGTAATCAAACTTGCTGTAATAAAAAATAAAAAAATTAAATTAAAAACACGAACAAGAAGTAGTGAGACAAACGTGAGGGGCTTTCTCCTGGCACATTCCATTCTAAACTCCAATCTAGAACACCACTTCCACTGAGGCTCTCTTGCCCTAGTAACCAGGTTTGGTAAGGGTGAACTGCTGCCACCTTGAGGCCGTTTCACACAACAGCAGCTTTAATCCCAACGCTAATGGTCAGTTGATATTCAAAATCATTGCAGGCCTGTAAATGACACCTGCCCTGAAAACAAATCCTGGGGTCACATATCGACCAAAAATTTCAAAGGACGTCCATATTTTAAAACGACCGTTTCAAAAGGCATATTTTACGCACATTAGTGTTCTGCTTCTTTTCCTTTCTTTCCTTTTTTGTTAAAAAACACGGGAATGGAAAAAGGCATCCCTCAGAATGGGCGAAAATCGTTGCAGACGAATCAATGGACAGAGGTTTAATCTCCAATATATATAAACAGCTCATGCAGCTTAATATTAAGAAAACAAACAACCCAAAAAAATGGGCAGAAGATCTAAAGAGACGTTTCTTCAAAGGAGACACAGAGATGGCCAAGACGCACATGAAAAGCTGCTCAACAGCACTAATTATTAGAGAAATGCAAATCAAAACTACAATGAGGTATCACCTCACACCTGTTAGAATCGGCATCATCAGAAAATCTACAAACAACCAATTCTGGGGAGGGTGTGGACAAAAGGAGCCCTCTTCCACTATTGGTGGGAATGTAAATTGATACAGTCACTATGGAGAACAGTATGGAGTTTCCTTAAAAAAACTAGAAATAGAATTACCATCTGATCCAGCAATCCCACTTCTGGGCATATACCCAGAGAAAACCGTATTTCAAAAAGGCACATTCACCACAATGTTCGTTGCAGCACTATTTACAATAGCCAGGTAATGGAAGCAACCTAAATGCCCACAGACAGATGAATGGATAAAGATGTGGTACATATATAAAATGGAATATTACTCGGCCATAAAAAGGAATGAAACTGGGTCATTTGTAGAGACATCGATGGATCGAGAGACTGTCATACAGAATGAAGTAAGTCAGAAAGAGGAAAACAAATATTGTATATTAATGCATATATGTGGAGCCTAAAAATGGTACAGATGAACTGGTTTGCAGGGAAGAAATAGAGACACAGAGGTAGAGAACAAACGTATGGACACCAAGTGTGGGAAGCCATGGGGTGGTGGTGGTGGGATGAGTTGGGAGTTTGGGATTGACCTGTATACATGTATATGCATAAAATACATAACTAATAATAACGTGCTGTATAAAAAAATAAATAAAATTTCAAAATTTTAAAAAATAAAATTTAAAAATAAAACAGAAAAAAGTTCTTCCCGTCACACAGATGTATTTATAGGAATGAATTATTTCCATGCTTATATCTATAAATACATAAAAGAGGAATAACATCTAACTTGAAACATAAAAGAAAAAAAAGTGAACCCACGAGTTATACAGAGGAAAACCCTATCACGGCACTTGCTCCAGTGGTAAACAATTCTGAAATTGGTCAGAGGTGGGGAACCATCTCCCATACAGCCAGCAACCCAACCCCCACGCAAGGAGCGTCCTCATTGCAAAGCTGGGGGACCGTGCCGAGGCATCTGTGAGTAAACGTGAGCTGAGCCCCAGGCCAGCTGCTGCTGAACTGTTCCCACCCTTTCCAGGTAAAACACCTGAATATGTACAAGGGCTTGAAAGCCTAGAGGAAGGACCGTGGAGCCACACCAGCGACAGCACGCAGGCCAACTTGGTGCCTGCAGGCCAGCCAGCGTGGTCCTGGACCCTGGCGCTCTTCCAGAAGCTTTCCATTGCCCTGCCTGAGATACCCCTCCTGTCCCGGCCCCCACTGCTTTTTTCCTTCCTCACCTCTGTCCGGAGAGAAATTCCAGCGGAAGGTATGGGTGACACATCCTCTTCTTTACAGGCGGCAGCCTGGCAACTCCTGCAGAAAGGCCAGCAGAACCCCACTCACACCGGGCCACCCACAAAGCTGTGGCCCCTCACTCCCTCCCACCAGCACAGCCCCGAGACTGCTGACGGGGCAGAGAATATGGAGTCAGGCACAGCTTCAGGGGCTATTGCTGCCTGGAGCTCTGTTTATATTGACCTCAACGAGGCACACCTGGGGAGGGGGGGCCGGCAGGGTAAGGCTGCCCAGGTCAGCTAATCCACAACCCTCAGGGAATCACATTGTTGAAAATGGACCCCGCTAAGGCAGAAGAGTAGCCAAGGGAAAAAAGGACACAATGCCATTTGCAGCACCGTAGATGAGTCTAGAAGTAATCACGTGACTTGTAGTAAGTCAGAAAGTGAAAGACACATATCATATCATATCACTTATAGGTGTTACCTAAAAATGGATACCAGGGCAGATATTTCCACGGAGAAGGGCAATCACAGATTCATTAAACAAACTTATGGTTCACCAATGGAAAGGTGTGAGGATTGGTTTCATTACGATATCGGGGTTAACAGACATATACAAACACAGGTGACATATATAATCACCAAAGACCTACAGAATACCAAGAGAGGACTACTCAACATTCTGTCATAACGTACATGGGAAAAGGATCCCAAGAAGAACAGTCATCTGTATATGTGTAAAAGAACCACATCTTCCACACCTACAACAAGCCAAACATTGTAATCAAACTTGCTGTAATAAAAAATAAAAAAATTAAATTAAAAACACGAACAAGAAGTAGTGAGACAAACGTGAGGGGCTTTCTCCTGGCACATTCCATTCTAAACTCCAATCTAGAACACCACTTCCACTGAGGCTCTCTTGCCCTAGTAACCAGATTTGGTAAGGGTGAACTGCTGCCACCTTGTGGCCGTTTCACACAACAGCAGCTTTAATCCCAACGCTAATGGTCAGTTGATATTCAAAATCATTGCAGGCCTGTAAATGACACCTGCCCTGAAAACAAATCCTGGGGTCACATATCGACCAAAAATTTCAAAGGACGTCCATATTTTAAAACGACCGTTTCAAAAGGCATATTTTACGCACATTAGTGTTCTGCTTCTTTTCCTTTCTTTCCTTTTTTGTTAAAAAACACGGGAATGGAAAAAGGCATCCCTCAGAATGGGCGAAAATCGTTGCAGACGAATCAATGGACAGAGGTTTAATCTCCAATATATATAAACAGCTCATGCAGCTTAATATTAAGAAAACAAACAACCCAAAAAAATGGGCAGAAGATCTAAAGAGACGTTTCTTCAAAGGAGACACAGAGATGGCCAAGACGCACATGAAAAGCTGCTCAACAGCACTAATTATTAGAGAAATGCAAATCAAAACTACAATGAGGTATCACCTCACACCTGTTAGAATCGGCATCATCAGAAAATCTACAAACAACCAATTCTGGGGAGGGTGTGGACAAAAGGAGCCCTCTTCCACTATTGGTGGGAATGTAAATTGATACAGTCACTATGGAGAACAGTATGGAGTTTCCTTAAAAAAACTAGAAATAGAATTACCATCTGATCCAGCAATCCCACTTCTGGGCATATACCCAGAGAAAACCGTATTTCAAAAAGGCACATTCACCACAATGTTCGTTGCAGCACTATTTACAATAGCCAGGTAATGGAAGCAACCTAAATGCCCACAGACAGATGAATGGATAAAGATGTGGTACATATATAAAATGGAATATTACTCGGCCATAAAAAGGAATGAAACTGGGTCATTTGTAGAGACATCGATGGATCGAGAGACTGTCATACAGAATGAAGTAAGTCAGAAAGAGGAAAACAAATATTGTATATTAATGCATATATGTGGAGCCTAAAAATGGTACAGATGAACTGGTTTGCAGGGAAGAAATAGAGACACAGAGGTAGAGAACAAACGTATGGACACCAAGTGTGGGAAGCCATGGGGTGGTGGTGGTGGGATGAGTTGGGAGTTTGGGATTGACCTGTATACATGTATATGCATAAAATACATAACTAATAATAACGTGCTGTATAAAAAAATAAATAAAATTTCAAAATTTTAAAAAATAAAATTTAAAAATAAAACAGAAAAAAGTTCTTCCCGTCACACAGATGTATTTATAGGAATGAATTATTTCCATGCTTATATCTATAAATACATAAAAGAGGAATAACATCTAACTTGAAACATAAAAGAAAAAAAAGTGAACCCACGAGTTATACAGAGGAAAACCCTATCACGGCACTTGCTCCAGTGGTAAACAATTCTGAAATTGGTCAGAGGTGGGGAACCATCTCCCATACAGCCAGCAACCCAACCCCCACGCAAGGAGCGTCCTCATTGCAAAGCTGGGGGACCGTGCCGAGGCATCTGTGAGTAAACGTGAGCTGAGCCCCAGGCCAGCTGCTGCTGAACTGTTCCCACCCTTTCCAGGTAAAACACCTGAATATGTACAAGGGCTTGAAAGCCTAGAGGAAGGACCGTGGAGCCACACCAGCGACAGCACGCAGGCCAACTTGGTGCCTGCAGGCCAGCCAGCGTGGTCCTGGACCCTGGCTCTCTTCCAGAAGATTTCCATTGCCCTGCCTGAGATACCCCTCCTGTCCCGGCCCCCACTGCTTTTTTCCTTCCTCACCTCTGTCCGGAGAGAAATTCCAGCGGAAGGTATGGGTGACACATCCTCTTCTTTACAGGCGGCAGCCTGGCAACTCCTGCAGAAAGGCCAGCAGAACCCCACTCACACCGGGCCACCCACAAAGCTGTGGCCCCTCACTCCCTCCCACCAGCACAGCCCCGAGACTGCTGACGGGGCAGAGAATATGGAGTCAGGCACAGCTTCAGGGGCTATTGCTGCCTGGAGCTCTGTTTATATTGACCTCAACGAGGCACACCTGGGGAGGGCGGGCCGGCAGGGTAAGGCTGCCCAGGTCAGCTAATCCACAACCCTCAGGGAATCACATTGTTGAAAATGGACCCCGCTAAGGCAGAAGAGAAGCCAAGGGAAAAAAGGACACAATGCCATTTGCAGCACCGTAGATGAGTCTAGAAGTAATCACGTGACTTGTAGTAAGTCAGAAAGTGAAAGACACATATCATATCATATCACTTATAGGTGTTACCTAAAAATGGATACCAGGGCAGATATTTCCACGGAGAAGGGCAATCACAGATTCATTAAACAAACTTATGGTTCACCAATGGAAAGGTGTGAGGATTGGTTTCATTACGATATCGGGGTTAACAGACATATACAAACACAGGTGACATATATAATCACCAAAGACCTACAGAATACCAAGAGAGGACTACTCAACATTCTGTCATAACGTACATGGGAAAAGGATCCCAAGAAGAACAGTCATCTGTATATGTGTAAAAGAACCACATCTTCCACACCTACAACAAGCCAAACATTGTAATCAAACTTGCTGTAATAAAAAATAAAAAATTAAATTAAAAACACGAACAAGAAATAGTGAGACAAACGTGAGGGGCTTTCTCCTGGCACATTCCATTCTAAACTCCAATCTAGAACACCACTTCCACTGAGGCTCTCTTGCCCTAGTAACCAGATTTGGTAAGGGTGAACTGCTGCCACCTTGTGGCCGTTTCACACAACAGCAGCTTTAATCCCAACGCTAATGGTCAGTTGATATTCAAAATCATTGCAGGCCTGTAAATGACACCTGCCCTGAAAACAAATCCTGGGGTCACATATGGACCAAAAATTTCAAAGGACGTCCATATTTCAAAACGACCGTTTCAAAAGGCATATTTTACGCACATTAGTGTTCTGCTTCTTTTCCTTTCTTTCCTTTTTTGTGAAAAAAAACGGGAATGGAAAAAGGCATCCCTCAGAATGGGCGAAAATCGTTGCAGACGAATCAATGGACAGAGGTTTAATCTCCAATATATATAAACAGCTCATGCAGCTTAATATTAAGAAAACAAACAACCCCAAAAAAATGGGCAGAAGATCTAAAGAGACGTTTCTTCAAAGGAGACACAGAGATGGCCAAGACGCACATGAAAAGCTGCTCAACAGCACTAATTATTAGAGAAATGCAAATCAAAACTACAATGAGGTATCACCTCACACCTGTTAGAATCGGCATCATCAGAAAATCTACAAACAACCAATTCTGGGGAGGGTGTGGACAAAAGGAGCCCTCTTCCACTATTGGTGGGAATGTAAATTGATACAGTCACTATGGAGAACAGTATGGAGTTTCCTTAAAAATACTAGAAATAGAATTACCATCTGATCCAGCAATCCCACTTCTGGGCATATACCCAGAGAAAACCGTATTTCAAAAAGGCACATTCACCACAATGTTCCTTGCAGCACTATTTACAATAGCCAGGTAATGGAAGCAACCTAAATGCCCACAGACAGATGAATGGATAAAGATATGGTACATATATAAAATGGAATATTACTCGGCCATAAAAAGGAATGAAACTGGGTCATTTGTAGAGACATCGATGGATCGAGAGACTGTCATACAGAATGAAGTAAGTCAGAAAGAGGAAAACAAATATTGTATATTAATGCATATATGTGGAGCCTAAAAATGGTACAGATGAACTGGTTTGCAGGGAAGAAATAGAGACACAGAGGTAGAGAACAAACGTATGGACACCAAGTGTGGGAAGCCATGGGGTGGTGGTGGTGGGATGAGTTGGGAGTTTGGGATTGACCTGTATACATGTATATGCATAAAATACATAACTAATAATAACGTGCTGTATAAAAAAATAAATAAAATTTCAAAATTTTAAAAAATAAAATTTAAAAATAAAACAGAAAAAAGTTCTTCCCGTCACACAGATGTATTTATAGGAATGAATTATTTCCATGCTTATATCTATAAATACATAAAAGAGGAATAACATCTAACTTGAAACATAAAAGAAAAAAAAGTGAACCCACGAGTTATACAGAGGAAAACACTATCACGGCACTTGCTCCAGTGGTAAACAATTCTGAAATTGGTCAGAGGTGGGGAACCATCTCCCATACAGCCAGCAACCCAACCCCCATGCAAGGAGCGTCCTCATTGCAAAGCTGGGGGACCGTGCCGAGGCATCTGTGAGTAAACGTGAGCTGAGCCCCAGGCCAGCTGCTGCTGAACTGTTCCCACCCTTTCCAGGTAAAACACCTGAATATGTACAAGGGCTTGAAAGCCTAGAGGAAGGACCGTGGAGCCACACCAGCGACAGCACGCAGGCCAACTTGGTGCCTGCAGGCCAGCCAGCGTGGTCCTGGACCCTGGCGCTCTTCCAGAAGCTTTCCATTGCCCTGCCTGAGATACCCCTCCTGTCCCGGCCCCCACTGCTTTTTTCCTTCCTCACCTCTGTCCGGAGAGAAATTCCAGCGGAAGGTATGGGTGACACATCCTCTTCTTTACAGGCGGCAGCCTGGCAACTCCTGCAGAAAGGCCAGCAGAACCCCACTCACACCGGGCCACCCACAAAGCTGTGGCCCCTCACTCCCTCCCACCAGCACAGCCCCGAGACTGCTGACGGGGCAGAGAATATGGAGTCAGGCACAGCTTCAGGGGCTATTGCTGCCTGGAGCTCTGTTTATATTGACCTCAACGAGGCACACCTGGGGAGGGCGGGCCGGCAGGGTAAGGCTGCCCAGGTCAGCTAATCCACAACCCTCAGGGAATCACATTGTTGAAAATGGACACCGCTAAGGCAGAAGAGAAGCCAAGGGAAAAAAGGACACAATGCCATTTGCAGCACCGTAGATGAGTCTAGAAGTAATCACGTGACTTGTAGTAAGTCAGAAAGTGAAAGACACATATCATATCATATCACTTATAGGTGTTACCTAAAAATGGATACCAGGGCAGATATTTCCACGGAGAAGGGCAATCACAGATTCATTAAACAAACTTATGGTTCACCAATGGAAAGGTGTGAGGATTGGTTTCATTACGATATCGGGGTTAACAGACATATACAAACACAGGTGACATATACAATCACCAAAGACCTACAGAATACCAAGAGAGGACTACTCAACATTCTGTCATAACGTACATGGGAAAAGGATCCCAAGAAGAACAGTCATCTGTATATGTGTAAAAGAACCACATCTTCCACACCTACAACAAGCCAAACATTGTAATCAAACTTGCTGTAATAAAAAATAAAAAAATTAAATTAAAAACACGAACAAGAAGTAGTGAGACAAACGTGAGGGGCTTTCTCCTGGCACATTCCATTCTAAACTCCAATCTAGAACACCACTTCCACTGAGGCTCTCTTGCCCTAGTAACCAGATTTGGTAAGGGTGAACTGCTGCCACCTTGTGGCCGTTTCACACAACAGCAGCTTTAATCCCAACGCTAATGGTCAGTTGATATTCAAAATCATTGCAGGCCTGTAAATGACACCTGCCCTGAAAACAAATCCTGGGGTCACATATCGACCAAAAATTTCAAAGGACGTCCATATTTCAAAACGACCGTTTCAAAAGGCATATTTTACGCACATTAGTGTTCTGCTTCTTTTCCTTTCTTTCCTTTTTTGTTAAAAAACACGGGAATGGAAAAAGGCATCCCTCAGAATGGGCGAAAATCGTTGCAGACGAATCAATGGACAGAGGTTTAATCTCCAATATATATAAACAGCCCATGCAGCTTAATATTAAAAAAAAAAACAACCCAAAAAAAATGGGCAGAAGATCTAAAGAGACGTTTCTTCAAAGGAGACACAGAGATGGCCAAGACGCATATGAAAAGCTGCTCAACAGCACTAATTATTAGAGAAATGCAAATCAAAACTACAATGAGGTATCACCTCACACCTGTTAGAATCGGCATCATCAGAAAATCTACAAACAACCAATTCTGGGGAGGGTGTGGACAAAAGGAGCCCTCTTCCACTATTGGTGGGAATGTAAATTGATACAGTCACTATGGAGAACAGTATGGAGTTTCCTTAAAAAAACTAGAAATAGAATTACCATCTGATCCAGCAATCCCACTTCTGGGCATATACCCAGAGAAAACCATAAATCAAAAAGGCACATTCACCACAATGTTCGTTGCAGCACTATTTACAATAGCCAGGTAATGGAAGCAACCTAAATGCCCACAGACAGATGAATGGATAAAGATGTGGTACATATATAAAATGGAATATGACTCGGCCATAAAAAGGAATGAAACTGGGTCATTTGTAGAGACATCGATGGATCGAGAGACTGTCATACAGAATGAAGTAAGTCAGAAAGAGGAAAACAAATATTGTATATTAATGCATATATGTGGAGCCTAAAAATGGTACAGATGAACTGGTTTGCAGGGAAGAAATAGAGACACAGAGGTAGAGAACAAACGTATGGACACCAAGTGTGGGAAGCCATGGGGTGGTGGTGGTGGGATGAGTTGGGAGTTTGGGATTGACCTGTATACATGTATATGCATAAAATACATAACTAATAATAACGTGCTGTATAAAAAAATAAATAAAATTTCAAAATTTTAAAAAATAAAATTTAAAAATAAAACAGAAAAAAATTCTTCCCGTCACACAGATGTATTTATAGGAATGAATTATTTCCATGCTTATATCTATAAATACATAAAAGAGGAATAACATCTAACTTGAAACATAAAAGAAACAAAAAGTGAACCCACGAGTTATACAGAGGAAAACCCTATCACGGCACTTGCTCCAGTGGTAAACAATTCTGAAATTGGTCAGAGGTGGGGAACCATCTCCCATAGAGCCAGCAACCCAACCCCCACGCAAGGAGCATCCTCATTGCAAAGCTGGGGGACCGTGCCGAGGAATCTGTGAGTAAACGTGAGCTGAGCCCCAGGCCAGCTGCTGCTGAACTGTTCCCACCCTTTCCAGGTAAAACACCTGAATATGTACAAGGGCTTGAAAGCCTAGAGGAAGGACCGTGGAGCCACACCAGCGACAGCACGCAGGCCAACTTGGTGCCTGCAGGCCAGCCAGCGTGGTCCTGGACCCTGGCGCTCTTCCAGAAGCTTTCCATTGCCCTGCCTGAGATACCCCTCCTGTCCCGGCCCCCACTGCTTTTTTCCTTCCTCACCTCTGTCCGGAGAGAAATTCCAGCGGAAGGTATGGGTGACACATCCTCTTCTTTACAGGCGGCAGCCTGGCAACTCCTGCAGAAAGGCCAGCAGAACCCCACTCACACCGGGCCACCCACAAAGCTGTGGCCCCTCACTCCCTCCCACCAGCACAGCCCCGAGACTGCTGACGGGGCAGAGAATATGGAGTCAGGCACAGCTTCAGGGGCTATTGCTGCCTGGAGCTCTGTTTATATTGACCTCAACGAGGCACACCTGGGGAGGGCGGGCCGGCAGGGTAAGGCTGCCCAGGTCAGCTAATCCACAACCCTCAGGGAATCACATTGTTGAAAATGGACCCCGCTAAGGCAGAAGAGAAGCCAAGGGAAAAAAGGACACAATGCCATTTGCAGCACCGTAGATGAGTCTAGAAGTAATCACGTGACTTGTAGTAAGTCAGAAAGTGAAAGACACATATCATATCATATCACTTATAGGTGTTACCTAAAAATGGATACCAGGGCAGATATTTCCACGGAGAAGGGCAATCACAGATTCATTAAACAAACTTATGGTTCACCAATGGAAAGGTGTGAGGATTGGTTTCATTACGATATCGGGGTTAACAGACATATACAAACACAGGTGACATATATAATCACCAAAGACCTACAGAATACCAAGAGAGGACTACTCAACATTCTGTCATAACGTACATGGGAAAAGGATCCCAAGAAGAACAGTCATCTGTATATGTGTAAAAGAACCACATCTTCCACACCTACAACAAGCCAAACATTGTAATCAAACTTGCTGTAATAAAAAATAAAAAAATTAAATTAAAAACACGAACAAGAAGTAGTGAGACAAACGTGAGGGGCTTTCTCCTGGCACATTCCATTCTAAACTCCAATCTAGAACACCACTTCCACTGAGGCTCTCTTGCCCTAGTAACCAGATTTGGTAAGGGTGAACTGCTGCCACCTTGTGGCCGTTTCACACAACAGCAGCTTTAATCCCAACGCTAATGGTCAGTTGATATTCAAAATCATTGCAGGCCTGTAAATGACACCTGCCCTGAAAACAAATCCTGGGGTCACATATCGACCAAAAATTTCAAAGGACGTCCATATTTCAAAACGACCGTTTCAAAAGGCATATTTTACGCACATTAGTGTTCTGCTTCTTTTCCTTTCTTTCCTTTTTTGTTAAAAAACACGGGAATGGAAAAAGGCATCCCTCAGAATGGGCGAAAATCGTTGCAGACGAATCAATGGACAGAGGTTTAATCTCCAATATATATAAACAGCCCATGCAGCTTAATATTAAAAAAAAAAACAACCCAAAAAAAATGGGCAGAAGATCTAAAGAGACGTTTCTTCAAAGGAGACACAGAGATGGCCAAGACGCATATGAAAAGCTGCTCAACAGCACTAATTATTAGAGAAATGCAAATCAAAACTACAATGAGGTATCACCTCACACCTGTTAGAATCGGCATCATCAGAAAATCTACAAACAACCAATTCTGGGGAGGGTGTGGACAAAAGGAGCCCTCTTCCACTATTGGTGGGAATGTAAATTGATACAGTCACTATGGAGAACAGTATGGAGTTTCCTTAAAAAAACTAGAAATAGAATTACCATCTGATCCAGCAATCCCACTTCTGGGCATATACCCAGAGAAAACCATAAATCAAAAAGGCACATTCACCACAATGTTCGTTGCAGCACTATTTACAATAGCCAGGTAATGGAAGCAACCTAAATGCCCACAGACAGATGAATGGATAAAGATGTGGTACATATATAAAATGGAATATTACTCGGCCATAAAAAGGAATGAAACTGGGTCATTTGTAGAGACATCGATGGATCGAGAGACTGTCATACAGAATGAAGTAAGTCAGAAAGAGGAAAACAAATATTGTATATTAATGCATATATGTGGAGCCTAAAAATGGTACAGATGAACTGGTTTGCAGGGAAGAAATAGAGACACAGAGGTAGAGAACAAACGTATGGACACCAAGTGTGGGAAGCCATGGGGTGGTGGTGGTGGGATGAGTTGGGAGTTTGGGATTGACCTGTATACATGTATATGCATAAAATACATAACTAATAATAACGTGCTGTATAAAAAAATAAATAAAATTTCAAAATTTTAAAAAATAAAATTTAAAAATAAAACAGAAAAAAATTCTTCCCGTCACACAGATGTATTTATAGGAATGAATTATTTCCATGCTTATATCTATAAATACATAAAAGAGGAATAACATCTAACTTGAAACATAAAAGAAACAAAAAGTGAACCCACGAGTTATACAGAGGAAAACCCTATCACGGCACTTGCTCCAGTGGTAAACAATTCTGAAATTGGTCAGAGGTGGGGAACCATCTCCCATAGAGCCAGCAACCCAACCCCCACGCAAGGAGCATCCTCATTGCAAAGCTGGGGGACCGTGCCGAGGAATCTGTGAGTAAACGTGAGCTGAGCCCCAGGCCAGCTGCTGCTGAACTGTTCCCACCCTTTCCAGGTAAAACACCTGAATATGTACAAGGGCTTGAAAGCCTAGAGGAAGGACCGTGGAGCCACACCAGCGACAGCACGCAGGCCAACTTGGTGCCTGCAGGCCAGCCAGCGTGGTCCTGGACCCTGGCGCTCTTCCAGAAGCTTTCCATTGCCCTGCCTGAGATACCCCTCCTGTCCCGGCCCCCACTGCTTTTTTCCTTCCTCACCTCTGTCCGGAGAGAAATTCCAGCGGAAGGTATGGGTGACACATCCTCTTCTTTACAGGCGGCAGCCTGGCAACTCCTGCAGAAAGGCCAGCAGAACCCCACTCACACCGGGCCACCCACAAAGCTGTGGCCCCTCACTCCCTCCCACCAGCACAGCCCCGAGACTGCTGACGGGGCAGAGAATATGGAGTCAGGCACAGCTTCAGGGGCTATTGCTGCCTGGAGCTCTGTTTATATTGACCTCAACGAGGCACACCTGGGGAGGGCGGGCCGGCAGGGTAAGGCTGCCCAGGTCAGCTAATCCACAACCCTCAGGGAATCACATTGTTGAAAATGGACCCCGCTAAGGCAGAAGAGAAGCCAAGGGAAAAAAGGACACAATGCCATTTGCAGCACCGTAGATGAGTCTAGAAGTAATCACGTGACTTGTAGTAAGTCAGAAAGTGAAAGACACATATCATATCATATCACTTATAGGTGTTACCTAAAAATGGATACCAGGGCAGATATTTCCACGGAGAAGGGCAATCACAGATTCATTAAACAAACTTATGGTTCACCAATGGAAAGGTGTGAGGATTGGTTTCATTACGATATCGGGGTTAACAGACATATACAAACACAGGTGACATATATAATCACCAAAGACCTACAGAATACCAAGAGAGGACTACTCAACATTCTGTCATAACGTACATGGGAAAAGGATCCCAAGAAGAACAGTCATCTGTATATGTGTAAAAGAACCACATCTTCCACACCTACAACAAGCCAAACATTGTAATCAAACTTGCTGTAATAAAAAATAAAAAATTAAATTAAAAACACGAACAAGAAATAGTGAGACAAACGTGAGGGGCTTTCTCCTGGCACATTCCATTCTAAACTCCAATCTAGAACACCACTTCCACTGAGGCTCTCTTGCCCTAGTAACCAGATTTGGTAAGGGTGAACTGCTGCCACCTTGTGGCCGTTTCACACAACAGCAGCTTTAATCCCAACGCTAATGGTCAGTTGATATTCAAAATCATTGCAGGCCTGTAAATGACACCTGCCCTGAAAACAAATCCTGGGGTCACATATGGACCAAAAATTTCAAAGGACGTCCATATTTCAAAACGACCGTTTCAAAAGGCATATTTTACGCACATTAGTGTTCTGCTTCTTTTCCTTTCTTTCCTTTTTTGTGAAAAAAAACGGGAATGGAAAAAGGCATCCCTCAGAATGGGCGAAAATCGTTGCAGACGAATCAATGGACAGAGGTTTAATCTCCAATATATATAAACAGCTCATGCAGCTTAATATTAAGAAAACAAACAACCCCAAAAAAATGGGCAGAAGATCTAAAGAGACGTTTCTTCAAAGGAGACACAGAGATGGCCAAGACGCACATGAAAAGCTGCTCAACAGCACTAATTATTAGAGAAATGCAAATCAAAACTACAATGAGGTATCACCTCACACCTGTTAGAATCGGCATCATCAGAAAATCTACAAACAACCAATTCTGGGGAGGGTGTGGACAAAAGGAGCCCTCTTCCACTATTGGTGGGAATGTAAATTGATACAGTCACTATGGAGAACAGTATGGAGTTTCCTTAAAAATACTAGAAATAGAATTACCATCTGATCCAGCAATCCCACTTCTGGGCATATACCCAGAGAAAACCGTATTTCAAAAAGGCACATTCACCACAATGTTCCTTGCAGCACTATTTACAATAGCCAGGTAATGGAAGCAACCTAAATGCCCACAGACAGATGAATGGATAAAGATGTGGTACATACATAAAATGGAATATTACTCGGCCATATAAAGGAATGAAACTGGGTCATTTGTAGAGACATCGATGGATCGAGAGACTGTCATACAGAATGAAGTAAGTCAGAAAGAGGAAAACAAATATTGTATATTAATGCATATATGTGGAGCCTAAAAATGGTACAGATGAACTGGTTTGCAGGGAAGAAATAGAGACACAGAGGTAGAGAACAAACGTATGGACACCAAGTGTGGGAAGCCATGGGGTGGTGGTGGTGGGATGAGTTGGGGGTTTGGGATTGACCTGTATACATGTATATGCATAAAATACATAACTAATAATAACGTGCCGTATAAAAAAATAAATAAAATTTCAAAATTTTAAAAAATAAAATTTAAAAATAAAACAGAAAAAAGTTCTTCCCGTCACACAGATGTATTTATAGGAATGAATTATTTCCATGCTTATATCTATAAATACATAAAAGAGGAATAACATCTAACTTGAAACATAAAAGAAAAAAAAGTGAACCCACGAGTTATACAGAGGAAAACACTATCACGGCACTTGCTCCAGTGGTAAACAATTCTGAAATTGGTCAGAGGTGGGGAACCATCTCCCATACAGCCAGCAACCCAACCCCCACGCAAGGAGCGTCCTCATTGCAAAGCTGGGGGACCGTGCCGAGGCATCTGTGAGTAAACGTGAGCTGAGCCCCAGGCCAGCTGCTGCTGAACTGTTCCCACCCTTTCCAGGTAAAACACCTGAATATGTACAAGGGCTTGAAAGCCTAGAGGAAGGACCGTGGAGCCACACCAGCGACAGCACGCAGGCCAACTTGGTGCCTGCAGGCCAGCCAGCGTGGTCCTGGACCCTGGCGCTCTTCCAGAAGCTTTCCATTGCCCTGCCTGAGATACCCCTCCTGTCCCGGCCCCCACTGCTTTTTTCCTTCCTCACCTCTGTCCGGAGAGAAATTCCAGCGGAAGGTATGGGTGACACATCCTCTTCTTTACAGGCGGCAGCCTGGCAACTCCTGCAGAAAGGCCAGCAGAACCCCACTCACACCGGGCCACCCACAAAGCTGTGGCCCCTCACTCCCTCCCACCAGCACAGCCCCGAGACTGCTGACGGGGCAGAGAATATGGAGTCAGGCACAGCTTCAGGGGCTATTGCTGCCTGGAGCTCTGTTTATATTGACCTCAACGAGGCACACCTGGGGAGGGCGGGCCGGCAGGGTAAGGCTGCCCAGGTCAGCTAATCCACAACCCTCAGGGAATCACATTGTTGAAAATGGACCCCGCTAAGGCAGAAGAGAAGCCAAGGGAAAAAAGGACACAATGCCATTTGCAGCACCGTAGATGAGTCTAGAAGTAATCACGTGACTTGTAGTAAGTCAGAAAGTGAAAGACACATATCATATCATATCACTTAGAGGTGTTACCTAAAAATGGATACCAGGGCAGATATTTCCACGGAGAAGGGCAATCACAGATTCATTAAACAAACTTATGGTTCACCAATGGAAAGGTGTGAGGATTGGTTTCATTACGATATCGGGGTTAACAGACATATACAAACACAGGTGACATATATAATCACCAAAGACCTACAGAATACCAAGAGAGGACTACTCAACATTCTGTCATAACGTACATGGGAAAAGGATCCCAAGAAGAACAGTCATCTGTATATGTGTAAAAGAACCACATCTTCCACACCTACAACAAGCCAAACATTGTAATCAAACTTGCTGTAATAAAAAATAAAAAATTAAATTAAAAACACGAACAAGAAATAGTGAGACAAACGTGAGGGGCTTTCTCCTGGCACATTCCATTCTAAACTCCAATCTAGAACACCACTTCCACTGAGGCTCTCTTGCCCTAGTAACCAGATTTGGTAAGGGTGAACTGCTGCCACCTTGTGGCCGTTTCACACAACAGCAGCTTTAATCCCAACGCTAATGGTCAGTTGATATTCAAAATCATTGCAGGCCTGTAAATGACACCTGCCCTGAAAACAAATCCTGGGGTCACATATCGACCAAAAATTTCAAAGGACGTCCATATTTCAAAACGACCGTTTCAAAAGGCATATTTTACGCACATTAGTGTTCTGCTTCTTTTCCTTTCTTTCCTTTTTTGTGAAAAAAAACGGGAATGGAAAAAGGCATCCCTCAGAATGGGCGAAAATCGTTGCAGACGAATCAATGGACAGAGGTTTAATCTCCAATATATATAAACAGCTCATGCAGCTTAATATTAAGAAAACAAACAACCCCAAAAAAATGGGCAGAAGATCTAAAGAGACGTTTCTTCAAAGGAGACACAGAGATGGCCAAGACGCACATGAAAAGCTGCTCAACAGCACTAATTATTAGAGAAATGCAAATCAAAACTACAATGAGGTATCACCTCACACCTGTTAGAATCGGCATCATCAGAAAATCTACAAACAACCAATTCTGGGGAGGGTGTGGACAAAAGGAGCCCTCTTCCACTATTGGTGGGAATGTAAATTGATACAGTCACTATGGAGAACAGTATGGAGTTTCCTTAAAAATACTAGAAATAGAATTACCATCTGATCCAGCAATCCCACTTCTGGGCATATACCCAGAGAAAACCGTATTTCAAAAAGGCACATTCACCACAATGTTCCTTGCAGCACTATTTACAATAGCCAGGTAATGGAAGCAACCTAAATGCCCACAGACAGATGAATGGATAAAGATGTGGTACATACATAAAATGGAATATTACTCGGCCATATAAAGGAATGAAACTGGGTCATTTGTAGAGACATCGATGGATCGAGAGACTGTCATACAGAATGAAGTAAGTCAGAAAGAGGAAAACAAATATTGTATATTAATGCATATATGTGGAGCCTAAAAATGGTACAGATGAACTGGTTTGCAGGGAAGAAATAGAGACACAGAGGTAGAGAACAAACGTATGGACACCAAGTGTGGGAAGCCATGGGGTGGTGGTGGTGGGATGAGTTGGGGGTTTGGGATTGACCTGTATACATGTATATGCATAAAATACATAACTAATAATAACGTGCTGTATAAAAAAATAAATAAAATTTCAAAATTTTAAAAAATAAAATTTAAAAATAAAACAGAAAAAAGTTCTTCCCGTCACACAGATGTATTTATAGGAATGAATTATTTCCATGCTTATATCTATAAATACATAAAAGAGGAATAACATCTAACTTGAAACATAAAAGAAAAAAAAGTGAACCCACGAGTTATACAGAGGAAAACACTATCACGGCACTTGCTCCAGTGGTAAACAATTCTGAAATTGGTCAGAGGTGGGGAACCATCTCCCATACAGCCAGCAACCCAACCCCCATGCAAGGAGCGTCCTCATTGCAAAGCTGGGGGACCGTGCCGAGGCATCTGTGAGTAAACGTGAGCTGAGCCCCAGGCCAGCTGCTGCTGAACTGTTCCCACCCTTTCCAGGTAAAACACCTGAATATGTACAAGGGCTTGAAAGCCTAGAGGAAGGACCGTGGAGCCACACCAGCGACAGCACGCAGGCCAACTTGGTGCCTGCAGGCCAGCCAGCGTGGTCCTGGACCCTGGCGCTCTTCCAGAAGCTTTCCATTGCCCTGCCTGAGATACCCCTCCTGTCCCGGCCCCCACTGCTTTTTTCCTTCCTCACCTCTGTCCGGAGAGAAATTCCAGCGGAAGGTATGGGTGACACATCCTCTTCTTTACAGGCGGCAGCCTGGCAACTCCTGCAGAAAGGCCAGCAGAACCCCACTCACACCGGGCCACCCACAAAGCTGTGGCCCCTCACTCCCTCCCACCAGCACAGCCCCGAGACTGCTGACGGGGCAGAGAATATGGAGTCAGGCACAGCTTCAGGGGCTATTGCTGCCTGGAGCTCTGTTTATATTGACCTCAACGAGGCACACCTGGGGAGGGCGGGCCGGCAGGGTAAGGCTGCCCAGGTCAGCTAATCCACAACCCTCAGGGAATCACATTGTTGAAAATGGACCCCGCTAAGGCAGAAGAGAAGCCAAGGGAAAAAAGGACACAATGCCATTTGCAGCACCGTAGATGAGTCTAGAAGTAATCACGTGACTTGTAGTAAGTCAGAAAGTGAAAGACACATATCATATCATATCACTTAGAGGTGTTACCTAAAAATGGATACCAGGGCAGATATTTCCACGGAGAAGGGCAATCACAGATTCATTAAACAAACTTATGGTTCACCAATGGAAAGGTGTGAGGATTGGTTTCATTACGATATCGGGGTTAACAGACATATACAAACACAGGTGACATATACAATCACCAAAGACCTACAGAATACCAAGAGAGGACTACTCAACATTCTGTCATAACGTACATGGGAAAAGGATCCCAAGAAGAACAGTCATCTGTATATGTGTAAAAGAACCACATCTTCCACACCTACAACAAGCCAAACATTGTAATCAAACTTCCTGTAATAAAAAATAAAAAAATTAAATTAAAAACACGAACAAGAAGTAGTGAGACAAACGTGAGGGGCTTTCTCCTGGCACATTCCATTCTAAACTCCAATCTAGAACACCACTTCCACTGAGGCTCTCTTGCCCTAGTAACCAGATTTGGTAAGGGTGAACTGCTGCCAACTTGTGGCCGTTTCACACAACAGCAGCTTTAATCCCAACGCTAATGGTCAGTTGATATTCAAAATCATTGCAGGCCTGTAAATGACACCTGCCCTGAAAACAAATCCTGGGGTCACATATCGACCAAAAAATTCAAAGGACGTCCATATTTAAAAACGACCGTTTCAAAAGGCATATTTTACGCACATTAGTGTTCTGCTTCTTTTCCTTTCTTTCCTTTTTTGTTAAAAAACACGGGAATGGAAAAAGGCATCCCTCAGAATGGGCGAAAATCGTTGCAGACGAATCAATGGACAGAAGTTTAATCTCCAATATATATAAACAGCCCATGCAGCTTAATATTAAAAAAAAAAAACAACCCAAAAAAAATGGGCAGAAGATCTAAAGAGACGTTTCTTCAAAGGAGACACAGAGATGGCCAAGACGCATATGAAAAGCTGCTCAACAGCACTAATTATTAGAGAAATGCAAATCAAAACTACAATGAGGTATCACCTCACACCTGTTAGAATCGGCATCATCAGAAAATCTACAAACAACCAATTCTGGGGAGGGTGTGGACAAAAGGAGCCCTCTTCCACTATTGGTGGGAATGTAAATTGATACAGTCACTATGGAGAACAGTATGGAGTTTCCTTAAAAAAACTAGAAATAGAATTACCATCTGATCCAGCAATCCCACTTCTGGGCATATACCCAGAGAAAACCATATTTCAAAAAGGCACATTCACCACAATGTTCGTTGCAGCACTATTTACAATAGCCAGGTAATGGAAGCAACCTAAATGCCCACAGACAGATGAATGGATAAAGATGTGGTACATATATAAAATGGAATATTACTCGGCCATTAAAAGGAAAGAAACTGGGTCATTTGTAGAGACATCGATGGATCGAGAGACTGTCATACAGAATGAAGTAAGTCAGAAAGAGGAAAACAAATATTGTATATTAATGCATACATGTGGAGCCTAAAAATGGTACAGATGAACTGGTTTGCAGGGAAGAAATAGAGACACAGAGGTAGAGAACAAACGTATGGACACCAAGTGTGGGAAGCCATGGGGTGGTGGTGGTGGGATGAGTTGGGAGTTTGGGATTGACCTGTATACATGTATATGCATAAAATACATAACTAATAATAACGTGCTGTATAAAAAAATAAATAAAATTTCAAAATTTTAAAAAATAAAATTTAAAAATAAAACAGAAAAAAGTTCTTCCCATCACACAGATGTATTTATAGGAATGAATTATTTCCATGCTTATATCTATAAATACATAAAAGAGGAATAACATCTAACTTGAAACATAAAAGAAACAAAAAGTGAACCCACGAGTTATACAGAGGAAAACCCTATCACGGCACGTGCTCCAGTGGTAAACAATTCTGAAATTGGTCAGAGTTGGGGAACCATCTCCCATACAGCCAGCAACCCAACCCCCACGCAAGGAGCGTCCTCATTGCAAAGCTGGGGGACCGTGCCGAGGCATCTGTGAGTAAACGTGAGCTGAGCCCCAGGCCAGCTGCTGCTGAACTGTTCCCACCCTTTCCAGGTAAAACACCTGAATATGTACAAGGGCTTGAAAGCCTAGAGGAAGGACCGTGGAGCCACACCAGCGACAGCACGCAGGCCAACTTGGTGCCTGCAGGCCAGCCAGCGTGGTCCTGGACCCTGGCGCTCTTCCAGAAGCTTTCCATTGCCCTGCCTGAGATACCCCCTCCTGTCCCGGCCCCCACTGCTTTTTTCCTTCCTCACCTCTGTCCGGAGAGAAATTCCAGCGGAAGGTATGGGTGACACATCCTCTTCTTTACAGGCGGCAGCCTGGCAACTCCTGCAGAAAGGCCAGCAGAACCCCACTCACACCGGGCCACCCACAAAGCTGTGGCCCCTCACTCCCTCCCACCAGCACAGCCCCGAGACTGCTGACGGGGCAGAGAATATGGAGTCAGGCACAGCTTCAGGGGCTATTGCTGCCTGGAGCTCTGTTTATATTGACCTCAACGAGGCACACCTGGGGAGGGCGGGCCGGCAGGGTAAGGCTGCCCAGGTCAGCTAATCCACAACCCTCAGGGAATCACATTGTTGAAAATGGACCCCGCTAAGGCAGAAGAGAAGCCAAGGGAAAAAAGGACACAATGCCATTTGCAGCACCGTAGATGAGTCTAGAAGTAATCACGTGACTTGTAGTAAGTCAGAAAGTGAAAGACACATATCATATCATATCACTTAGAGGTGTTACCTAAAAATGGATACCAGGGCAGATATTTCCACGGAGAAGGGCAATCACAGATTCATTAAACAAACTTATGGTTCACCAATGGAAAGGTGTGAGGATTGGTTTCATTACGATATCGGGGTTAACAGACATATACAAACACAGGTGACATATATAATCACCAAAGACCTACAGAATACCAAGAGAGGACTACTCAACATTCTGTCATAACGTACATGGGAAAAGGATCCCAAGAAGAACAGTCATCTGTATATGTGTAAAAGAACCACATCTTCCACACCTACAACAAGCCAAACATTGTAATCAAACTTGCTGTAATAAAAAATAAAAAAATTAAATTAAAAACACGAACAAGAAGTAGTGAGACAAACGTGAGGGGCTTTCTCCTGGCACATTCCATTCTAAACTCCAATCTAGAACACCACTTCCACTGAGGCTCTCTTGCCCTAGTAACCAGATTTGGTAAGGGTGAACTGCTGCCACCTTGTGGCCGTTTCACACAACAGCAGCTTTAATCCCAACGCTAATGGTCAGTTGATATTCAAAATCATTGCAGGCCTGTAAATGACACCTGCCCTGAAAACAAATCCTGGGGTCACATATGGACCAAAAATTTCAAAGGACGTCCATATTTCAAAACGACCGTTTCAAAAGGCATATTTTACGCACATTAGTGTTCTGCTTCTTTTCCTTTCTTTCCTTTTTTGTTAAAAAACACGGGAATGGAAAAAGGCATCCCTCAGAATGGGCGAAAATCGTTGCAGACGAATCAATGGACAGAGGTTTAATCTCCAATATATATAAACAGCTCATGCAGCTTAATATTAAGAAAACAAACAACCCAAAAAAATGGGCAGAAGATCTAAAGAGACGTTTCTTCAAAGGAGACACAGAGATGGCCAAGACGCACATGAAAAGCTGCTCAACAGCACTAATTATTAGAGAAATGCAAATCAAAACTACAATGAGGTATCACCTCACACCTGTTAGAATCGGCATCATCAGAAAATCTACAAACAACCAATTCTGGGGAGGGTGTGGACAAAAGGAGCCCTCTTCCACTATTGGTGGGAATGTAAATTGATACAGTCACTATGGAGAACAGTATGGAGTTTCCTTAAAAAAACTAGAAATAGAATTACCATCTGATCCAGCAATCCCACTTCTGGGCATATACCCAGAGAAAACCATATTTCAAAAAGGCACATTCACCACAATGTTCGTTGCAGCACTATTTACAATAGCCAGGTAATGGAAGCAACCTAAATGCCCACAGACAGATGAATGGATAAAGATGTGGTACATATATAAAATGGAATATTACTCGGCCATTAAAAGGAAAGAAACTGGGTCATTTGTAGAGACATCGATGGATCGAGAGACTGTCATACAGAATGAAGTAAGTCAGAAAGAGGAAAACAAATATTGTATATTAATGCATACATGTGGAGCCTAAAAATGGTACAGATGAACTGGTTTGCAGGGAAGAAATAGAGACACAGAGGTAGAGAACAAACGTATGGACACCAAGTGTGGGAAGCCATGGGGTGGTGGTGGTGGGATGAGTTGGGAGTTTGGGATTGACCTGTATACATGTATATGCATAAAATACATAACTAATAATAACGTGCTGTATAAAAAAATAAATAAAATTTCAAAATTTTAAAAAATAAAATTTAAAAATAAAACAGAAAAAAGTTCTTCCCATCACACAGATGTATTTATAGGAATGAATTATTTCCATGCTTATATCTATAAATACATAAAAGAGGAATAACATCTAACTTGAAACATAAAAGAAACAAAAAGTGAACCCACGAGTTATACAGAGGAAAACACTATCACGGCACGTGCTCCAGTGGTAAACAATTCTGAAATTGGTCAGAGTTGGGGAACCATCTCCCATACAGCCAGCAACCCAACCCCCACGCAAGGAGCGTCCTCATTGCAAAGCTGGGGGACCGTGCCGAGGCATCTGTGAGTAAACGTGAGCTGAGCCCCAGGCCAGCTGCTGCTGAACTGTTCCCACCCTTTCCAGGTAAAACACCTGAATATGTACAAGGGCTTGAAAGCCTAGAGGAAGGACCGTGGAGCCACACCAGCGACAGCACGCAGGCCAACTTGGTGCCTGCAGGCCAGCCAGCGTGGTCCTGGACCCTGGCGCTCTTCCAGAAGCTTTCCATTGCCCTGCCTGAGATACCCCTCCTGTCCCGGCCCCCACTGCTTTTTTCCTTCCTCACCTCTGTCCGGAGAGAAATTCCAGCGGAAGGTATGGGTGACACATCCTCTTCTTTACAGGCGGCAGCCTGGCAACTCCTGCAGAAAGGCCAGCAGAACCCCACTCACACCGGGCCACCCACAAAGCTGTGGCCCCTCACTCCCTCCCACCAGCACAGCCCCGAGACTGCTGACGGGGCAGAGAATATGGAGTCAGGCACAGCTTCAGGGGCTATTGCTGCCTGGAGCTCTGTTTATATTGACCTCAACGAGGCACACCTGGGGAGGGCGGGCCGGCAGGGTAAGGCTGCCCAGGTCAGCTAATCCACAACCCTCAGGGAATCACATTGTTGAAAATGGACCCCGCTAAGGCAGAAGAGAAGCCAAGGGAAAAAAGGACACAATGCCATTTGCAGCACCGTAGATGAGTCTAGAAGTAATCACGTGACTTGTAGTAAGTCAGAAAGTGAAAGACACATATCATATCATATCACTTATAGGTGTTACCTAAAAATGGATACCAGGGCAGATATTTCCACGGAGAAGGGCAATCACAGATTCATTAAACAAACTTATGGTTCACCAATGGAAAGGTGTGAGGATTGGTTTCATTACGATATCGGGGTTAACAGACATATACAAAACCAGGTGACATATATAATCACCAAAGACCTACAGAATACCAAGAGAGGACTACTCAACATTCTGTCATAACGTACATGGGAAAAGGATCCCAAGAAGAACAGTCATCTGTATATGTGTAAAAGAACCACATCTTCCACACCTACAACAAGCCAAACATTGTAATCAAACTTGCTGTAATAAAAAATAAAAAATTAAATTAAAAACACGAACAAGAAATAGTGAGACAAACGTGAGGGGCTTTCTCCTGGCACATTCCATTCTAAACTCCAATCTAGAACACCACTTCCACTGAGGCTCTCTTGCCCTAGTAACCAGATTTGGTAAGGGTGAACTGCTGCCACCTTGTGGCCGTTTCACACAACAGCAGCTTTAATCCCAACGCTAATGGTCAGTTGATATTCAAAATCATTGCAGGCCTGTAAATGACACCTGCCCTGAAAACAAATCCTGGCGTCACATATCGACCAAAAAATTCAAAGGACGTCCATATTTCAAAACGACCGTTTCAAAAGGCATATTTTACGCACATTAGTGTTCTGCTTCTTTTCCTTTCTTTCCTTTTTTGTTAAAAAAAACGGGAATGGAAAAAGGCATCCCTCAGAATGGGCGAAAATCGTTGCAGACGAATCAATGGACAGAGGTTTAATCTCCAATATATATAAACAGCTCATGCAGCTTAATATTAAGAAAACAAACAACCCCAAAAAAATGGGCAGAAGATCTAAAGAGACGTTTCTTCAAAGGAGACACAGAGATGGCCAAGACGCACATGAAAAGCTGCTCAACAGCACTAATTATTAGAGAAATGCAAATCAAAACTACAATGAGGTATCACCTCACACCTGTTAGAATCGGCATCATCAGAAAATCTACAAACAACCAATTCTGGGGAGGGTGTGGACAAAAGGAGCCCTCTTCCACTATTGGTAGGAATGTAAATTGATACAGTCACTATGGAGAACAGTATGGAGTTTCCTTAAAAAAACTAGAAATAGAATTACCATCTGATCCAGCAATCCCACTTCTGGGCATATACCCAGAGAAAACCGTATTTCAAAAAGGCACATTCACCACAATGTTCCTTGCAGCACTATTTACAATAGCCAGGTAATGGAAGCAACCTAAATGCCCACAGACAGATGAATGGATAAAGATGTGGTACATATATAAAATGGAATATTACTCGGCCATTAAAAGGAAAGAAACTGGGTCATTTGTAGAGACATCGATGGATCGAGAGACTGTCATACAGAATGAAGTAAGTCAGAAAGAGGAAAACAAATATTGTATATTAATGCATACATGTGGAGCCTAAAAATGGTACAGATGAACTGGTTTGCAGGGAAGAAATAGAGACACAGAGGTAGAGAACAAACTTATGGACACCAAGTGTGGGAAGCCATGGGGTGGTGGTGGTGGGATGAGTTGGGAGTTTGGGATTGACCTGTATACATGTATATGCATAAAATACATAACTAATAATAACGTGCTGTATAAAAAAATAAATAAAATTTCAAAATTTTAAAAAATATAATTTAAAAATAAAACAGAAAAAAGTTCTTCCCGTCACACAGATGTATTTATAGGAATGAATTATTTCCATGCTTATATCTATAAATACATAAAAGAGGAATAACATCTAACTTGAAACATAAAAGAAACAAAAAGTGAACCCACGAGTTATACAGAGGAAAACCCTATCACGGCACGTGCTCCAGTGGTAAACAATTCTGAAATTGGTCAGAGTTGGGGAACCATCTCCCATACAGCCAGCAACCCAACCCCCACGCAAGGAGCGTCCTCATTGCAAAGCTGGGGGACCGTGCCGAGGCATCTGTGAGTAAACGTGAGCTGAGCCCCAGGCCAGCTGCTGCTGAACTGTTCCCACCCTTTCCAGGTAAAACACCTGAATATGTACAAGGGCTTGAAAGCCTAGAGGAAGGACCGTGGAGCCACACCAGCGACAGCACGCAGGCCAACTTGGTGCCTGCAGGCCAGCCAGCGTGGTCCTGGACCCTGGCGCTCTTCCAGAAGCTTTCCATTGCCCTGCCTGAGATACCCCTCCTGTCCCGGCCCCCACTGCTTTTTTCCTTCCTCACCTCTGTCCGGAGAGAAATTCCAGCGGAAGGTATGGGTGACACATCCTCTTCTTTACAGGCGGCAGCCTGGCAACTCCTGCAGAAAGGCCAGCAGAACCCCACTCACACCGGGCCACCCACAAAGCTGTGACCCCTCACTCCCTCCCACCAGCACAGCCCCGAGACTGCTGACGGGGCAGAGAATATGGAGTCAGGCACAGCTTCAGGGGCTATTGCTGCCTGGAGCTCTGTTTATATTGACCTCAACGAGGCACACCTGGGGAGGGCGGGCCGGCAGGGTAAGGCTGCCCAGGTCAGCTAATCCACAACCCTCAGGGAATCACATTGTTGAAAATGGACCCCGCTAAGGCAGAAGAGAAGCCAAGGGAAAAAAGGACACAATGCCATTTGCAGCACCGTAGATGAGTCTAGAAGTAATCACGTGACTTGTAGTAAGTCAGAAAGTGAAAGACACATATCATATCATATCACTTAGAGGTGTTACCTAAAAATGGATACCAGGGCAGATATTTCCACGGAGAAGGGCAATCACAGATTCATTAAACAAACTTATGGTTCACCAATGGAAAGGTGTGAGGATTGGTTTCATTACGATATCGGGGTTAACAGACATATACAAACACAGGTGACATATATAATCACCAAAGACCTACAGAATACCAAGAGAGGACTACTCAACATTCTGTCATAACGTACATGGGAAAAGGATCCCAAGAAGAACAGTCATCTGTATATGTGTAAAAGAACCACATCTTCCACACCTACAACAAGCCAAACATTGTAATCAAACTTGCTGTAATAAAAAATAAAAAAATTAAATTAAAAACACGAACAAGAAGTAGTGAGACAAACGTGAGGGGCTTTCTCCTGGCACATTCCATTCTAAACTCCAATCTAGAACACCACTTCCACTGAGGCTCTCTTGCCCTAGTAACCAGATTTGGTAAGGGTGAACTGCTGCCACCTTGTGGCCGTTTCACACAACAGCAGCTTTAATCCCAACGCTAATGGTCAGTTGATATTCAAAATCATTGCAGGCCTGTAAATGACACCTGCCCTGAAAACAAATCCTGGGGTCACATATGGACCAAAAATTTCAAAGGACGTCCATATTTCAAAACGACCGTTTCAAAAGGCATATTTTACGCACATTAGTGTTCTGCTTCTTTTCCTTTCTTTCCTTTTTTGTTAAAAAACACGGGAATGGAAAAAGGCATCCCTCAGAATGGGCGAAAATCGTTGCAGACGAATCAATGGACAGAGGTTTAATCTCCAATATATATAAACAGCTCATGCAGCTTAATATTAAGAAAACAAACAACCCAAAAAAATGGGCAGAAGATCTAAAGAGACGTTTCTTCAAAGGAGACACAGAGATGGCCAAGACGCACATGAAAAGCTGCTCAACAGCACTAATTATTAGAGAAATGCAAATCAAAACTACAATGAGGTATCACCTCACACCTGTTAGAATCGGCATCATCAGAAAATCTACAAACAACCAATTCTGGGGAGGGTGTGGACAAAAGGAGCCCTCTTCCACTATTGGTGGGAATGTAAATTGATACAGTCCCTATGGAGAACAGTATGGAGTTTCCTTAAAAAAACTAGAAATAGAATTACCATCTGATCCAGCAATCCCACTTCTGGGCATATACCCAGAGAAAACCGTATTTCAAAAAGGCACATTCACCACAATGTTCGTTGCAGCACTATTTACAATAGCCAGGTAATGGAAGCAACCTAAATGCCCACAGACAGATGAATGGATAAAGATGTGGTACATATATGAAATGGAATATTACTCGGCCATAAAAAGGAATGAAACTGGGTCATTTGTAGAGACATCGATGGATCGAGAGACTGTCATACAGAATGAAGTAAGTCAGAAAGAGGAAAACAAATATTGTATATTAATGCATATATGTGGAGCCTAAAAATGGTACAGATGAACTGGTTTGCAGGGAAGAAATAGAGACACAGAGGTAGAGAACAAACGTATGGACACCAAGTGTGGGAAGCCATGGGGTGGTGGTGGTGGGATGAGTTGGGAGTTTGGGATTGACCTGTATACATGTATATGCATAAAATACATAACTAATAATAACGTGCTGTATAAAAAAATAAATAAAATTTCAAAATTTTAAAAAATAAAATTTAAAAATAAAACAGAAAAAAGTTCTTCCCGTCACACAGATGTATTTATAGGAATGAATTATTTCCATGCTTATATCTATAAATACATAAAAGAGGAATAACATCTAACTTGAAACATAAAAGAAAAAAAAGTGAACCCACGAGTTATACAGAGGAAAACCCTATCACGGCACTTGCTCCAGTGGTAAACAATTCTGAAATTGGTCAGAGGTGGGGAACCATCTCCCATACAGCCAGCAACCAAACCCCCACGCAAGGAGCGTCCTCATTGCAAAGCTGGGGGACCGTGCCGAGGCATCTGTGAGTAAACGTGAGCTGAGCCCCAGGCCAGCTGCTGCTGAACTGTTCCCACCCTTTCCAGGTAAAACACCTGAATATGTACAAGGGCTTGAAAGCCTAGAGGAAGGACCGTGGAGCCACACCAGCGACAGCACGCAGGCCAACTTGGTGCCTGCAGGCCAGCCAGCGTGGTCCTGGACCCTGGCTCTCTTCCAGAAGATTTCCATTGCCCTGCCTGAGATACCCCTCCTGTCCCGGCCCCCACTGCTTTTTTCCTTCCTCACCTCTGTCCGGAGAGAAATTCCAGCGGAAGGTATGGGTGACACATCCTCTTCTTTACAGGCGGCAGCCTGGCAACTCCTGCAGAAAGGCCAGCAGAACCCCACTCACACCGGGCCACCCACAAAGCTGTGGCCCCTCACTCCCTCCCACCAGCACAGCCCCGAGACTGCTGACGGGGCAGAGAATATGGAGTCAGGCACAGCTTCAGGGGCTATTGCTGCCTGGAGCTCTGTTTATATTGACCTCAACGAGGCACACCTGGGGAGGGCGGGCCGGCAGGGTAAGGCTGCCCAGGTCAGCTAATCCACAACCCTCAGGGAATCACATTGTTGAAAATGGACCCCGCTAAGGCAGAAGAGAAGCCAAGGGAAAAAAGGACACAATGCCATTTGCAGCACCGTAGATGAGTCTAGAAGTAATCACGTGACTTGTAGTAAGTCAGAAAGTGAAAGACACATATCATATCATATCACTTAGAGGTGTTACCTAAAAATGGATACCAGGGCAGATATTTCCACGGAGAAGGGCAATCACAGATTCATTAAACAAACTTATGGTTCACCAATGGAAAGGTGTGAGGATTGGTTTCATTACGATATCGGGGTTAACAGACATATACAAACACAGGTGACATATATAATCACCAAAGACCTACAGAATACCAAGAGAGGACTACTCAACATTCTGTCATAACGTACATGGGAAAAGGATCCCAAGAAGAACAGTCATCTGTATATGTGTAAAAGAACCACATCTTCCACACCTACAACAAGCCAAACATTGTAATCAAACTTGCTGTAATAAAAAATAAAAAAATTACATTAAAAACACGAACAAGAAGTAGTGAGACAAACGTGAGGGGCTTTCTCCTGGCACATTCCATTCTAAACTCCAATCTAGAACACCACTTCCACTGAGGCTCTCTTGCCCTAGTAACCAGATTTGGTAAGGGTGAACTGCTGCCACCTTGTGGCCGTTTCACACAACAGCAGCTTTAATCCCAACGCTAATGGTCAGTTGATATTCAAAATCATTGCAGGCCTGTAAATGACACCTGCCCTGAAAACAAATCCTGGGGTCACATATGGACCAAAAATTTCAAAGGACGTCCATATTTCAAAACGACCGTTTCAAAAGGCATATTTTACGCACATTAGTGTTCTGCTTCTTTTCCTTTCTTTCCTTTTTTGTTAAAAAACACGGGAATGGAAAAAGGCATCCCTCAGAATGGGCGAAAATCGTTGCAGACGAATCAATGGACAGAGGTTTAATCTCCAATATATATAAACAGCTCATGCAGCTTAATATTAAAAAAACAAACAACCCAAAAAAAATGGGCAGAAGATCTAAAGAGACGTTTCTTCAAAGGAGACACAGAGATGGCCAAGACGCACATGAAAAGCTGCTCAACAGCACTAATTATTAGAGAAATGCAAATCAAAACTACAATGAGGTATCACCTCACACCTGTTAGAATCGGCATCATCAGAAAATCTACAAACAACCAATTCTGGGGAGGGTGTGGACAAAAGGAGCCCTCTTCCACTATTGGTGGGAATGTAAATTGATACAGTCACTATGGAGAACAGTATGGAGTTTCCTTAAAAAAACTAGAAATAGAATTACCATCTGATCCAGCAATCCCACTTCTGGGCATATACCCAGAGAAAACCGTATTTCAAAAAGGCACATTCACCACAATGTTCGTTGCAGCACTATTTACAATAGCCAGGTAATGGAAGCAACCTAAATGCCCACAGACAGATGAATGGATAAAGATGTGGTACATATATAAAATGGAATATTACTCGGCCATTAAAAGGAATGAAACTGGGTCATTTGTAGAGACATCGATGGATCGAGAGACTGTCATACAGAATGAAGTAAGTCAGAAAGAGGAAAACAAATATTGTATATTAATGCATATATGTGGAGCCTAAAAATGGTACAGATGAACTGGTTTGCAGGGAAGAAATAGAGACACAGAGGTAGAGAACAAACGTATGGACACCAAGTGTGGGAAGCCATGGGGTGGTGGTGGTGGGATGAGTTGGGAGTTTGGGATTGACCTGTATACATGTATATGCATAAAATACATAACTAATAATAACGTGCTGTATAAAAAAATAAATAAAATTTCAAAATTTTAAAAAATAAAATTTAAAAATAAAACAGAAAAAAGTTCTTCCCGTCACACAGATGTATTTATAGGAATGAATTATTTCCATGCTTATATCTATAAATACATAAAAGAGGAATAACATCTAACTTGAAACATAAAAGAAAAAAAAGTGAACCCACGAGTTATACAGAGGAAAACCCTATCACGGCACTTGCTCCAGTGGTAAACAATTCTGAAATTGGTCAGAGGTGGGGAACCATCTCCCATACAGCCAGCAACCAAACCCCCACGCAAGGAGCGTCCTCATTGCAAAGCTGGGGGACCGTGCCGAGGCATCTGTGAGTAAACGTGAGCTGAGCCCCAGGCCAGCTGCTGCTGAACTGTTCCCACCCTTTCCAGGTAAAACACCTGAATATGTACAAGGGCTTGAAAGCCTAGAGGAAGGACCGTGGAGCCACACCAGCGACAGCACGCAGGCCAACTTGGTGCCTGCAGGCCAGCCAGCGTGGTCCTGGACCCTGGCTCTCTTCCAGAAGATTTCCATTGCCCTGCCTGAGATACCCCTCCTGTCCCGGCCCCCACTGCTTTTTTCCTTCCTCACCTCTGTCCGGAGAGAAATTCCAGCGGAAGGTATGGGTGACACATCCTCTTCTTTACAGGCGGCAGCCTGGCAACTCCTGCAGAAAGGCCAGCAGAACCCCACTCACACCGGGCCACCCACAAAGCTGTGGCCCCTCACTCCCTCCCACCAGCACAGCCCCGAGACTGCTGACGGGGCAGAGAATATGGAGTCAGGCACAGCTTCAGGGGCTATTGCTGCCTGGAGCTCTGTTTATATTGACCTCAACGAGGCACACCTGGGGAGGGCGGGCCGGCAGGGTAAGGCTGCCCAGGTCAGCTAATCCACAACCCTCAGGGAATCACATTGTTGAAAATGGACCCCGCTAAGGCAGAAGAGAAGCCAAGGGAAAAAAGGACACAATGCCATTTGCAGCACCGTAGATGAGTCTAGAAGTAATCACGTGACTTGTAGTAAGTCAGAAAGTGAAAGACACATATCATATCATATCACTTAGAGGTGTTACCTAAAAATGGATACCAGGGCAGATATTTCCACGGAGAAGGGCAATCACAGATTCATTAAACAAACTTATGGTTCACCAATGGAAAGGTGTGAGGATTGGTTTCATTACGATATCGGGGTTAACAGACATATACAAACACAGGTGACATATATAATCACCAAAGACCTACAGAATACCAAGAGAGGACTACTCAACATTCTGTCATAACGTACATGGGAAAAGGATCCCAAGAAGAACAGTCATCTGTATATGTGTAAAAGAACCACATCTTCCACACCTACAACAAGCCAAACATTGTAATCAAACTTGCTGTAATAAAAAATAAAAAAATTACATTAAAAACACGAACAAGAAGTAGTGAGACAAACGTGAGGGGCTTTCTCCTGGCACATTCCATTCTAAACTCCAATCTAGAACACCACTTCCACTGAGGCTCTCTTGCCCTAGTAACCAGATTTGGTAAGGGTGAACTGCTGCCACCTTGTGGCCGTTTCACACAACAGCAGCTTTAATCCCAACGCTAATGGTCAGTTGATATTCAAAATCATTGCAGGCCTGTAAATGACACCTGCCCTGAAAACAAATCCTGGGGTCACATATGGACCAAAAATTTCAAAGGACGTCCATATTTCAAAACGACCGTTTCAAAAGGCATATTTTACGCACATTAGTGTTCTGCTTCTTTTCCTTTCTTTCCTTTTTTGTTAAAAAACACGGGAATGGAAAAAGGCATCCCTCAGAATGGGCGAAAATCGTTGCAGACGAATCAATGGACAGAGGTTTAATCTCCAATATATATAAACAGCTCATGCAGCTTAATATTAAAAAAACAAACAACCCAAAAAAAATGGGCAGAAGATCTAAAGAGACGTTTCTTCAAAGGAGACACAGAGATGGCCAAGACGCACATGAAAAGCTGCTCAACAGCACTAATTATTAGAGAAATGCAAATCAAAACTACAATGAGGTATCACCTCACACCTGTTAGAATCGGCATCATCAGAAAATCTACAAACAACCAATTCTGGGGAGGGTGTGGACAAAAGGAGCCCTCTTCCACTATTGGTGGGAATGTAAATTGATACAGTCACTATGGAGAACAGTATGGAGTTTCCTTAAAAAAACTAGAAATAGAATTACCATCTGATCCAGCAATCCCACTTCTGGGCATATACCCAGAGAAAACCGTATTTCAAAAAGGCACATTCACCACAATGTTCGTTGCAGCACTATTTACAATAGCCAGGTAATGGAAGCAACCTAAATGCCCACAGACAGATGAATGGATAAAGATGTGGTACATATATAAAATGGAATATTACTCGGCCATTAAAAGGAATGAAACTGGGTCATTTGTAGAGACATCGATGGATCGAGAGACTGTCATACAGAATGAAGTAAGTCAGAAAGAGGAAAACAAATATTGTATATTAATGCATATATGTGGAGCCTAAAAATGGTACAGATGAACTGGTTTGCAGGGAAGAAATAGAGACACAGAGGTAGAGAACAAACGTATGGACACCAAGTGTGGGAAGCCATGGGGTGGTGGTGGTGGGATGAGTTGGGAGTTTGGGATTGACCTGTATACATGTATATGCATAAAATACATAACTAATAATAACGTGCTGTATAAAAAAATAAATAAAATTTCAAAATTTTAAAAAATAAAATTTAAAAATAAAACAGAAAAAAGTTCTTCCCGTCACACAGATGTATTTATAGGAATGAATTATTTCCATGCTTATATCTATAAATACATAAAAGAGGAATAACATCTAACTTGAAACATAAAAGAAAAAAAAGTGAACCCACGAGTTATACAGAGGAAAACCCTATCACGGCACTTGCTCCAGTGGTAAACAATTCTGAAATTGGTCAGAGGTGGGGAACCATCTCCCATACAGCCAGCAACCAAACCCCCACGCAAGGAGCGTCCTCATTGCAAAGCTGGGGGACCGTGCCGAGGCATCTGTGAGTAAACGTGAGCTGAGCCCCAGGCCAGCTGCTGCTGAACTGTTCCCACCCTTTCCAGGTAAAACACCTGAATATGTACAAGGGCTTGAAAGCCTAGAGGAAGGACCGTGGAGCCACACCAGCGACAGCACGTAGGCCAACTTGGTGCCTGCAGGCCAGCCAGCGTGGTCCTGGACCCTGGCTCTCTTCCAGAAGATTTCCATTGCCCTGCCTGAGATACCCCTCCTGTCCCGGCCCCCACTGCTTTTTTCCTTCCTCACCTCTGTCCGGAGAGAAATTCCAGCGGAAGGTATGGGTGACACATCCTCTTCTTTACAGGCGGCAGCCTGGCAACTCCTGCAGAAAGGCCAGCAGAACCCCACTCACACCGGGCCACCCACAAAGCTGTGGCCCCTCACTCCCTCCCACCAGCACAGCCCCGAGACTGCTGACGGGGCAGAGAATATGGAGTCAGGCACAGCTTCAGGGGCTATTGCTGCCTGGAGCTCTGTTTATATTGACCTCAACGAGGCACACCTGGGGAGGGCGGGCCGGCAGGGTAAGGCTGCCCAGGTCAGCTAATCCACAACCCTCAGGGAATCACATTGTTGAAAATGGACCCCGCTAAGGCAGAAGAGAAGCCAAGGGAAAAAAGGACACAATGCCATTTGCAGCACCGTAGATGAGTCTAGAAGTAATCACGTGACTTGTAGTAAGTCAGAAAGTGAAAGACACATATCATATCATATCACTTAGAGGTGTTACCTAAAAATGGATACCAGGGCAGATATTTCCACGGAGAAGGGCAATCACAGATTCATTAAACAAACTTATGGTTCACCAATGGAAAGGTGTGAGGATTGGTTTCATTACGATATCGGGGTTAACAGACATATACAAACACAGGTGACATATATAATCACCAAAGACCTACAGAATACCAAGAGAGGACTACTCAACATTCTGTCATAACGTACATGGGAAAAGGATCCCAAGAAGAACAGTCATCTGTATATGTGTAAAAGAACCACATCTTCCACACCTACAACAAGCCAAACATTGTAATCAAACTTGCTGTAATAAAAAATAAAAAAATTACATTAAAAACACGAACAAGAAGTAGTGAGACAAACGTGAGGGGCTTTCTCCTGGCACATTCCATTCTAAACTCCAATCTAGAACACCACTTCCACTGAGGCTCTCTTGCCCTAGTAACCAGATTTGGTAAGGGTGAACTGCTGCCACCTTGTGGCCGTTTCACACAACAGCAGCTTTAATCCCAACGCTAATGGTCAGTTGATATTCAAAATCATTGCAGGCCTGTAAATGACACCTGCCCTGAAAACAAATCCTGGGGTCACATATGGACCAAAAATTTCAAAGGACGTCCATATTTCAAAACGACCGTTTCAAAAGGCATATTTTACGCACATTAGTGTTCTGCTTCTTTTCCTTTCTTTCCTTTTTTGTTAAAAAACACGGGAATGGAAAAAGGCATCCCTCAGAATGGGCGAAAATCGTTGCAGACGAATCAATGGACAGAGGTTTAATCTCCAATATATATAAACAGCTCATGCAGCTTAATATTAAAAAAACAAACAACCCAAAAAAAATGGGCAGAAGATCTAAAGAGACGTTTCTTCAAAGGAGACACAGAGATGGCCAAGACGCACATGAAAAGCTGCTCAACAGCACTAATTATTAGAGAAATGCAAATCAAAACTACAATGAGGTATCACCTCACACCTGTTAGAATCGGCATCATCAGAAAATCTACAAACAACCAATTCTGGGGAGGGTGTGGACAAAAGGAGCCCTCTTCCACTATTGGTGGGAATGTAAATTGATACAGTCACTATGGAGAACAGTATGGAGTTTCCTTAAAAAAACTAGAAATAGAATTACCATCTGATCCAGCAATCCCACTTCTGGGCATATACCCAGAGAAAACCGTATTTCAAAAAGGCACATTCACCACAATGTTCGTTGCAGCACTATTTACAATAGCCAGGTAATGGAAGCAACCTAAATGCCCACAGACAGATGAATGGATAAAGATGTGGTACATATATAAAATGGAATATTACTCGGCCATTAAAAGGAATGAAACTGGGTCATTTGTAGAGACATCGATGGATCGAGAGACTGTCATACAGAATGAAGTAAGTCAGAAAGAGGAAAACAAATATTGTATATTAATGCATATATGTGGAGCCTAAAAATGGTACAGATGAACTGGTTTGCAGGGAAGAAATAGAGACAAAGAGGTAGAGAACAAACGTATGGACACCAAGTGTGGGAAGCCATGGGGTGGTGGTGGTGGGATGAGTTGGGAGTTTGGGATTGACCTGTATACATGTATATGCATAAAATACATAACTAATAATAACGTGCTGTATAAAAAACTAAATAAAATTTCAAAATTTTAAAAAATAAAATTTAAAAATAAAACAGAAAAAAGTTCTTCCCGTCACACAGATGTATTTATAGGAATGAATTATTTCCATGCTTATATCTATAAATTCATAAAAGAGGAATAACATCTAACTTGAAACATAAAAGAAAAAAAAAGTGAACCCACGAGTTATACAGAGGAAAACCCTATCACGGCACTTGCTCCAGTGGTAAACAATTCTGAAATTGGTCAGAGGTGGGGAACCATCTCCCATACAGCCAGCAACCCAACCCCCACGCAAGGAGCGTCCTCATTGCAAAGCTGGGGGACCGTGCCGAGGCATCTGTGAGTAAACGTGAGCTGAGCCCCAGGCCAGCTGCTGCTGAACTGTTCCCACCCTTTCCAGGTAAAACACCTGAATATGTACAAGGGCTTGAAAGCCTAGAGGAAGGACCGTGGAGCCACACCAGCGACAGCACGCAGGCCAACTTGGTGCCTGCAGGCCAGCCAGCGTGGTCCTGGACCCTGGCTCTCTTCCAGAAGATTTCCATTGCCCTGCCTGAGATACCCCTCCTGTCCCGGCCCCCACTGCTTTTTTCCTTCCTCAACTCTGTCCGGAGAGAAATTCCAGCGGAAGGTATGGGTGACACATCCTCTTCTTTACAGGCGGCAGCCTGGCAACTCCTGCAGAAAGGCCAGCAGAACCCCACTCACACCGGGCCACCCACAAAGCTGTGGCCCCTCACTCCCTCCCACCAGCACAGCCCCGAGACTGCTGACGGGGCAGAGAATATGGAGTCAGGCACAGCTTCAGGGGCTATTGCTGCCTGGAGCTCTGTTTATATTGACCTCAACGAGGCACACCTGGGGAGGGCGGGCCGGCAGGGTAAGGCTGCCCAGTTCAGCTAATCCACAACCCTCAGGGAATCACATTGTTGAAAATGGACCCCGCTAAGGCAGAAGAGAAGCCAAGGGAAAAAAGGACACAATGCCATTTGCAGCACCGTAGATGAGTCTAGAAGTAATCACGTGACTTGTAGTAAGTCAGAAAGTGAAAGACACATATCATATCATATCACTTATAGGTGTTACCTAAAAATGGATACCAGGGCAGATATTTCCACGGAGAAGGGCAATCACAGATTCATTAAACAAACTTATGGTTCACCAATGGAAAGGTGTGAGGATTGGTTTCATTACGATATCGGGGTTAACAGACATATACAAACACAGGTGACATATATAATCACCAAAGACCTACAGAATACCAAGAGAGGACTACTCAACATTCTGTCATAAAGTACATGGGAAAAGGATCCCAAGAAGAACAGTCATCTGTATATGTGTAAAAGAACCACATCTTCCACACCTATAACAAGCCAAACATTGTAATCAAAATGCTGTAATAAAAAATAAAAACTTAAATTAAAAACACGAACAAGAAGTAGTGAGACAAACGTGAGGGGCTTTCTCCTGGTACATTCCATTCTAAACTCCAATCTAGAACACCACTTCCACTGAGGCTCTCTTGCCCTAGTAACCAGATTTGGTAAGGGTGAACTGCTGCCACCTTGTGGCCGTTTCACACAACAGCAGCTTTAATCCCAACGCTAATGGTCAGTTGATATTCAAAATCACTGCAGGCCTGTAAATGACACCTGCCCTGAAAACAAATCCTGGGGTCACATATCGACCAAAAATTTCAAAGGACGTCCATATTTCAAAACGACCGTTTCAAAAGGCATATTTTACGCACATTAGTGTTCTGCTTCTTTTCCTTTCTTTCCTTTTTTGTTAAAAAACACGGGAATGGAAAAAGGCATCCCTCAGAATGGGCGAAAATCGTTGCAGACGAATCAATGGACACAGGTTTAATCTCCAATATATATAAACAGCTCATGCAGCTTAATATTAAAAAAACAAACAACCCAAAAAAAATGGGCAGAAGATCTAAAGAGACGTTTCTTCAAATGAGACACAGAGATGGCCAAGACGCACATGAAAAGCTGCTCAACAGCACTAATTATTAGAGAAATGCAAATCAAAACTACAATGAGGTATCACCTCACACCTGTTAGAATCGGCATCATCAGAAAATCTACAAACAACCAATTCTGGGGAGGGTGTGGACAAAAGGAACCCTCTTCCACTATTGGTGGGAATGTAAATTGATACAGTCCCTATGGAGAACAGTATGGAGTTTCCTTAAAAAAAATTAGAAATAGAATTACCATCTGATCCAGCAATCCCACTTCTGGGCATATACCCAGAGAAAACCGTATTTCAAAAAGGCACATTCACCACAATGTTCGTTGCAGCACTATTTACAATAGCCAGGTAATGGAAGCAACCTAAATGCCCAGAGACAGATGAATGGATAAAGATGTGGTACATATATAAAATGGAATATGACTCGGCCATAAAAAGGAATGAAACTGGGTCATTTGTATAGACATCGATGGATCGAGAGACTGTCATACAGAATGAAGTAAGTCAGAAAGAGGAAAACAAATATTGTATATTAATGCATATATGTGGAGCCTAAAAATGGTACAGATGAACTGGTTTGCAGGGAAGAAATAGAGACACAGAGGTAGAGAACAAACGTATGGACACCAAGTGTGGGAAGCCATGGGGTGGTGGTGGTGGGATGAGTTGGGAGTTTGGGATTGACCTGTATACATGTATATGCATAAAATACATAACTAATAATAACGTGCTGTATAAAAAACTAAATAAAATTTCAAAATTTTAAAAAATAAAATTCAAAAATAAAACAGAAAAAAGTTCTTCCCGTCACACAGATGTATTTATAGGAATGAATTATTTCCATGCTTATATCTATAAATACATAAAAGAGGAATAACATCTAACTTGAAACATAAAAGAAAAAAAAAGTGAACCCTCGAGTTATACAGAGGAAAACCCTATCACGGCACTTGCTCCAGTGGTAAACAATTCTGAAATTGGTCAGAGGTGGGGAACCATCTCCCATACAGCCAGCAACCCAACCCCCACGCAAGGAGCGTCCTCATTGCAAAGCTGGGGGACTGTGCCGAGGCATCTGTGAGTAAACGTGAGCTGAGCCCCAGGCCAGCTGCTGCTGAACTGTTCCCACCCTTTCCAGGTAAAACACCTGAATATGTACAAGGGCTTGAAAGCCTAGAGGAAGGACCGTGGAGCCACACCAGCGACAGCACGCAGGCCAACTTGGTGCCTGCAGGCCAGCCAGCGTGGTCCTGGACCCTGGCACTCTTCCAGAAGCTTTCCATTGCCCTGCCTGAGATACCCCTCCTGTCCCGGCCCCCACTGCTTTTTTCCTTCCTCAACTCTGTCCGGAGAGAAATTCCAGCGGAAGGTATGGGTGACACATCCTCTTCTTTACAGGCGGCAGCCTGGCAACTCCTGCAGAAAGGCCAGCAGAACCCCACTCACACCGGGCCACCCACAAAGCTGTGGCCCCTCACTCCCTCCCACCAGCACAGCCCCGAGACTGCTGATGGGGCAGAGAATATGGAGTCAGGCACAGCTTCAGGGGCTATTGCTGCCTGGAGCTCTGTTTATATTGACCTCAACGAGGCACACCTGGGGAGGGCGGGCCGGCAGGGTAAGGCTGCCCAGTTCAGCTAATCCACAACCCTCAGGGAATCACATTGTTGAAAATGGACCCCGCTAAGGCAGAAGAGAAGCCAAGGGAAAAAAGGACACAATGCCATTTGCAGCACCGTAGATGAGTCTAGAAGTAATCACGTGACTTGTAGTAAGTCAGAAAGTGAAAGACACATATCATATCATATCACTTATAGGTGTTACCTAAAAATGGATACCAGGGCAGATATTTCCACGGAGAAGGGCAATCACAGATTCATTAAACAAACTTATGGTTCACCAATGGAAAGGTGTGAGGATTGGTTTCATTACGATATCGGGGTTAACAGACATATACAAACACAGGTGACATATATAATCACCAAAGACCTACAGAATACCAAGAGAGGACTACTCAACATTCTGTCATAATTTACATGGGAAAAGGATCCCAAGAAGAACAGTCATCTGTATATGTGTAAAGGAACCACATCTTCCACACCTACAACAAGCCAAACATTGTAATCAAACTTGCTGTAATAAAAAATAAAAAAAAATTAAATTAAAAACACGAACAAGAAGTAGTGAGACAAACGTGAGGGGCTTTCTCCTGGCACATTCCATTCTAAACTCCAATCTAGAACACCACTTCCACTGAGGCTCTCTTGCCCTAGTAACCAGATTTGGTAAGGGTGAACTGCTGCCACCTTGTGGCCGTTTCACACAACAGCAGCTTTAATCCCAATGCTAATGGTCAGTTGATATTCAAAATCACTGCAGGCCTGTAAATGACACCTGCCCTGAAAGCAAATCCTGGGGTCACATATCGACCAAAAAATTCAAAGGACGTCCATATTTCAAAACGACCGTTTCAAAAGGCATATTTTACGCACATTAGTGTTCTGCTTCTTTTCCTTTCTTTCCTTTTTTGTTAAAAATCACGGGAATGGAAAAAGGCATCCCTCAGAATGGGCGAAAATAGTTGCAGACGAATCAATGGACAGAGGTTTAATCTCCAATATATATAAACAGCTCATGCAGCTTAATATTAAAAAAAAAACAACCCAAAAAATATGGGCAGAAGATCTAAAGAGACGTTTCTTCAAAGGAGACACAGAGATGGCCAAGACGCACATGAAAAGCTGCTCAACAGCACTAATTATTAGAGAAATGCAACTCAAAACTACAATGAGGTATCACCTCACACCTGTTAGAATCGGCATCATCAGAAAATCTACAAACAACCAATTCTGGGGAGGGTGTGGACAAAAGGAGCCCTCTTCCACTATTGGTGGGAATGTAAATTGATACAGTCCCTATGGAGAACAGTATGGAGTTTCCTTAAAAAAATTAGAAATAGAATTACCATCTGATCCAGCAATCCCACTTCTGGGCATATACCCAGAGAAAACCGTATTTCAAAAAGGCACATTCACCACAATGTTCGTTGCAGCACTATTTACAATAGCCAGGTAATGGAAGCAACCTAAATGCCCACAGACAGATGAATGGATAAAGATGTGGTACATATATAAAATGGAATATTACTCGGCCATAAAAAGGAATGAAACTGGGTCATTTGTAGAGACATCGATGGATCGAGAGACTGTCATACAGAATGAAGTAAGTCAGAAAGAGGAAAACAAATATTGTATATTAATGCATATATGTGGAGCCTAAAAATGGTACAGATGAACTGGTTTGCAGGGAAGAAATAGAGACACAGAGGTAGAGAACAAACGTATGGACACCAAGTGTGGGAAGCCATGGGGTGGTGGTGGTGGGATGAGTTGGGAGTTTGGGATTGACCTGTATACATGTATATGCATAAAATACATAACTAATAATAACGTGCTGTATAAAAAAATAAATAAAATTTCAAAATTTTAAAAAATAAAATTTAAAAATAAAACAGAAAAAAGTTCTTCCCGTCACACAGATGTATTTATAGGAATGAATTATTTCCATGCTTATATCTATAAATACATAAAAGAGGAATAACATCTAACTTGAAACATAAAAGAAAAAAAAAGTGAACCCTCGAGTTATACAGAGGAAAACCCTATCACGGCACTTGCTCCAGTGGTAAACAATTTTGAAATTGGTCAGAGGTGGGGAACCATCTCCCATAGAGCCAGCAACCCAACCCCCACGCAAGGAGCGTCCTCATTGCAAAGCTGGGGGACCGTGCCGAGGCATCTGTGAGTAAACGTGAGCTGAGCCCCAGGCCAGCTGCTGCTGAACTGTTCCCACCCTTTCCAGGTAAAACACCTGAATATGTACAAGGGCTTGAAAGCCTAGAGGAAGGACCGTGGAGCCACACCAGCGACAGCACGCAGGCCAACTTGGTGCCTGCAGGCCAGCCAGCGTGGTCCTGGACCCTGGCGCTCTTCCAGAAGCTTTCCATTGCCCTGCCTGAGATACCCCTCCTGTCCCGGCCCCCACTGCTTTTTTCCTTCCTCACCTCTGTCCGGAGAGAAATTCCAGCGGAAGGTATGGGTGACACATCCTCTTCTTTACAGGCGGCAGCCTGGCAACTCCTGCAGAAAGGCCAGCAGAACCCCACTCACACCGGGCCACCCACAAAGCTGTGGCCCCTCACTCCCTCCTCCCACCAGCACAGCCCCGAGACTGCTGACGGGGCAGAGAATATGGAGTCAGGCACAGCTTCAGGGGCTATTGCTGCCTGGAGCTCGGTTTATATTGACCTCAACGAGGCACACCTGGGGAGGGTGGGCCGGCAGGGTAAGGCTGCCCAGGTCAGCTAATCCACAACCCTCAGGGAATCACATTGTTGAAAATGGACCCCGCTAAGGCAGAAGAGAAGCCAAGGGAAAAAAGGACACAATGCCATTTGCAGCACCGTAGATGAGTCTAGAAGTAATCATGTGACTTGTAGTAAGTCAGAAAGTGAAAGACACATATCATATCATATCACTTATAGGTGTTACCTAAAAATGGATACCAGGGCAGATATTTCCACGGAGAAGGGCAATCACAGATTCATTAAACAAACTTATGGTTCACCAATGGAAAGGTGTGAGGATTGGTTTCATTACGATATCGGGGTTAACAGACATATACAAACACAGGTGACATATACAATCACCAAAGACCTACAGAATACCAAGAGAGGACTACTCAACATTCTGTCATAACGTACATGGGAAAAGGATCCCAAGAAGAACAGTCATCTGTATATGTGTAAAAGAACCACATCTTCCACACCTACAACAAGCCAAACATTGTAATCAAACTTGCTGTAATAAAAAATAAAAAAATTAAATTAAAAACACGAACAAGAAGTAGTGAGACAAACGTGAGGGGCTTTCTCCTGGCACATTCCATTCTAAACTCCAATCTAGAACACCACTTCCACTGAGGCTCTCTTGCCCTAGTAACCAGATTTGGTAAGGGTGAACTGCTGCCACATTGTGGCCGTTTCACACAACAGCAGCTTTAATCCCAACGCTAATGGTCAGTTGATATTCAAAATCATTGCAGGCCTGTAAATGACACCTGCCCTGAAAACAAATCCTGGGGTCACATATCGACCAAAAAATTCAAAGGACGTCCATATTTCAAAACGACCGTTTCAAAAGGCATATTTTACGCACATTAGTGTTCTGCTTCTTTTCCTTTCTTTCCTTTTTTGTTAAAAAACACGGGAATGGAAAAAGGCATCCCTCAGAATGGGCGAAAATCGTTGCAGACGAATCAATGGACAGAGGTTTAATCTCCAATATATATAAACAGCTCATGCAGCTTAATATTAAAAAAACAAACAACCCAAAAAAAATGGGCAGAAGATCTAAAGAGACGTTTCTTCAAAGGAGACACAGAGATGGCCAAGACGCACATGAAAAGCTGCTCAACAGCACTAATTATTAGAGAAATGCAACTCAAAACTACAATGAGGTATCACCTCACACCTGTTAGAATCGGCATCTTCAGAAAATCTACAAACAACAAATTCTGGGGAGGGTGTGGACAACAGGAGCCCTCTTCCACTATTGGTGGGAATGTAAATTGATACAGTCACTATGGAGAACAGTATGGAGTTTCCTTAAAAAAACTAGAAATAGAATTACCATCTGATCCAGCAATCCCACTTCTGGGCATATACCCAGAGAAAACCGTATTTCAAAAAGGCACATTCACCACAATGTTCGTTGCAGCACTATTTACAATAGCCAGGTAATGGAAGCAACCTAAATGCCCACAGACAGATGAATGGATAAAGATGTGGTACATATATAAAATGGAATATGACTCGGCCATAAAAAGGAATGAAACTGGGTCATTTGTAGAGACATCGATGGATCGAGAGACTGTCATACAGAATGAAGTAAGTCAGAAAGAGGAAAACAAATATTGTATATTAATGCATATATGTGGAGCCTAAAAATGGTACAGATGAACTGGTTTGCAGGGAAGAAATAGAGACACAGAGGTAGAGAACAAACGTATGGACACCAAGTGTGGGAAGCCATGGGGTGGTGGTGGTGGGATGAGTTGGGAGTTTGGGATTGACCTGTATACATGTATATGCATAAAATACATAACTAATAATAACGTGCTGTATAAAAAAATAAATAAAATTTCAAAATTTTAAAAAATAAAATTTAAAAATAAAACAGAAAAAAGTTCTTCCCGTCACACAGATGTATTTATAGGAATGAATTATTTCCATGCTTATATCTATAAATACATAAAAGAGGAATAACATCTAACTTGAAACATAAAAGAAAAAAAAAGTGAACCCACGAGTTATACAGAGGAAAACCCTATCACGGCACTTGCTCCAGTGGTAAACAATTCTGAAATTGGTCAGAGGTGGGGAACCATCTCCCATACAGCCAGCAACCCAACCCCCACGCAAGGAGCGTCCTCATTGCAAAGCTGGGGGACCGTGCCGAGGCATCTGTGAGTAAACGTGAGCTGAGCCCCAGGCCAGCTGCTGCTGAACTGTTCCCACCCTTTCCAGGTAAAACACCTGAATATGTACAAGGGCTTGAAAGCCTAGAGGAAGGACCGTGGAGCCACACCAGCGACAGCACGCAGGCCAACTTGGTGCCTGCAGGCCAGCCAGCGTGGTCCTGGACCCTGGCGCTCTTCCAGAAGCTTTCCATTGCCCTGCCTGAGATACCCCTCCTGTCCCGGCCCCCACTGCTTTTTTCCTTCCTCACCTCTGTCCGGAGAGAAATTCCAGCGGAAGGTATGGGTGACACATCCTCTTCTTTACAGGCGGCAGCCTGGCAACTCCTGCAGAAAGGCCAGCAGAACCCCACTCACACCGGGCCACCCACAAAGCTGTGGCCCCTCACTCCCTCCTCCCACCAGCACAGCCCCGAGACTGCTGACGGGGCAGAGAATATGGAGTCAGGCACAGCTTCAGGGGCTATTGCTGCCTGGAGCTCTGTTTATATTGACCTCAACGAGGCACACCTGGGGAGGGCGGGCCGGCAGGGTAAGGCTGCCCAGGTCAGCTAATCCACAACCCTCAGGGAATCACATTGTTGAAAATGGACCCCGCTAAGGCAGAAGAGAAGCCAAGGGAAAAAAGGACACAATGCCATTTGCAGCACCGTAGATGAGTCTAGAAGTAATCACGTGACTTGTAGTAAGTCAGAAAGTGAAAGACACATATCATATCATATCACTTATAGGTGTTACCTAAAAATGGATACCAGGGCAGATATTTCCACGGAGAAGGGCAATCACAGATTCATTAAACAAACTTATGGTTCACCAATGGAAAGGTGTGAGGATTGGTTTCATTACGATATCGGGGTTAACAGACATATACAAACACAGGTGACATATACAATCACCAAAGACCTACAGAATACCAAGAGAGGACTACTCAACATTCTGTCATAACGTACATGGGAAAAGGATCCCAAGAAGAACAGTCATCTGTATATGTGTAAAAGAACCACATCTTCCACACCTACAACAAGCCAAACATTGTAATCAAACTTGCTGTAATAAAAAATAAAAAAATTAAATTAAAAACACGAACAAGAAGTAGTGAGACAAACGTGAGGGGCTTTCTCCTGGCACATTCCATTCTAAACTCCAATCTAGAACACCACTTCCACTGAGGCTCTCTTGCCCTAGTAACCAGATTTGGCAAGGGTGAACTGCTGCCACCTTGTGGCCGTTTCACACAACAGCAGCTTTAATCCCAACGCTAATGGTCAGTTGATATTCAAAATCATTGCAGGCCTGTAAATGACACCTGCCCTGAAAACAAATCCTGGGGTCACATATCGACCAAAAAATTCAAAGGACGTCCATATTTCAAAACGACCGTTTCAAAAGGCATATTTTACGCACATTAGTGTTCTGCTTCTTTTCCTTTCTTTCCTTTTTTGTTAAAAAACACGGGAATGGAAAAAGGCATCCCTCAGAATGGGCGAAAATCGTTGCAGACGAATCAATGGACAGAGGTTTAATCTCCAATATATATAAACAGCTCATGCAGCTTAATATTAAAAAAACAAACAACCCAAAAAAAATGGGCAGAAGATCTAAAGAGACGTTTCTTCAAAGGAGACACAGAGATGGCCAAGACGCACATGAAAAGCTGCTCAAGAGCACTAATTATTAGAGAAATGCAAATCAAAACTACAATGAGGTATCACCTCACACCTGTTAGAATCGGCATCTTCAGAAAATCTACAAACAACAAATTCTGGGGAGGGTATGGACAAAAGGAGCCCTCTTCCACTATTGGTGGGAATGTAAATTGATACAGTCACTATGGAGAACAGTATGGAGTTTCCTTAAAAAAACTAGAAATAGAATTACCATCTGATCCAGCAATCCCACTTCTGGGCATATACCCAGAGAAAACCGTATTTCAAAAAGGCACATTCACCACAATGTTCGTTGCAGCACTATTTACAATAGCCAGGTAATGGAAGCAACCTAAATGCCCACAGACAGATGAATGGATAAAGATGTGGTACATATATAAAATGGAATATTACTCGGCCATAAAAAGGAATGAAACTGGGTCATTTGTAGAGACATCGATGGATCGAGAGACTGTCATACAGAATGAAGTAAGTCAGAAAGAGGAAAACAAATATTGTATATTAATGCATATATGTGGAGCCTAAAAATGGTACAGATGAACTGGTTTGCAGGGAAGAAATAGAGACACAGAGGTAGAGAACAAACGTATGGACACCAAGTGTGGGAAGCCATGGGGTGGTGGTGGTGGGATGAGTTGGGAGTTTGGGATTGACCTGTATACATGTATATGCATAAAATACATAACTAATAATAACGTGCTGTATAAAAAAATAAATAAAATTTCAAAATTTTAAAAAATAAAATTTAAAAATAAAACAGAAAAAAGTTCTTCCCGTCACACAGATGTATTTATAGGAATGAATTATTTCCATGCTTATATCTATAAATACATAAAAGAGGAATAACATCTAACTTGAAACATAAAAGAAAAAAAAAGTGAACCCTCGAGTTATACAGAGGAAAACCCTATCACGGCACTTGCTCCAGTGGTAAACAATTCTGAAATTGGTCAGAGGTGGGGAACCATCTCCCATACAGCCAGCAACCCAACCCCCACGCAAGGAGCGTCCTCATTGCAAAGCTGGGGGACCGTGCCGAGGCATCTGTGAGTAAACGTGAGCTGAGCCCCAGGCCAGCTGCTGCTGAACTGTTCCCACCGTTTCCAGGTAAAACACCTGAATATGTACAAGGGCTTGAAAGCCTAGAGGAAGGACCGTGGAGCCACACCAGCGACAGCACGCAGGCCAACTTGGTGCCTGCAGGCCAGCCAGCGTGGTCCTGGACCCTGGCGCTCTTCCAGAAGCTTTCCATTGCCCTGCCTGAGATACCCCTCCTGTCCCGGCCCCCACTGCTTTTTTCCTTCCTCACCTCTGTCCGGAGAGAAATTCCAGCGGAAGGTATGGGTGACACATCCTCTTCTTTACAGGCGGCAGCCTGGCAACTCCTGCAGAAAGGCCAGCAGAACCCCACTCACACCGGGCCACCCACAAAGCTGTGGCCCCTCACTCCCTCCTCCCACCAGCACAGCCCCGAGACTGCTGACGGGGCAGAGAATATGGAGTCAGGCACAGCTTCAGGGGCTATTGCTGCCTGGAGCTCGGTTTATATTGACCTCAACGAGGCACACCTGGGGAGGGCGGGCCGGCAGGGTAAGGCTGCCCAGGTCAGCTAATCCACAACCCTCAGGGAATCACATTGTTGAAAATGGACCCCGCTAAGGCAGAAGAGAAGCCAAGGGAAAAAAGGACACAATGCCATTTGCAGCACCGTAGATGAGTCTAGAAGTAATCACGTGACTTGTAGTAAGTCAGAAAGTGAAAGACACATATCATATCATATCACTTATAGGTGTTACCTAAAAATGGATACCAGGGCAGATATTTCCACGGAGAAGGGCAATCACAGATTCATTAAACAAACTTATGGTTCACCAATGGAAAGGTGTGAGGATTGGTTTCATTACGATATCGGGGTTAACAGACATATACAAACACAGGTGACATATACAATCACCAAAGACCTACAGAATACCAAGAGAGGACTACTCAACATTCTGTCATAACGTACATGGGAAAAGGATCCCAAGAAGAACAGTCATCTGTATATGTGTAAAAGAACCACATCTTCCACACCTACAACAAGCCAAACATTGTAATCAAACTTGCTGTAATAAAAAATAAAAAAATTAAATTAAAAACACGAACAAGAAGTAGTGAGACAAACGTGAGGGGCTTTCTCCTGGCACATTCCATTCTAAACTCCAATATAGAACACCACTTCCACTGAGGCTCTCTTGCCCTAGTAACCAGATTTGGTAAGGGTGAACTGCTGCCACATTGTGGCCGTTTCACACAACAGCAGCTTTAATCCCAACGCTAATGGTCAGTTGATATTCAAAATCATTGCAGGCCTGTAAATGACACCTGCCCTGAAAACAAATCCTGGGGTCACATATCGACCAAAAAATTCAAAGGACGTCCATATTTCAAAACGACCGTTTCAAAAGGCATATTTTACGCACATTAGTGTTCTGCTTCTTTTCCTTTCTTTCCTTTTTTGTTAAGAAACACGGGAATGGAAAAAGGCATCCCTCAGAATGGGCGAAAATCGTTGCAGACGAATCAATGGACAGAGGTTTAATCTCCAATATATATAAACAGCTCATGCAGCTTAATATTAAAAAAACAAACAACCCAAAAAAAATGGGCAGAAGATCTAAAGAGACGTTTCTTCAAAGGAGACACAGAGATGGCCAAGACGCACATGAAAAGCTGCTCAACAGCACTAATTATTAGAGAAATGCAAATCAAAACTACAATGAGGTATCACCTCACACCTGTTAGAATCGGCATCTTCAGAAAATCTACAAACAACCAATTCTGGGGAGGGTGTGGACAAAAGGAGCCCTCTTCCACTATTGGTGGGAATGTAAATTGATACAGTCACTATGGAGAACAGTATGGAGTTTCCTTAAAAAAACTAGAAATAGAATTACCATCTGATCCAGCAATCCCACTTCTGGGCATATACCCAGAGAAAACCGTATTTCAAAAAGGCACATTCACCACAATGTTCGTTGCAGCACTATTTACAATAGCCAGGTAATGGAAGCAACCTAAATGCCCACAGACAGATGAATGGATAAAGATGTGGTACATATATAAAATGGAATATTACTCGGCCATAAAAAGGAATGAAACTGGGTCATTTGTAGAGACATCGATGGATCGAGAGACTGTCATACAGAATGAAGTAAGTCAGAAAGAGGAAAACAAATATTGTATATTAATGCATATATGTGGAGCCTAAAAATGGTACAGATGAACTGGTTTGCAGGGAAGAAATAGAGACACAGAGGTAGAGAACAAACGTATGGACACCAAGTGTGGGAAGCCATGGGGTGGTGGTGGTGGGATGAGTTGGGAGTTTGGGATTGACCTGTATACATGTATATGCATAAAATACATAACTAATAATAACGTGCTGTATAAAAAAAATAAATAAAATTTCAAAATTTTAAAAAATAAAATTTAAAAATAAAACAGAAAAAAGTTCTTCCCGTCACACAGATGTATTTATAGGAATGAATTATTTCCATGCTTATATCTATAAATACATAAAAGAGGAATAACATCTAACTTGAAACATAAAAGAAAAAAAAAGTGAACCCACGAGTTATACAGAGGAAAACCCTATCACGGCACTTGCTCCAGTGGTAAACAATTCTGAAATTGGTCAGAGGTGGGGAACCATCTCCCATAGAGCCAGCAACCCAACCCCCACGCAAGGAGCGTCCTCATTGCAAAGCTGGGGGACCGTGCCGAGGCATCTGTGAGTAAACGTGAGCTGAGCCCCAGGCCAGCTGCTGCTGAACTGTTCCCACCCTTTCCAGGTAAAACACCTGAATATGTACAAGGGCTTGAAAGCCTAGAGGAAGGACCGTGGAGCCACACCAGCGACAGCACGCAGGCCAACTTGGTGCCTGCAGGCCAGCCAGCGTGGTCCTGGACCCTGGCGCTCTTCCAGAAGCTTTCCATTGCCCTGCCTGAGATACCCCTCCTGTCCCGGCCCCCACTGCTTTTTTCCTTCCTCACCTCTGTCCGGAGAGAAATTCCAGCGGAAGGTATGGGTGACACATCCTCTTCTTTACAGGCGGCAGCCTGGCAACTCCTGCAGAAAGGCCAGCAGAACCCCACTCACACCGGGCCACCCACAAAGCTGTGGCCCCTCACTCCCTCCTCCCACCAGCACAGCCCCGAGACTGCTGACGGGGCAGAGAATATGGAGTCAGGCACAGCTTCAGGGGCTATTGCTGCCTGGAGCTCGGTTTATATTGACCTCAACGAGGCACACCTGGGGAGGGCGGGCCGGCAGGGTAAGGCTGCCCAGGTCAGCTAATCCACAACCCTCAGGGAATCACATTGTTGAAAATGGACCCCGCTAAGGCAGAAGAGAAGCCAAGGGAAAAAAGGACACAATGCCATTTGCAGCACCGTAGATGAGTCTAGAAGTAATCACGTGACTTGTAGTAAGTCAGAAAGTGAAAGACACATATCATATCATATCACTTAGAGGTGTTACCTAAAAATGGATACCAGGGCAGATATTTCCACGGAGAAGGGCAATCACAGATTCATTAAACAAACTTATGGTTCACCAATGGAAAGGTGTGAGGATTGGTTTCATTACGATATCGGGGTTAACAGACATATACAAACACAGGTGACATATACAATCACCAAAGACCTACAGAATACCAAGAGAGGACTACTCAACATTCTGTCATAACGTACATGGGAAAAGGATCCCAAGAAGAACAGTCATCTGTATATGTGTAAAAGAACCACATCTTCCACACCTACAACAAGCCAAACATTGTAATCAAACTTGCTGTAATAAAAAATAAAAAAATTAAATTAAAAACACGAACAAGAAGTAGTGAGACAAACGTGAGGGGCTTTCTCCTGGCACATTCCATTCTAAACTCCAATCTAGAACACCACTTCCACTGAGGCTCTCTTGCCCTAGTAACCAGATTTGGTAAGGGTGAACTGCTGCCACCTTGTGGCCGTTTCACACAACAGCAGCTTTAATCCCAACGCTAATGGTCAGTTGATATTCAAAATCATTGCAGGCCTGTAAATGACACCTGCCCTGAAAACAAATCCTGGGGTCACATATCGACCAAAAAATTCAAAGGACGTCCATATTTCAAAACGACCGTTTCAAAAGGCATATTTTACGCACATTAGTGTTCTGCTTCTTTTCCTTTCTTTCCTTTTTTGTTAAAAAACACGGGAATGGAAAAAGGCATCCCTCAGAATGGGCGAAAATCGTTGCAGACGAATCAATGGACAGAGGTTTAATCTCCAATATATATAAACAGCTCATGCAGCTTAATATTAAAAAAACAAACAACCCAAAAAAAATGGGCAGAAGATCTAAAGAGACGTTTCTTCAAAGGAGACACAGAGATGGCCAAGACGCACATGAAAAGCTGCTCAACAGCACTAATTATTAGAGAAATGCAAATCAAAACAACAATGAGGTATCACCTCACACCTGTTAGAATCGGCATCTTCAGAAAATCTACAAACAACCAATTCTGGGGAGGGTGTGGACAAAAGGAGCCCTCTTCCACTACTGGTGGGAATGTAAATTGATACAGTCACTATGGAGAACAGTATGGAGTTTCCTTAAAAAAACTAGAAATAGAATTACCATCTGATCCAGCAATCCCACTTCTGGGCATATACCCAGAGAAAACCGTATTTCAAAAAGGCACATTCACCACAATGTTCGTTGCAGCACTATTTACAATAGCCAGGTAATGGAAGCAACCTAAATGCCCACAGACAGATGAATGGATAAAGATGTGGTACATATATAAAATGGAATATTACTCGGCCATAAAAAGGAATGAAACTGGGTCATTTGTAGAGACATCGATGGATCGAGAGACTGTCATACAGAATGAAGTAAGTCAGAAAGAGGAAAACAAATATTGTATATTAATGCATATATGTGGAGCCTAAAAATGGTACAGATGAACTGGTTTGCAGGGAAGAAATAGAGACACAGAGGTAGAGAACAAACGTATGGACACCAAGTGTGGGAAGCCATGGGGTGGTGGTGGTGGGATGAGTTGGGAGTTTGGGATTGACCTGTATACATGTATATGCATAAAATACATAACTAATAATAACGTGCTGTATAAAATAAATAAATAAAATTTCAAAATTTTAAAAAATAAAATTTAAAAATAAAACAGAAAAAAGTTCTTCCCGTCACACAGATGTATTTATAGGAATGAATTATTTCCATGCTTATATCTATAAATACATAAAAGAGGAATAACATCTAACTTGAAACATAAAAGAAAAAAAAAGTGAACCCACGAGTTATACAGAGGAAAACCCTATCACGGCACTTGCTCCAGTGGTAAACAATTCTGAAATTGGTCAGAGGTGGGGAACCATCTCCCATACAGCCAGCAACCCAACCCCCACGCAAGGAGCGTCCTCATTGCAAAGCTGGGGGACCGTGCCGAGGCATCTGTGAGTAAACGTGAGCTGAGCCCCAGGCCAGCTGCTGCTGAACTGTTCCCACCCTTTCCAGGTAAAACACCTGAATATGTACAAGGGCTTGAAAGCCTAGAGGAAGGACCGTGGAGCCACACCAGCGACAGCACGCAGGCCAACTTGGTGCCTGCAGGCCAGCCAGCGTGGTCCCGGACCCTGGCTCTCTTCCAGAAGCTTTCCATTGCCCTGCCTGACATACCCCTCCTGTCCCGGCCCCCACTGCTTTTTCCTTCCTCACCTCTGTCCGGAGAGAAATTCCAGCGGAAGGTATGGGTGACACATCCTCTTCTTTACAGGCGGCAGCCTGGCAACTCCTGCAGAAAGGCCAGCAGAACCCCACTCACACTGGGCCACCCACAAAGCTGTGGCCCCTCACTCCCTCCTCCCACCAGCACAGCCCCGAGACTGCTGACGG